>NC_052169.1:3870914-4170914 GCF_902713615.1 Scyliorhinus canicula | reverse complement strand
ACGGACAGCACTTCAGACACAGAGCAGCAGCCTCCTGGGGTTAGGTCAGAAGACATTGAAGTGCCCCGTCCATCTCCGACGTCGAACAGTTCCCCAAGAGCTGCCACTTGCGAGTATTTTGCACCAGTGACGGATTCTTTATGCACATATCTCAACAGATAATCGTAACACGTTGTGCTCTTGTCACGGGAATGGAATCCAGCCCTCATCCAGTCACAACCACTCCGTGGCTGCGCTCATACACGGGGGATTATGAAGGAGCCGAAGGGCTTTCGATACCCATGAATTTGTGCTGCAGCATCAGCCCGTGGCACCTTCAGAAAGCAGACGAGACCAATACGAGGGAAACAGAAGCAAACACAATGGCTTCAGGCACTCTGGAGGGAACACCCCCACACAATTAGATTACGGACCCGAGCAATTCAGAAACTTACCCACGGTGATAAATTCGTTATTGTTTAGTAACCGCGACACCTCTTCCATTCCTGCCCAGCCATCACGCTCCAGCACCTGACGGATCACAAAGAGACGTCACACTGAACGTGGGGCAGCGAGAGAGGAACAACCTGCATTGATATAGCTCCTGACAAAGGGCTTTGACAAAGAGTCAGCAGACTCGAAACGTTAGCTCTTTTATCTCCCTACAGATGCTGCCAGACTTGCTGACATTTTCCAGCATTTTCCCTTTCGTTTGGTGTAGCTCTTGCATCACAACAAAGAAAACCCCCATGGGTCACGAGTGTTATTGCTGTGCACCGTCGGTGATCAGGAGGGTTAGTACAGCGCGCTGTGATCAGACACATTAGCACGGTGTACCAAGTTCGATTGGCATCTAGTGCTGTTCACTGGCAGTGTGATCTCACCAAAGAAAGGTTTTCCTGACAACGCATGCTTGCTATTACGATTAGTCAAAATCCGGGGAATATATTTATGCCCTACAAACTAAACCAATTTATTCCGCGACAATCAAAGAAATAAAGAAAAGGGGAGGCCACAGTTATTACTACGAAGATTCTCACCTGTAAATATATATGTTAATTGTGTTTTTTTTTTCTCTCTCTAACAATTTGTAATTTGTTCAATATAAAACATGAAAACTGAATAAAAAACATTTATATAAAAAAAAAGAAATAAAGTTAAATATTTCAAAACATGCAGCTTCTTGCGAGTTTAATTAAATAGGGCAACAGTTCTGTTTGACCTTCCATGCCTATAAACACAAAATGGATTTATTCACCTTGCTCTGTAGATCGATGGATTGTGTTAAGACTGCACAGAACCCACCTGTTCTATAATCTTGCAGCTCAGTGGAACATATGCACCGCTGAATACATAGGCCATGTCCCGTGGCACCTTCAGATCATACTCTTCCTCAGTGCGGGGAATCTGGAAAGGGACAGAAGATGCTGAGTGCTATGGTGCAGGAAACAAGACGGGTGAAGAAGGGACACAGTGGAAAGCATACCTCAGCCACATTCTGTTAACTCAATGTTATTCCAATTGTGCAACACCTACTCAAAGCTATTTCCCTGCCTGGTTGATGCTCTGTATCTACCAAGCTGAAAAAATAAATATTTTTATTTAGACCTTCCATCTCACTGAGGAGGCTTTAGGTCAATTCCCGGCCATCAACCTGCTCTGAAAACTCTGCTCACATTTTGACAGCGCGACAGATTCCACCACAGCAACACAGACAATTCACAATATTGCAAATCAAACAACCCACTGCATTCACATTCTGAAAAAAAAAAATCAATTTGCTTTGTCTCCCAATGGATCTTTTGAAAAAAATCCCAGATCTGGATCTGCACCTTCGCCAAAAAGCAATCAGTTCTTCCTTGGGCCATACCTTGTGTACCAAGCTTGGTTGAAATCCATGCATTAGATTTTTGAGATGTACTGCTTACAAACAGACTAAGAAGTCTTACAACACCAGGTTAAAGTCCAACAGGTTTGTTTCAAACACGAGCTTTCGGAGCACGGCTCCTTCTTCAGGTGAATCAGCCGTGCTCCGAAAGCTCGTGTTTGAAACAAACCTGTTGGACTTTAACCTGGTGTTGTAAGACTTCTTACTGTGCTCACCCCAGTCCAACGCCGGCATCTCCACATCATACAAACAGACTAACAGAGGAAAATAAACATTCCCTCTGTCCACCTTCAGTAGCAGAACTAATCATGGACGATTACAGCTCAGATAGAGGCCATTCGGCCCATTGAATCTGGGTAAGTAAAATATTGCGGATGCTGAAATCTGAAACAAGAACAGACAAAGTTTGAAAAACCCAGCAGGAAATCCAGACAGGTATTGCAGGACCCGCTGGGTTTGTCAAGCATTCTCTGATCTTGTTCCATAATGGACACAGTTAATAATAATATAATAATCGCTTATTGTCACAAGTAGGCTTCAATGAAGTTACTGTGAAAAGCCCCTAGTGGCCACATTCCGGCGCCTGTTCGGGGAGGCCAGTACGGGAATTGAACCCTATCCAGTGAAACATCAGGGGAGCTTAGGCTCTTCATTATAAATGTTGTCCCAAGTTATTTTTTTAAATTCAGAGTACCCAATAATTTTTTACAATTAAGGGGCAATTTAGCGTGGTCAATCCACCTACCCTGCAAATCTTTGGGTTGTGGGGGCGAGACCCACGCAGTCACGGGGAGAATGTGCAAACTCCTCACGGACAGTAACCCGGGGCCGGGAAATGTTGTCCGAAGGCCGGGAAATGTTGTCCGAAGTTATTGTACTATTTCTTTCAGTGCTTACCAGATTCAGCCGTTTACTCAAAGCTCTGAAATGGCTTTTTCTGGCCAGAGATGAAAAGGCATCGGTCAACTTCCCTGAAAATACATGATTCACAACATTTGCAGTACTGTAAATGTATCACTGTTCCCTTCACTGTCACAAAATTCTGGAATTCCCTACCTAACAACTGCAAGCGGTTCAAGAAGGCAGCTCACCACCACCTTCTGAAGGGCAACTAGGGGGTAAGCAATAAATGCTGGCCTAACCAGCGACGCCCACATCTTGTACACTAATTAAAAAATTATTTTTAACTACATAACATCACCAGGGAGGTAAATCAGTAACATACATGCAGTGGAAACGGGGCACAGATGTAGCATAGGTTTGGAGCTGTAATGTACGGTGCCACAAGCTACGAGGAGGCTTGTCTTAAGCTTGTACCATACACAGCTTCGCAGCCAATGTCAGCAGTAGTGAGACAGGATTTCACGACCAAGGAGACAGAAGACTAGGGAATATATTAAAAGTGAAATTTGCTGCGTTTATTTCATCACGAGTTAGCACAGACAGGTCCAACCCTAACCTCGCCCAATATCCAACTGTATGCATTAGACAAAAGCAAGTCAAACGTCACATTTTACGAGGCATGGAAGTGACGGATAACGGCAAGGAATCTAATGTATGGGTAGTTAGGGTTTAGGGCTGGGGGGAGTTGGGTATGTTATTCTGGGGTTTTTGCGAGTCTCGGAACTCTGTTGTTTAAAATTATAAATGCCTCAATCAAACATTTTCTAAAATAAAAGTCACATTTTACAGCGACAGGACATTCCAAAATGTTTTACAGCCACTTAAACACGTCTGAAGTTTGCTTACAGCTCTAATGTAGGCAACAGACAGACAGCCAGAACTGGTACAGCAACATGGTAAAGATTCGATAATCTGTTCACTGATGTTTATTGAGGATTAAATTATTGATCAGGGTCACTGGGAAGAACGTTTCTGCTCTTCTTCGAAAATAATGCCACAGGATCTTTCCCACCAACCCAAGAGGGCAGACAGGACCTCGGTCTAATATCTCATCCAAATGCATCTCCAGCAGTACAGCACTGTTCCAGTACTGCACTGGAATGTCAGTCTGGATTATGTTTTCCAGTCTCTGGAGTAGGGCTTGAAATGGCAACCTTCAGACTCGAGAGGCAAGGTGCTACCTGCAGCTCGCTGTAGGAAGCAAGTACCTACTGTGCTGTAACACACCTACCTCCATCCAGGTGAGCTTAGACAACCCAACACCATTCCATAGGTCTGGTATGAATCGGCCAGTTCCATACCAGACTGTGTGCTCGCAAACTAAATCACCAGGAAAACATATTCCTAAATGATGGGGGAGGGAATCATCTTTAATGTGATTTTTTAAAAAGTTGTTTTTGAGAATTCGGTGCACTTTTCCTTGTCCCATTATGACACGATGAGTCTTGCCTGGGGATTAAATACTACAAACGGTGCAAATAAAGGTCCTATAATCTTCTAATGCCTAGTATATCACTACACAAGCTTCCTACAATCTCTCAGCATCTAGTATATCACCACTTTATATTTCCAGTGTCACCTTACCGACTGCTTTGTCCGTCACGAGTTTCCCCATGGTGCTCTCCACTGCAGTCAGTGTCTCTCCTGGCTGCTGCTCGGTCAGTAATCCAATTTGCTTCAGATTGGCAAACGTCAGGATGTGATCATAACCATAACTCTGGAAGGGGAATAAATGTGAACGAGGTTACAGGTCAGGATAGTGAACGCTGCTAGAGAGTTCCAAAGGGGACGTGGTCTGTTCACTGTAATAAAAGGAGAGCCAACGGTCAACTCATCAACCCCATGCCAGCTTTAATTGGAAACAGCTCGTGTACAATCAGATATTATTCAATCCGGTTTACATGAGTCACTTTATCTGACACTCACATTACATTATATCAAAAGTCATTTGTCCTACAATCCTGAAGATCCCTATTCATGTCCGTTACTCAGAGACCAAGTCCCAATCTGTAAAATCAGGAACTGCAAAACCAACGGCTTCATGACATTCAATTAAGACAAGTTGGCCAGATTCCAGGTGAGTTGACGTTTACACCATGTCAGGTTGATCAATAATGGATGGTGACTGAGGTTGGCCCTGGAGTAAATATCACTGCTTGCTTCAATCAAATTATGACTGGATTGTATGTCAGATCACATTGTCAATTTCATAGTTGGGTAGACAATGTATCGATCAATCAGAGCCTCTGGGTGCGGGTGTCAATTTCCACCCTTTGTTTAATGTATCAATTAGCTATGGGTAAATGAATGGGCATGCCTGCATAATCAGGGCAGCCATGAGAACAACACTAAGAGCAAGTGTGCAGCAGGTTCTACATAATGTGCTTTCGGTAATTGTGATTTAAACAAGATCACCGTTATCAGATCCTGTCGCAGCTCTGATCCCTCCAGCAGAGACATAGAAAATAGCAGAAGGCCATTCGGCCCTTCGAGCCTGCTCCACCATTCAACATGATCATGGCTGATCCTTTATCTCAACATATTCCAACAATCTCCAAGCCCCTTGACATCTGGGTGGCACGGTAGCACAGTGGCTAGCACTGTTGCATCACAGCGCCAGGGTTCCAGGTTTGATTCCTGGCTTGGGTCACTGTCTGTGTGGAGTCTGCACGTTCCCCCCGTGTCTGCATGGGTTTCCTCCGGGTGCTCCGGTTTCCTCCCACACGTCCCGAAAGACGTGCTTGTTAGGTGAATTTGACATTCTGAATTCTCCCTCTGCGTACCCGAACAGGCGCCGGAGTGTGAGGACTAGGGGCTTTTCACAGTAACTTCATTGCAGTGTAAGCCTACTTGTGACAATAAAGATTATTATTATACCCCTTTATCAGTACAGTAAAGATCTCAAGGTACATTGTGTGGAATTGTTCACCAAAGCTCGATCAAAGAAATAGCCTTTAGGGAATTTTTTTTTTTAATGTGGAGAGAGAAAGTAGTAAGGGGACTAAGATCTTGGGGTAACGGTTCCACTGTTAGTAGAGGAAATGAAGAAATGCACAGGGAACCAGAATTGAAGGGTCAAAGAACATTGGCCTGAAATTTAAAAATAGTAGTAGCATTGGGCGTGGTCATAGAGAGTCCCGAAAGACGTGCTTGTTAGGTGAATTGGACATTCTGAATTCTCCCTGTGTACCTGAACAGGTGCCGGAGTGTGGGGACCAGGGGATTTTCACAGTAACTTTAAAGCGATGTTTCCCTCTCGTCTTCACCACTGCAGGAAAGGCAAATTGCTACAAGGCCTTTTTTGGATGCGAGTCGACTGAGCAACACTGCTTCCCGACCTCTTTCCTCTTCTCCCCACCCACAGTCTCTCCAGCCTCACCTTCACCTCAACCCCTAATCCACTTTTGAAAGGAGCGTCTGGGTCCTAACCAACTGGGGAAAGGCAGAATTACAAATTGCAGCTTCTAAGTGGTGCCCTGGATGACATTTCTTCCTCAATCCAGAACATCAAAACGGCTGAGTGCTGGCACTCTTAGCTCTGGGTTCAAGTCCCACTGCAGAAACTTGAGCATACAGCGCAGGCTGACAATTCAGTTGCAGGGCTGTAGCCTCTCCACCCACCCGCACCGGCCACATCCCGAGAACAAAAATTTATCCCAGCAGATCACACCCCTGATCAGTGCTGTGACCGTGGCATCTTTCTTTGCTCACCTGCAGATACTGAGTTTTCAACGATCGATAATCCTTAGAAATCAGGCCTGAGGGGAAATAACAGGAAATGCAAACACACAAGATCAGAAGGAAAAATGGCAAATGCTGAAAATCCGACATAAAGGCACGAAGGCCTGTCAGCTTCTCTAAAGAGAAAAGATGGGAGAGTTCTTCAGGATAAGATCCTTCATGAGAAAAAAAAAGATTCTTCTCCTTGGAACATAGCCGCTTTTGGGGAGATTACTGGTTTAGCACACTGCGCTAAATCGCTGGCTTTTAAAGCAGACCAAGGCAGGCCAGCAGCACGGTTCGATTCCCGTACCAGCCTCCCCGAACATAGCGCTGGAATGTGGCGACTAGGGGCTTTTAACAGTAACTTCATTGAAGCCTACTCATGACAATAAGCGATTTTCATTTCATTATTTGGGGAGGTGTCCAAATAATAAGGGGTTTTAGCGAATAGGGATGAACAGTTTCTACAATGGGAGGGGAGGGTAAGGCAGCAACCAGCTATAGATAAGAAACAGAATGAAAGTTAGAAGACATTTCTTTACAAGGTGAGTTGTACTCTAGAACGCACTGCCTGAAAACGTGAACAAAAGGGAACTAGATAAATACTTGAAAAGGAAATATTTGCAGGCCTATAGGGGAAGAGTGGGGAGTGCATAGCTCTTTCAATGAGCTAGCACAGGCATGATGGGCCGAATGGTCCCCTTCTGTGCTGCGTCATGCTACCCTTCGAACATTGTCACCAGCTGAAAGATTCACATGTCTCTTCCCCCCCCCCCCCCCCAGCGCTTGCTGTTTGCGTTTCTGTGTTCAATGATTTTCCGTTACCATTTTAACATTTTCCCCAATTTTCTTCCTCTCCTGGATGGGTTGGCTCCCTTACAGGGGGAAACACTCCCTCCCTCAGTGGTGGGTACACCTCGGTTCCTCACTCGTGTAGCCATTACCCACGTGGGGGTCCCAGCAATAATTGTTGGCGAGCTGCGCACTGGCCAAGAACATGGCAGTCAAACAAGATGCAGTCCACAGCAGGGGCCCGCACTCAGCCACCTGTGTTGACCAGAAGTGGGAATCCTGCCTTGCTCTGCACTTCCATATCCCAAGGGACTGCAGGCAATGGCACGACTGATTAATCAATAACTCCATTATCGTATACATATTAACAGAGAAGGTGGCTTTAGCTTCACGCCAGCGCGCGGTAAGCATTTAAACTCCAGCACTATCCTGTCCCAGGCTATCAAACACACTGGCAGGCCAATCCATAACATTACTGTGTTTAGTGCCCAAGTAATGTATAGTTTCCATCATCTCATTATAGAACATAGAACAGTACAGCACAGAACAGGCCCTTCGGCCCTCAATGTTGGGCCGAGTATTGTCCAAAACCAAGATCAAGCTATCCCACTCCCTGTCATTCTGGTGTGCTCCATGTGCCTATCCAATAACCTCTTGAAAGTTCCTAAAGTGTCCGACTCCACTATCACAGCAAGCAGTCCATTCCACACCCTAACCACTCTGAGTAAAGAACCTACCTCGGACATCCCTCCTATATCTCCCACCCTGAATCTTAGTTATGCCCCCTTGTAACAGCTACATCCACCCGAGGAAATAGTCTCTGAACGTCCACTCTATCTAACCCCCTCATCATCTTATAAACCTCTATTAAGTCGCCTCTCATCCTCCTCTGCTCCAAAGAGAAAAGCCCTAGCTCCCTCAACCTTTCCTCATAAGACCTATCCTGCAAACCAGACAGCATCCTGGTAAATCTCCTCTGCACCCTTTCCAATGCTTCCACATCCTTCCTATAGTGAGGTAACCAGAACTGCACACAATACTCCAAATGTGGTCTCACCAGGGTCATGTACAGTTGCAGCATAACCCCGCGGCTCTTAAACTCAAGCCCCCTGTTAATTAACGCTAACACACTATAGCCTTCTTCACGGCTCTATCCACTTGAGTGGCAACCTTCAGAGATCTGTGGACATGAACCCCAAAGATCTCTCTGTTCCTCCGCATTCCTCAGAACCCTGCCGTTGACCCTGTAATCCGCATTCAAATTTTTCCTACCAAAATGAATCACCTCGCACTTATCAGGGTTAAACTCCATCTGCCATTTTTCGGCCCAGCTCTGCATCCTATCAATGTCTCTTTGCAGCCGACAACAGCCCTCCACCTCATCCACTACTCCACCAATCTTGGTGATTATGGTAAAAGAAAATATTATTGCCCTTGAGAGAGGATCACCAGGTATCAAGAATCTAGATTAAGCTAAAGTTAGTTATGCTGAGCTCACTTTCTTTGGAAATTAGGTGACTTCAAGGCCATTATTAGAGACGCTAATTGTTCAAGGGCTGAAATACCAGAGGACAAAGTTTTTTTTCAAATAAATTTAGGTTACAAAGGTTTCAGACTCACCATTTTCTGTCAGCGAAAGGAGACACATCAACCGTAGACTCTCTAGTGGAGAAATCTGAAAGATTAAAATGAGTCAGGAATAAATGGGGCCTGCGCAGGAAAGGCTGACTGGCAGGTTACTAAACATAGAACACCAAAGGCTGGGGGATTTGTCATTCTTCAGCACAACATTTACTTCTCCTCGTCTCCCAACCAAAAACACATTCCCTAAAATTCCCTTCCGAACGTGATGGTTCCACATGAATAGTAGGAGGAGTATTCAGTGAATTCCGGCCTCTCCTAGTGCGTACACTATGTCGCTCCCAGTCGCCATTGCAGGTTAACCATCATGAATGGGATCCCAGGCTACTCCCTTGAGCTCAATCACGGTGAAGCCCACCATCTGGTCCCCAGTTACTCAATCAAATTTGGGGCCAGGTTGGCCTGCTTAGCTCATTAAAGCCTGCTTTTACTAACATACCACTAATGAATCTATGATATTATATAAAAGCAAATTACTGTGGATGCTGGAATCTGAAGCGAAAGGGAAAATGCTGGAAAATCTCAGCAAGTCTGGCAGCATCTGTAGCTAACATTTCGAGTCCGATGACTCTTTGTCAAAGCTAACAGACAGAGAAAGTGGGAAATATTTATACTGTTGAGCGAGTAGAGATATTTCCACAGTATAAATATTTCCCACTTTCTCTGTCTGTTAGCTTTGACAAAGAGTCATCGGACTCGAAATGTTAGCTACAGATGCTGCCAGACTTGCTGAGATTTTCCAGCATTTTCCCTTTCGTCTATGATATTAAATAACAGATTGTTGCCAAGCACCCTCCAGGAATACACTCTGTAGAAATAACAATTACAGATAGTCCATATAATAAGGTTTTAGGGCCATTTTACTGCGAGGAATGACCATGATTGATGTGTTTTTGTGAGATTCACAGCACGAACAGACTCAAAAACAGCTTCTTCCCCACTGTCACCAGACTCCTAAATGACCCTCTTATTGACTGAACTCATTAACACTACACCCTGTATGCTTCAACCGATGCCAATGCTTATGTAGTTACATTGTATATCTTGTGTTGCCCTATTATGTATTCTCATGTATTTTCTTGAATTGTTTAATTCCCTTTTCTTCCCATGTACTGAATGATCTGTTGAGCTGCTTGCAGAAAAATACTTTTCACTGTACCTCGGTACACGTGACAATAAACAAATCCAATCCAATCCAATCCCTGTACTGGTGATTTTCCCACATCTTTGCTCAGTAATTACTGTAAAGCAGACGTTACAACTGTGACATTGATCACTTATTCTTACCCAAGCATAATTTCTCATATATGAATGCACAAGAGGTATGTCAACCCCAACACCCACTGTTGAAGGTGACTGAGCGATTGTAAACACATGTACACTGATGCCCCATACCTGCCGGTTAACATGTTCCTCAATACAGCTGGTACTCTCTCGGATCTCAAATCCCTCCAATAGCGCTGGGGAGGGAAACAAAAACCAGTCCATGAATACAACAGCAACCAAAAGCACACAAAGGAATGCCAGAAAATTGGTAAATGAATGAAAGACAAGTTGGCCCGGGGAACACTCCTGCGAGGGGGAACGTGCAAGAGGAATAGATCTCCGGCAAGGGGTCTGTCAAGCTGCCAGATGTTGATGGCTGAAATAAGGTATTTCTGGCATTAGATCTTCTGTGATACATTGCTCAATTTTAAAAACTGATCAACTTCTGGCATAAGGAAATTCCTGCAATTGTCCCAATTGGTGCGATTTCCTTCCAAATCCCAGTTTTGCTCTTTACACTAAGGATAACATTGATACTTCATAGCAGGGTGACTTTCGGTCCCTTCCTCTATCAGATTTTGATGATTTTGTGCAGAAATGAAAACTTATCGTATTGTCTCCTAAAACACGTCCTTCCTCAGGAAACATCCAAGATGCAGAATTCCTCACCTTCCACTTACAATTTCAAGTGCTTTAAAACACTAACTCTCTTAATCACTAATCCCACAAGTGCCTCACTTCTCTCCTATTTTTTGTTGCTACCCTGTTGGTGCTTTGTGAACCCCACCACTTCATTTAGATTACATCACTTACAACAAAAAAATGTGGGTGAGCTGATCACACAGCAGCTGGGACGGCACAGTGGTCAGCACTGCTGCATCACAGCGCCTGGGACCTGGGTTCAATTCCGGCCTTGGATGACTGACTGTGTAGAATCTGCGTGTTCTCCTGGTGTCTGCGTGCGTTTCCTCACACAGTCCAAAGATGTGCAAGTTAGGTAGATTGGCCATGATAAAATTGCCCCTTAGTGTCCAGGGGCGTGCAGGTTAGGTGGGGTTACTGAGAGAAGGAAGGGGAGCGAGTTTAAGTAGGGTGTTCTTTCAGAGGGCCGGTGCAGACTCAATGGGCTGAATGGCCTCCTTCAGCACTGTAGGGATTCTATGGGACTCTGTATGATCCACATACCATGTTCAGACTTTAGCAGCTCCTGAAAATCCTGTTTCGTTTTCTTTTTCATAATTGACTCGCACGCTCCAATATCTAAGAGAAAAACGAACGGACAAAGCTTTAACCGCTGATACTCCACGGAATTTCTTTATGCATTGTCCAGAACAGTCGAACCAGAGGATACAGGCCGTGCTTGAAGGTAAATTCAAACCCAATCAGCAGGAACAATATTTCAATATAGGAGTGAGTGGTCAATCTACGGCATAGATTGTCCAGGGTGACAGTGGAAGAAGTTTGCATTGATTTGATCAAATGCCAATTAATTAGGTGGATTCCTTTCATGAAATAACATTTTGGGATCCAGTATGTGAGGAATTTGTGACGTGACCTGTGGGGGGTGGAACGTACTCAGATGGAACAGTTGGTTTGGGACCTCTGCTTCCCAAATCTCTCCAACATTGTGAGGTTTCTCCCACCTCATGTCTGGGTCTGCTGTAAACTCACTGATAGAGATTGAGCACTGTAATTAGTCAACAACTGCATCATTGTATCATGTGACTATCCATGGAATCTTTACGGTGCAGAAGGAGGCCATTCGGCCAATCGGGTCTGCACCGACCCTCTGAAAAAGCCGGTTTAGCTCAGTTGCCTGGACAATTGGTTTGTGATGCAGAGCAGCTCAGGTTTAATCCCCATACCGGCTGGGGTTATTCATCAAAGCCCCGCCTTCTCAACCTTGCCCCTTGCCTGAGGTGTGGTGACCCTCAGGTTAAATCCCCACCAGTCAGCTCTCCCTTCAAAGGGCAGAGCAGCCGATGGTCATCTGGGACTATGGAGACTTTACCTTACTAATCATTCACTCGTCAGGCAGTCATCGTTAAATATCGGAATTCTGAGATCAAAAAACACTATTATCCATCTAGTTATCCTGTCCTGGGAGGCAATGTGATATGATAATGGAGTTATTGATCAATCAAAGCATCCAATCTCTATCAGTTAGTTTACAGCAGATCCAGACATAGGTTCAAAGTCACTTGTTCCTTCATTGCAACGTTAATGGACACCTACTTGTGACGCTAATAAAGATATTATTATACTTAATCATATACTATTATATTATAATAATTTAATTATTAATAAATTATTTTGACATTTCCAGATTATTTAGTTGAATACCTGAGAAATTAATGGTGCTAGGTGACATTACTATACATCCAATCGCTGACTCCTAGGAAAAATGCCTGGGTTGTGGGTTCAACACACATCTTTGGGTTGTGGGGGTGAAACCCACGCAGACACGGGGAGAATGTGCAAACTCCACACGGACAGTGACCCAGAGCCGGGATCAAACCTGGGACCGTGGCGCCGTCAGGCAGCAGTGCTAACCACTGCGCCACCGTGCTGCCCTTGGATTTGTATTTATATCCTGTTTCATCAGGTCTCTCAAGTGTCCCCCAAAAACTCCACATAATGCAAGTCACTTTGAAACTTGGCGATCGTTAGCATGTGGGAAATGGTAGCCAAACAGAAATGTCCAGGAAACTACGGGAACTTCCTGCTCTTTGTCAAATAGTGCAGTCAGATGGGGCTTCAGCTCAATGTAGCACCTCTGATGATGCAACATTCTTGCGATAAACTAATGGGAGTGTCAGTCCAGACTTTGTGCTCCAGGATAAAAAGAAGATTGAACCCACAACTTTCCGACGTAGATGTGTGAGTACCACCAATGGTTAAGTCTCTTAGGTACTTACGCAGACTCAGTAACCGATGCTCCTGTTTCAAGGTCTTCAACTCCTGAGATACAAAATCCTTCATCTGTTTAATATCCATCCCTTGGCGTTTCTGTGTGGAACAGTAAGAAGCTATTCAGACCCTTGTCTGTAACACATGAAAATGTCCCCTTATTCTCTCCCAATTTTCTCACCTCCTCCCCTGGAGAGGCTGGATCTTGCTGGGATGAACTCATACCAAGTCCCATTCATCTATCACCTCCTGTCTTTGAAGGGGGGGGGGGGGGGGTTCAGCGATGATACCTCTTAAAACTGAAGTTAGCATGCCACTAGAGAAGTTTTACATAAGTTATTTTATTAAGGATTGAGATGAATGATAGGACTGAGTAATCATTATTAACCATTAAACATGTATTTTTAGGACATAGCAGTAATAAGTAATCAAAGGGATTTAGGATAGCTCACTTGACCAAAAGGACATTACTTCTAATATCCTGTCTTTGTAAAACAATCCAGGGTGCTGGTTCTATTGTTCTGTTTCTCACAGTCAGCACAGGCTGCTGGGATTGTGCACAGCTGTCAGGATGAGGATCAATCATGCGCTGCTTGCAATTCTATTGGATAAGTTTAAACGTAGCAGCTTCAGGGATTGGATTGTGTCCAACTGGGGAGGGTTATTGATTATTGAACGTTGTAGAAGTACTGTGTTCTGGTCTTTGTTCGGCTGAACAGATCTTGACCAATATCCAGTCTGTTCTCCGTGTACACGTAACCAGCTTGATTAAACAGCCCCACCATCTGTACTGAGCTGAGCCACAGGGAATAACCCCACGTGGAAGCTGACTCAATACGCAGGTCTAGAAACCGCTCGGCTTGGTTTTTAAATTCCTCCATGGCCTCGCCGTTCCCCATCCATTACCACCAATTTTAGCCTCTTGCCCATCCGAGGTTTTCATGGCACCACCATTGGGGGTCATGCCTCTGCTGCTTTGACCCCAAGAACACCCCCTGTAAACCCCTCTGCCTCTTTACCTCTCTCTCTCTCTTTTCCTTGGAGATGTTCCTTAAAATCTATCATTGTAAAAACTCTTTCTATGGCTTGGGGTCAAATAATGTTTGACAATGGCGGCATGGTAGCACAGTGGTTAGCACTGTTGCTTCACATCTCCAGGATCCCAGGTTCGATTCCCGCCTTGGGTCACTGTCTGTGCGGAGTCTGCACATTTCTCCCCGTGTCTGCGTGGGTTTCCTCCGGGTGCTCCGGTTTCCTCCCACAGTCCAAAGATGTGCAGGTGAGGTGGATTGGCCATGATAAATTGCCCTTAGTGTCCAAAAAGTTTAGGCAGGGTTACTGGGTTATGTGGATAGGGTGGAGGTGTGGGCTTGGGTAGGGGGCTCTTTCCAGGGGCCGGTGCAGACTCGATGGGCCGAATGGCCTCCTTCTGCACTGTAAATTCTATGATTCTATGAATACGCGTGTGATTAACCTTTTTTGGGATCGGGGGTTTACTTTGTTCCTTAGTGTTATATAAGATTATATAAATGGAAGTTGTCACTGCGCTACAGTCGTCGCCATGGTACTTTAATAGATTGATCCTTTTACCGAGCGTGGGCCTGGACACCAAGTGTCAGCAAGTTTGAGTGGGCCCACTGCTGAACCCAATTTCAGATAACAAAACCTTTAAGCCAGATTCAGACTTTGCAGCCTGCCCAGCTCAAGGTGCTGACCACTGCCCCAGTAGCGATTACGACAGGCTCCAATACCCTGTTGTGTACCATTGACAGAATGGTGATGTACTGTCTGAGCCGTCGGGCAAACTCAGGATCTGGGTTAATAGATCTGATGGATGAAGAAATTAGGCACTACTCCCATGGAAACACAGTGCGCCTCTGCCCAGCCTCTCTGTGCGATCTTACTGGGGATGTTAACTCATGTGTTCAGTTACAATGATTTGGTAGGAACACCACTATTGCAACCCCCTGGGCCAGTGCACAGTCAATTCCAGCCCCACTTGACCTGGAGGCACAACACAATTGAATTAAACAATAATTCTTAGAAAAACACCCAAAGAGCCCATGGCTGCCGAATAATTACAGCCACCAGGTTTGTAAAATTAAACATAACTTTTTGTTTATAGAAACCATAATAAAATATGCAGCAAACATAATTGGTTAACTATCACCTAATTTCTAATTCCCCACTTTATCTTTCCCTCCACTCTCTATACACACACAACCACACACATGACAGACAAACACAGGGGGGAGGGGTGAAAATCACAAGGAAAAGAGTCTTGTGTTTCAGATTGTTGGCTTTAAGCAGACCTTGCTTCAAAGTGGTGCCATAAAGTCTGGGTTTTGCTGTCTAAAACTAGTAGCACAATATACTATGTTGCAACCTCCTGAATTCCTCCTTCGCTCTGCTGCTTGACTTAAAGGCACATGTCCATTAACCATCCATGGATCAAAATGATAACAGCAAAAGTAAAGGGGAAATAAGGGAATCAGCAGGAGGACCTGTACACCACCAACTGCAGTTTCTACAAGACAGCTCAAAACGTGAGCCGTCTCTCCCAACAGGATAGTATAACTCTGAAGGAACAGCACCCTTTTCTATGATACTTACATCATACTGTGCCTGAAGCCGTCTTGCTTTCTGGCTTAAGAACCCAAACACATTAGAGAAATGCTCATTCCGAATCTCTTTGAAAACCTGTAAAAGAAGCAAAGTATAAACAAAGGTTATACAAGAGGCAGCACAGTAGCACAGTGGTTAGCACTGTTGCTTCACAACTCTAGGGTCTCAGGTTCCATTCCCGGCTTGGGTCACTGTCTGTGCGGAGTCTGCACGTTCTCCCCGTGTGTGCGTGGGTTTCCTCCGGGTGCTCCGGTTTCCTCCCACAGTCCAAAGACGTGCGGTTTGGGTGGTTGGCCATGCTAAATTGCCAAACAGATTGGGTGGGGTTACTGGGATAGGATGGAGGTGTGAGCTTGGGTAGGGTGCTCTTTCCAAGAGCCGGTGCAGACTCAATGGGCTGAATGGCCTCCTTGTGCAATGTAAATTCTATCATTCTATGAATAGCCATGGGTTAGAAAGGCCGTTCAGTTCACTCAGTCATTGAATCCTAACCTATTCAGCCAGAGAGTTATTGAACAAGTTGTCAAGGAGGCTGCTGAAGCAATAAGTATAAATGAGTTCAAGAGATAGTTCAATGAGTTTCTGAAGAAAGATGGGGTTGAGAGATACAATGGAAAAATCAACAGAGGAAATGATGACATCAAAAAGAATTGCTTTAGGACTTCCGGTGGCGGCGATGTTCAAGTGAGCCGCACATTCGGCGGGCTCTCACTCCGGCGGGGCTTAGCAGCTGATTCCCCGCGATAGCGGGACCACGGGGGCGGCAAAAAGGCTGCCATGAAAGAAGAGGAGAGCGGGCTGCAGCGGATGGAATTGTGGGAGGCCAGCAGGTAGAGGAAGAAAGAGAGAGAGAGAGACGGAGGCAAGGAGGAAACTGACCTGAAGGGTAAGATGGCGGACCCACGGACCTTCCTTCCTCCAGGACAAGGAAAAAAGTTTGGAGTTGCTGAGGAGGGACAGCTTGGACCCACTTCAGATGCCCAGGAGGTAAAATGTAAGGAGCTGGGAGAAGGAAGGCGGCAGCGAAGGTGCTGAGGGGCTGGCTGCGGCACATGGAACAGCGGGATTCCAGAAGGCAGAAGAAGAAGGAGAAAAAGGGACAGAGACAAGGACCTGAAGAAAATTACCTGGGACCTAAGATGGCGGACACAGGGACCCCGGACTCAGCAATCCAGCAGGCGCTGGATAACATGCTCCAGGTAATGAAGTCCAGTTTTGAAGCGCTGAAGCGGGACAGCTTGGACCCAATCCAGAAAGCGGTGGATCAGCTGAACCAGAGGCTGGACGCCCAGGATGTTAAAGTTAAGGAGCTGGGAGAGGCGGTGGAGGAGCAGGCGGATACGCAAACGGTTGCAACGCTAGAAGTTGACGGCCTGAAAGAGCGGCAGAGAAGACTACTGGACAGAGTGGAGGAGCTGGAGAATAGAGTCCGCAGGAACAATCTGAGGATGGTCGGCCTCCCGGAGGGGGCGGAGGGAGCTGATGCTGCAGCGTTTGTAGCAGACCTGCTGAAGCAGCTGATGGGGACCGAAGACTTTCCGCGACCGCTGGAGCTGGAGGGGGCACACAGAGTGCAGGCAAGGCAGGGGCGGCCGGGCGGACCCCCCCGCCCGATGGTGATTAGGTTCCACAGGTTCGTGGACAAGGAGCGGGTGCTGCAGTGGGCAAAGAGCGCCAGGAGCAGCATGTGGAACAACAGTGTTCTCCGCATTTATCAGGACCTAAGCCAGGAGGTGGCTCGGCGGCGAGCAGCCTTTAAGAATGTCAAGGAGGTGCTGTTCAAGAAGCACGTGAAGTTTGGTCTGCTGTTCCCAGCTCGGCTATGGGCCACGCACCAGGGTCAACACCGCTACTTCTCCGAGCCCGAAGAAGCGATGGATTTTGTGAGGGACCTGGGGCTGGTCCCGAAAGGAGGCCCCAAGGACGCGAGTTAGGGCCCGAGGATTTTTGTGGGAAGGAACGCCGAATGTGCCTGGACTGCTGCTCAACGGTTTGCTGGGCCAAAGGGGCCAAGCGGAACATTTGAGACTCTTTCCTTTGTTCATGGACATTTCTGTGCTTTTTCTCTTTTTTCTGTGTTTTTTTTTCCTGTTTGGGCTGGTTTGTGCTTTTTGTGCAGCTCGCGGAAGACACTGGAGCCGGCTTGCCCCGGTGGGTGGGGAGGAGGATGGGGAAACAATGGGAATGAGACAGGAAGGCACCGGAGTGTTGAGTCACCGGGCTAGCAGATTGGCTAGTCAAGGGAGTGAGTTACAGCCAGTAGATGGCAGGGGTGGGGGTATCGGGGGATGGGTTTAGGGGAGGGGGGGGTTGTTTTGCTGACGGGAGAGGGACTTGAAATAGGCACTGGAAAGGAGGTCGAGGGTGGAGGCAGCTATAGGGCGGGCCAGGAATGGCGCAACGCAGGGGTCAGGGGCCGGCCCGAGAAAGGCTATGGCTGACCGGCGGGGGGGGGGGGGGGGGGGGGGGGGGGGGGGGGGGGGGGATGTACCCCCCGACCAGGCTGATCACCTGGAACATCAAGGGACTGAATGGGCCGGTTAAGAGGCGCGGGTGTTCGCGCACTTGCGGGCCCTGAGGGCGGACGTAATTATGTTGCAGGAGACACATCTGAAAGTGTCGGACCAGACCAGGCTAAGGAAGGGCTGGATTAGCCAGGTCTTCCACTCGGACTTGGACTCGAAGTCCAGAGGGGTGGCAATCATGATCAACAAGCGCGTGCAATTTGAGGCAGAGGGCATATCCGCAGACAGGGGGGGGCAGATACCTGATGGTACGAGGCAGACTGGAGGGGAGAAGAGTGGTGCTGGTGAATATATATGCCCCGAACTGGGATGACGTGGACTTCATTAAAAGAGTGCTGGGGAAGATCCCGGACTTGGATTCTCGCAGGCTAATAATGGGAGGGGACTTTAACATGGTCCTTGACCCGACTTTGGATCGGTCGTGTCCCAGAACGGGTAGACTCTCAGCAATGGCAAGGGAGCTGAAAGGGTTTATGGAGCAAATGGGGGCAGTGGACCCCTGGAGAGATAGACAGCCAACAGGAAGGGGCTACTCGTTTTACTCGCACGTCCATAAAGTATATTCCAGGATAGATTTCTTTGTACTAAGCAGGGACTGTATGGGGGAGGTAAAGAACACGGAATACTCAGCAATTACCATTTCAGACCATGCCCCGCATTGGGTGGACCTGCAGTTCGGGGGAGCGAGCTATCAACGCCCGCAATGGAGGCTAGATGTGGGACTGCTGTCGGAGGAGGGGATCTGCGAGAGGCTTCGGAAATGTATAAAAAATTACCTGCAGGTGAATGACACGGGGGAGGTCTCAGCGGCGACCTTGTGGGAGGCGCTAAAGGCGGGGGGGAGCTGATTTCAATTGGGGGCCACAGAGCCAAGGCAGACCGGGCAGAGATGGATAGATTGGTCAGGGAAATGGGTCGGATAGATGAAGAGCACGCGGAGTCCCCGGGGGAGGTTTTACTCAGGGAGAGGCAGAGACTACAGGCGGAACTGGGGGCACTATCCACGAGCAGGGCCGTGGAACAGCTTAGGAAGGCGAGTAAAACCACTAGTTTATTTTCCTGCCAGGTAAAGAAACCCGGGCTTTGAACAAATGGGGAGTTTGTTACCGAGTTTGTAAGAGGTTGCGTCAGCTTTATTGTAGAATTTTCTGATCATGAATGATTTCTCTCGCTCACATACTCACTTTGTCCTGAGAGTTCAGCAACACTTTCACACCTTTATTGAGGACGTTACTTCCGAACCAAAGTCAACGCTCCTGAAATTGACCAGAATCCACAGTTACTGTTCCGTACATCAGCAGACCCTGCTGGTTAGGGGCTGGTTTAGCTCACTCAGCTAAATCGCTGGCATTTAAAGCAGGCCAGCAGCACGGTTCGATTCCCGTACCAGCCTCCCCGGACAGGCGCCGGAATGTGGAGACTAGGGGCTTTTCGCAGTAAATTCATTGAAGCCTACTCGTGACAATAAGCGATTTTCATTTCATTTCAAGTGAGGGACTGGGATACGGGTGATAATGGAATTTGCCCACTCACTTCCCCAGTCCCAGGAGTAACATACCCAGCAACCAATGACCTTCAGTCACAGATTCTTCTTCTATTCAATGAAGATACTGATACAGTCTGCTGCACCTTAACGGAATCCTCGTACTGCCTGAGTGACCATCCTTCACCATGTATCATGATAGTATTAGCAGACTATTTAACTATAATGGCTCAGTGGGTGTCAATTTGACCTCTAAGCCAGAACCTCATGGGTTCAAGTCTCATGCCAGATACGTGAGCCCACAATCCAGGCCAATACTCCCATTGCCATATGGAGGGTGTGCACTGTCAGAGGTGCTGTATTTTCTTTTTTTAAATAAATTTAGAGTACCCAATTCTGTTTTTCCCAATTAAGGGGCAGCCAATCCACCTAACCTGCACATCTTTGGGTTGTGGGAGCGAGACACACGCAGACACAGGGAGAATGTGCAAACTCCAAATGGACAGTGACCCAGAGCACGGATCGAACCCGGATACTCAGCGCCGTGAGGCAGCAGTGCTAACTCCTGCGCCACCGTGCCACCCAGAGGTGCCGATTTTCCAATGAGTCATTCAACTGTAATCAGAACTGCCTTCTCAGGCAGAAGTAAAAGATCGCATGTCATTCACACGAATCCTAAAGGTGAAGGTTATGGTCGAGCCACCAACTCTCACTCTGCCTGCCATCAGTTCTGGTCAATTCTGAAAGGCGGTAGTTTCTAATCTTCACTGTCCAAAATAAAATAAAACAAAAGTGGAGACTCACTCACCGCATTTTATCCTAAACACATCATCCACAAGTCCCTCATACACAACTTGAGAACACATTGGAGTCACATAATCCACATCTGCAAATAAAGAGCACAGGTTGAAACTGAAAGCATAGCAAGGTTAGAATGAAAGATACGTGACCCATTTACAGTTAGAGCTACCCCAGCTGTATCCACCCGTGGTTAACACATTGCCGACTGTGGAAGGAGCCACATAACCCAGGGAATTCATAGGAATGTTTGGAGTTTGTTCATTTCAGTCAGGGCAATAGTGGATGCAACTGTCTCCTGGCAGTGAAAATTAGCAACAGTTCCTGCTCACCGTCCAATATTTCATGCTGGAAATTATGGGAAGGTTATGCTCCCTGGAGTTGGAGCAGAAGAATAGGAGGAAGCTCACGTAAAATATAAACACCAACATAAGTCAGTTAATCGTTTTTTGTAAGTTATATGTGTGTACACTGGCTGTCACCTTTTCACCATAGGCAGATAGTCCTTCCAGGCTTACACCCAACCAACACCCCAAATAAGATACCAAAGAGCAGCCTCCGGAAGCCAGTCCGGAGCAGAACCTTCTACACTGGCGGCGAGACACATGTCACATAACAAACCGCCAGGGAAACTGGACAATCGAAACTGCAGCTTCGTCACTTATTTCTGCATATTACAGATTTCTGTTACATTGCAGCACCTCGGTCAACAAAGAAAACGCGGCCAATCTCAGCCTGACGTGGTTTCATTTCATTCTCTGAATCCTCCACAATCTCCTTCCACAGTTTGTAGGTCATCTACAGCAGGGAGGGAGAGAGAGAGAGGACTTGAAATGTAAGTCAACAGGACTCGCTCTAACATCAAAGACGATCAGAACGCAGTTTTACATGTTTGGCGGAAATCTTACACTCATCAAAATGGGGGAAGATAAGGCGGAGGCTCCAATGTCAAGTATTCCAAGGCTGTACAGCACGGGGTTAGATACAGAGTAAAGCTCCCGCTACACTGTCCCCATCAAACACTCCCAGGACATGTACAGCACGGGGTTAGATACAGAGTAAAGCTCCCTCTATACTGTCCCCATCAAACACTCCCAGGACAGGTACAGCACGGGGTTAGATACAGAGTAAGCTCCCTCTACACTGTCCCCATCAAACACTCGCAGGACAGGTACAACACGGGGTTAGATACAGAGTAAAGCTCCCTCTACACTGTCCCCATCAAACACTTCCAGGACAGATACAGTACGGGGTTAGATACAGAGTAAAGCTCCCTCTACACTGTCCCCATCAAACACTCCCAGGACAGGTACTGCACGGGGTTTAGATACAGAGTAAAGCTCCCCTCTACACTGTCCCCATCAAACACTCCCAGGACAGGTACAGTACGGGGTTAGATACAGAGTAAAGCTCCCTCTACACTGTCCCCATCAAACACTCCCAGACAGGTACTGCACGGGTTAGATACAGAGTAAAGCTCCCTCTACACTGTCCCCATCAAACACTCGCAGGACAGGTACAACACGGGGTTAAATACATTGCAAATCTCCCTCTATTCTGCCCCAACAAGCTGAAAGCTCAGAGCAATACTCCTATTTGGTCCTTTTCCACACAAGAGGCTGAATTCAGGATGTTGTGTATTAAGGACATGTGCCCCATTAAGAACTGGACAGAGACCACACTCAAACCAAGACGGAGGAAACTTTCCCTCCCAAAGGCGTGCGGGGACAGGGGGCGCGCGCGGGGACAGGGGGCGCGCGCGGGGACAGGGGGCGCACGCGGGGACAGGGGGCGCACGCTGGGACAGGGGGCGCACGCTGGGACAGGGGGCGCACGCTGGGACAGGGGGCGCACGCTGGGACAGGGGGCGCACGCTGGGACAGGGGGCGCACGCTGGGACAGGGGGCGCACGCTGGGACAGGGGGCGCACGCTGGGACAGGGGGCGCATGCTGGGAATGGGTGAGGCAGAGGGTTAGGTAGTGACCTTTCATCTCTAGGACCTGGACTTGAATGAAGTGCTGACTGATGGCTGTAATAATTCAACATGGAACGAGTTCACTGACACAACTGACAAGGTTCATAAGATAAATGGGTTTGTGTAATCCTAGTCGACGTCCTTTCCTTTGTTCGTTAGTAAGCTAACGGTTCAACAGAGGTGATCAGGTAAATTGTCTGATTAATAATTCATTCTCATTTCATGTTCCATTACCTTTGCACATCTTCCAATTCCGTAGTCTTTGTGAAAGGTCCAAACAGGGAGTGTAACACGTGCAAAGCCTTCGCCACGGTGCAGATCCACCGATGGTCACCCTCCTGAGGACACACACAGGGCAACGTAAGGTACCAATTCATGTCACAACATACTTCCTAAAATGTGACCGGGAGATATGGCATTTATTGTACATCCCTCACTGTTCGGAGAATGTGGTGAACCTTCTTTGAACCATTATATTTGAATAATTGAGTGCCTTGCAAGGCACTTCAGAGGATACACAAGAGGAGGAACAGAAAGTTAAGCTGATAAATTGCGATTATAAATGGCACCACAGTCTCAGAACTGCTCTCCCCCTCTGAGAGACAGAGCTGACTGGTCGTGATTTACCCCCAGAGTCCTGTAAGAGTCCTCCTGTTATTACCTTTGATCCCATAATCGGGATGTGCCTTTGAGCAGAAGACTCTGCTGAAACAGCCTGCCTGTCAGGACACTGTGTTCCCAGGTTCTGTTTCTTGGAGAGGAGTTAAGACTCCTCGACACCAGGTGAACCTTGGGAGCCGGTTTTGGAGGAAGTCAGTTCGATTGGTCAACTGGCAACCGGTTGGTTGGAAACGGGCGCGGAGGCAGATGTTGTAGCCTTCGCCTCGTTGATCGCCCGAAGGCGGATCCTGTTAGGGTGGAGATCAATCTCTCCACCCTGTGCCCTGGCGTGGTGGTGGTGGGGGGGGGGGGCCTGCTGGAATTCTTAACGTTTGAAACGGTCAAATTTGAACTGAGGGGAAAGACGGAGGGATTCTACAATTCATGGGCGTTATTTCATTATGCACTTTCGAGAATGGATCACATCGAACATTAGAGTGGGCTGGGGGTGGGAAGGTTGGGGGGAGGGGGACTGTATGTGTTAATGGTGACTATGGGTGATTCCTAATTCCCTTTTGTCATTTGTTTATATTAACGTGCGGGCCAATGTCTGGGGTTTGCTGGTATCGCTGTTATTGATATGGGGATTGACATTACATTCGTTACTGATTATGTTGGATGTAAATTTGGGAGAAAGTGTGAAAAAGGAGAATAAAAAATATTTTTTTTTAAACTGCCAACCGGTGGGTTGGCATGGGACAGTGTTCTGCTTGACAATGATTGGTTCCTGGGTGATGCTTTCTGAGGGAACGGGGCAGAAGTGTTTAGACCTTGGAAAGAGAAGGAACGCTCTCTCTCTCTCTCTCTCCTGCTTATTGAAGTGAAAGAATTGCTTTGAGAATTGCTTTACTGTGAACTTGGAATGATGTAGAGGCTGCAGTGAAGGTAGACGACAAAGAAGAAGTATCAAAACAAAAAATGAACTTCGGAGAGACACTAACCGGACATTATCCCAGTGCAATGAACTTTATTGTATTAATATTTTCTTTACCGTACCACCACCCTTTCCCCTCTGTGTTGTTAGTCTGTGCAGAGTGGGGGTAGTTAGGAAGGAGGGGGTTGGAAAGGGGTTCAAATAGCCAGTTACATTTTCTGTCCGTTTAATTATAATACTGTACATAATAAAAGGTTCCTTGTGGTGAAGTTACAAACCTGGAGACTGCGGTTTATTGGGGCTCAACCAAGCACCTCGGGCATTTAAAGTGAAATTTAATTTTACCTGTGTTGTGACTCTGGTTCGATTGGGGCTGGAATTGACCCCAGGGTGTTGCGACAGTCACCACACCTCAGGTGAGAGGTAAGGTTGAGAAGACGGGGCTTCTATGAATAATCCCCGCCGGTAGGGGAATTGAACCCGTGCTGTTGGTGTCGTTCAGAATCACAAACTAGCCATCCAGCCAACTGAGCTAACCGATCCCCTGTTGGGATGGTATAGAGTAGGAGACATAAACACTGGCTAACTGGTCTGTTTCGGACGCTGTACTCTATGCAATTGCCAGTCTCTATCACTCGATATACACACAGCACAATGATTTTTACCACCTGACCCCCTACTTGACTGTATCCAGGCAGGTAAAACAAAACTATCGAGAGCTTCTTTCTTTATTTAAGGCACCGTTTAAAATCTTTCTCTATGATTAAGCGTTTGATCAACCTGCCTTGTTTGAAATACTCCCGTCAACTTCCTTGGGACACTTAGTTACGCTAAGATGCTATGTAAATGCCAGCTGTTGTTGGGGTAGGTGATATTTCTGGAATGATCTAGGAGGGTCCTCAGCACAAGATCCGCCACTTACCAAGAAATAGTCACGGAAAAACTCGGGCAGTTCCATGCTGATGAGGTCATCATCCATGGGCAGTAGATAAAAGGGCCCACTCATCAAAGGATACGTCTGAAATCAGACAAACACAAAGTACAAACCAAGTAAAAGATAGCATGAATCAACACAATAGCATGTTTCCATTTGTTCCTTTTCCTGGTGTCGAGCCCCTAACTCAGGCCGGTCGTGCTTTTCAACCTTGACTCTCATGTTGCAAAGAAGGAGTCAAGGCCTTGTGCAGTCAGCAGGTGAAGCGGCGGATGGATAATCAGAAAGGGTCTCCAGATGTCATTCTATTCCCCTGTTCAAGTCACAGATTCAGTCATCAAATCACAGAATCATACAATTCTGAGGAGGGCCTTTGGCCCATCAAGCCTGCACTGCCAAAAAAAAGCTACTCTAATCTCCACCAACCGCCTCTCCAGCACTTGCCCATAGCCTTGAATGTTTGTGACATTTCAAGTGCTCATCCAAGTACTTTTTAAAGGCCATGAGGTTTCTGCCTCAAATACCCTCCCGGGCCGTGTATTCCAGATTCCCAACACACTCTGGACGCAAAAACATTTTCCTCAAATTTCTTCCAAATCTCCTTCCTTTCGTTTTATTTTAATTTAAAGTACACATTATTCCCCCCCCCCCCCCCCAATTAAGGGGCAATTGAGCGTGTTCAATCCACCTACCCTGCACATCTTTGGTTGTGGGGGCGAAACCCACGCAGACACGGGAGAATGTGCAAACTCCACACGGACTGTGAAACTGAGCTGGGATCGAACCTGGGACCTCGGCGCCGTGAGACTGCAGTGCGGCCACTGCGCCACCGTGCTGCCCTGAAAACTTCTTGATCGACTTCTAAGAGCTTTATAGCAACCCAATAACCAGACGCCCAGGAATGGTAAAACCATGTCTTTGCATCTCCCAAGAAAGACAGCACCTCTGACAGTGACGAACTCCCCTCAGTTTTGTACTAGAGTTTGAATCCACAAAGTGTTGCCCAATGATACCCACTGAGCCAAGAAAACACACATCACCATTTTGAAAAGCAAAGGATGAAAAGGCGCTCACCTCCGAAGATCCCCTCCTCCTCAAGCACAGTCTCGCACATAAAGAACTAAAAAAAAGGGGGGGACAGGTTATACAGCATATTCCTCACCACATTCCCACACTTACAGCCGCGACAATTCAACACAACATCTGGGAAATGTTGGTGGATCAGAAACATTTTAAAAATGTAACTCTTGGGATGTGGGCATCACGGCTGCCATTTATTACCGATGCCTAGTCGTCCTCAAGGAGGCGAGGGTGAGCTTTCTTTTTTTTTTAATTTAGAGTATCCAATTCATTTTTTTTTTAAATTTAGAGTACCCAATTAATTTTTTTTTGTCTAATTAAGGGGCAATTTAGCGTGGCCAACCCACTGCCCTGCACATCTTTGGGGTTGTGGGGGCGAAACCCCACGCAAACACGGGGAGAATGTGCAAACTCCACACGGACAGTGACCCAGAGCCGGGATCGAACCTGGGACCCTCGGCGCCGTGAGGCAGCAGTGCTAACCCACTGCGCCGACGTGCTGCCCTGAGGGTGAGCTTTCTGAAACATTGCAGCCCACGTGGTTTTGGTGCTTTGACAGTTCTGTATAGATTGGTACTTTGATGCAGCACTGACTGTTTTCCCAATCGGAACAGTGAGCAGCTTCGAGATTAATTCGGAGGGGTTGGCATTCCCATGCACCCGCTGCCCTTGTCCTTCTGAGCTGGTGGAGGTTATGGCTTTGGGAGGTGCTGTCAAAGAAGCCTTGCTGCACTAGTTACCATGTAAATATATCACTGAAGGGATGGCCACACAAAGGAGCTGCTCGCTGGCCGTTCTCAACGTGACATGAACCACTTTCCCCTGGAAACAGCAACAGTCCACTGTGTGTGTGTGTCTCTTGTGAAAGCATTATTGTTTTACCAGTCTGACTGATCAATAGTGCACGATGAGAAGGTAAATGGGAGCAGGGAACCAGGAGGCCAGCATACTGCCACTCACTGGACACGGAAGCATCAACTCACTGCCAAAAGCGGCAATTTGGAATCAGTGACTGCAAAAACCCTGCGAAGTGGAATCTGGTTGGTGTATCCCCTTGCTCCACAAAATGGCTGACATCGGCCTGGCCAGCTGCAAAGTTTAACCTGCCGACTCCCTGTTTCAGAGGTACATTTTTCTCTTATCACACTCTACTCTGCTCTGCCGCGACCCCCCCCCCCCCCCCCCCCCCCCCCCCCCCCCCATCGACCCAAGACAACTAAGCACTCTGGCTCTGTCCCAGCTGTTCACCTTTTGAGGAGTGAATATGATCTTGTATTTCCGCAGCTTGGAAGCAGCTTTATCGGCATTAACGATTTCTGGAAGGAGACAGAGGAAAGAATCACATGCATTCTGTAACACTGACACAGCTTCTAAACACCGGGACAATTAGCACTCCCAGGATAAATTCAAAAAGGTAATTACAAGGGAAATTCATCCAATTTGATTCGTCTGCTGTATATACGAGTCATGGTATTCTCAAAGTCTGGCAATCAATCGTATTTTTAAAATAAATTCAGAGTACCCAATTCTTTTTTTCCAATTCAAGGGGCAATTTAGCGTGGCCAATTCCCCTACCCTGCACATCTTTGGGTTGTGGGGGTGAAACCCACGCACACAGGGAGAATGTGCAAACTCCACACGGACAGTGACCCGGGGCTGGGATCGAACCCGGGACTTCGAATCCAGACCCACAGTAATGCGGTTGCCCACTGAAATGTCCGAGCAAGCTACTCGGTGTAATCACGGATGGGTAACAAATGCTGGCCTTGCCAGTAACGTGTACATACCGTGGGAGAATAAAGGGAAAAATGTCAAATCTGAGCCCGGTCACGTCAGGAAGATGTAAACCAGCTGTGATAAATGTGGGACTTTCTTTATATATATATTGCATTGTGTGTATCTGGTACAGTAAAAAAAAGCCTGGGTTAGGGTGCATATGTACCTGCTGCAGTAAGGATTTTAAAAAGCCTTGTTTAAAAGGCAGACTGACACTGTGGCTACAGAAGGTGCCATTAAGATCATCGTTATTTGAAACCATGCATTTTTAAATCTAAAGAACTCAATTCTCTTTTTTTCAATTAAGGGGCAATTTAGCATCATCGAATCCCGGAGGCAGAGGGAGGCCATTCGGCCCATCGAGATTGCACCTGCCCTTTTGAATGAGCGACCCATTTACACTCCCCTGTCCTATCCCCTTAACCCCATAACCTAACATGCACATCGAGGGGCAATCCACCTAAGCTGCACTTCTTTAGACTGTGGGAGAAAACCCACGCAGACATTGGATAACTGAAACACATCATCAGTTTGGGAATGGAGGGTGCAACTTTGTAGAACATATAAATACTATTCAGAGGGTGGGTTTTGTTGGGACAGTACATTGGTAAACTGACATGCTGCTCCTCCTTGTGGTTTGAAGCTCTGTATCGCTTCCTAGTGACTTCGAGGAAGCGACCAGCTGCTTTTCTGCAGATTGGGGAAGAAAACTGTGGGAAGGAATCATTCCGGAAAACCACTTTGTAGTTGCGATGTGCCAGCCACAAGCCTGGACTCAAGATTAGTGCCCTGTGCAACATTACTCACACGCACACGTTTAACGCAGTGCGCGAGCTCTCATACCTGCAACATGTTTGACGCTGGCAATGCGGGGTCGGACCAGAAAACACAACCTGTGATAGAAAACAGACAATGACCAGTCAAGTAAACATTCAGGATTCAGAGATCACCGACACGATGAATAGGAGTCAAACTTCATGGTTAAACCACAAGCACTTGCACCCCACCGCCAATCACCCTCGGGCACCGTCCCACCAACAAACACCCCTGAACAATGCTCATTGCCCCTCTTCTCCGCACCCACTGACCCCCGCTCCAAAATCTCAGAGTGATACTCACTGGTCACTTACTCCCTGAACCACTTTATTTTCCAGTTTGTACAACTTCTCTACGTCATGTTGCTGTAAAACAGAGAAACAATAATTGTCCACCTTTCTCTCTCCAGAACATGGCTGCACACCTCATTCAATCCAGCATTAAACTGCCAATAAGAAGCTAAGTACACTTTGAAATAAAACCAGAAAATCTGGGAAACGCCTGGCAAATCCAGCAAAGAATATTTTGGATGGGAGCAAGTTACAAATTGGAACTAAATCTTCCAGGTGAAATGCAAGTCCCTTAGCCCCCTAAATAACTAATTAGTTTGATACCTATGTTACTCACGCATTGATTTATTGAGGAAAACTGTTGTTCATGGCAGACATCGTACAGCAGCAACATACAGAGATTTTGCCAACATTTTCTGCTTTCATCTTGAAATTGCGAGCATTTATTCTCAAGGTAGCTGCTGTGACCTAAACACATGAAGGCAGCGCAGAGATTCGAAACTCAGGATCTCCTGTTTGCTGGAAAGGCGAGTTCAATCACCAGTTAATCACAGTTGTTGTTGGCTTGGCCAGGACCCTGGGAAAACCTCCCTTGTCATTCTTCCAACTATCGTGGAGGAATCAACAGCAGGCATCCATAGATCATAGAATTTAGTGCAGGAGGCCATTCGGCCCATCGAGTCTGCACCGGCCCTTGGAAAGAACACCCTACTTAAGCCCACATCCTATTCCTGTAACCCACTAACCCCACCTAACCTTTTTGGACACCAAGGGGCAATTTAGCATGGCCAATCCACCTAACCTGCACATCTTTGGACTGTGGGAAGAAACCGAAGCACCCGGAGGAAACCCACGCAGACACGGGGAGAACATGCAGACTCCGCACAGACAGTGACCCAGCCGGGAATGGAACCTGGGACCCTGGAGCTGTGAAGCAACAGTGCTAACCACTGTGCTACCCATGGTGGGCGGATGATGAACATGGGCAGCACGGTAACAGTGGTTAGCATTGTTGCTTCACAGCACCAGGGTCCCATGTTCAATTCCCGGCTTGGATCACTGTCTGTCTGGAGTCTGCACGCTCTCCCCTTGTCTGCGTGGCTTTCCTCCGGGTGCTCCGGTTTCCTCCCACAGTCCAAAGATGTGCAGGTTAGGTGGTTGGCCATGCTAAATTGCACTTAGTGTCCAAAATGGTTAGGGGGGGGGGGGGGGGGGGGGGGGGGGGGGTTTAACTGGGTTATGGGGATGGGGTGGTGTGGGTTTAAGTAGGGTGCTCTTTCCAAGGGTCGGTGCCAAATGGCCTCCTTCTGCACTGTAAATTCTATGAAAACAATTTAAACGACCCAAATCCCTGGAAGTCCCTGTCCATCCATGACAGTCAGAGAGGATGGTTGTGAGATTGAGAAACAGAGCCGTGTTTGTGTCTATGTATCAATTAAGGTTGGATTTCTGGGGAATTTAGTGCAGGAGCTCCTGGAACAGCCATTGCCTGGAACAGCCATTGCTGGATATCTGTGGTTTGCACTGAAAGAAGACAAACCTGAGATAAGAAGCAGTCTCTTTGAAGTGAAACATAGAGATGCCACTGAAAGAGGATGTGGTTGACCAGGCTGAGAACCATAGGGAGCTAAAAGAGTAATATGCTGCCATGTCTTTGGTGCTGACACGAGCAGGACAGGTTCAGGCAGAGGGTACACAGGGAGGGTTTACACTGAGTGTTTAGGGAGCGTTCACTGACCTTGAGGATGGAGACATTGGCGATGCGGTCCAGAGGGCTCATCAGTGCAGCTTCAATAAACAAGTCCTTCTTTCCTGGCAACTGACAACAAGGAGATTCCATATAAAAGCAGCAGGAAATGGGAAACAACTGCAGCTGACTGGGGGTTTCTGTACTTAAAATACAGTTGCTGATGTGTGAGGATGAAACCTCTGTCTGTGGTCAGACCCTGGTTCAGTGAAATGGCCACTCACCCCTGCCTCTTCCCCCCCTGACCCTGCCCCTGACCCCTCCCCCCTAACCCTTCCCTCTCCCCCCACACACACACACCGGCCGGGGTATCTCTCTCTCTCTCCGTGCCACTCTCTTGGGATCTCTCTGTCTGAGTCTCACCCCCCTTCTCTCTAACCCCCCCCCCCCCCCCCCCCCCCGGCTCTCTGTCTGTCTGTCTGTCCCCTTCCCCCCAGGGTCTCTGTCCCCTCCTCCCCCCGGGTCTCAGTCCCCTCCTCCCCCCGGGTCTCTGTCCCCTCCTCCCCCCGGGTCTCTGTCCCCTCCTCCCCCAGGGTCTCTGTCCCCTCCTCCCCCCGGGTCTCAGTCCCCTCCTCCCCCCGGGTCTCTGTCCCCTCCTCCCCCCGGGTCTCTGTCCCCTCCTCCCCTCGGGTCTCAGTCCCCTCCTCCCCCCGGGTCTCTGTCCCCTCCTCCCCCCGGGTCTCTGTCCCCTCCTCCCCTCGGGTCTCAGTCCCCTCCTCCCCCCGGGTCTCTGTCCCCTCCTCCCCCCGGGTCTCTGTCCCCTCCTCCCCCCGGGTCTCTGTCCCCTCCTCCCCCCGGGTCTCTGTCCCCTCCTCCCCCCGGGTCTCTGTCCCCTCCTCCCCCCGGGTCTCTGTCCCCTCCTCCCCCCGGGTCTCTGTCCCCTCCTCCTCGCCCGCCCCCCGGGTCTCTCTCTTTGTCTCTGTCCCACCTGCTCCAGTAAGTAGATGAGTTGATCTCGGGCGAGTCGCTTCAAGATGTCGAAATCCGGCGGCTCCGGAGCGTCCCAGCGGCCCGCCATCTTGCCCCGGGAACCACTTCCGGGGTCAGCGCGGCTACTTCCGGCAGAGCGGCACCTAGCAACCAGAACCCCGCTCCCAGGAGCCCCTCCCCCTCTGTAGCCCCGCCCCATCCAAAGCCCCTCCCCTCTGTAGCCCCACCCCATCCAGGCTCCTCCCCCTCTGTAGCCCCGCCCCATCCAGGGCCCGTCCCCTCTGTAGCCCCGCCCCATCCTGGGCCCCCCCTCTGTAGCCCCGCCCATCCAGGGCCCCCCCCTCTGTAGCCCCGCCCCATCCAGGGCCCGTCCCCTCTGTAGCCCCGCCCCATCCTGGGCCCCCCCCTCTGTAGCCCCGCCCCATCCTGGGCCCCCCCCTCTGTAGCCCCGCCCATCCAGGGCCCCTCCCCATCCTGGGCCCCTCCCCTCTCTAGCCCCACCCTACCCAGGGCCCCTCCCCTCTGTAGCCCCACCCCATCCCCTTCTGTAGTCCCGCCCATCCTGGTCCCCTCCCCCTCTTGTGCCCCGCCCCCTTTATGGCCCCTCCCTCCATGTTGCCCCACCCCATCCTGGGCCCCTCCCCCTCTGTAGCCCCACACCATCCAGGGCCCCTCCCCCCTGTAGCCCCGCCCCATCCTGGGCCCCTTCCCTTCTGTAGCCCCACCCCATCCTGGGCCCCTTCCCTTCTGTAGCCCCACCCCATCCTGGGCCCCGCCCCCTCTGTAGCCCCACCCCATCCTGGGCCCCGCCCCCTGTAGCCCCGCCCCATCCAGGGCCCCTTCCCCTCTGTAGCTCCACCCCATCCAGGGTCCCTCCCCCTCTGCAGCCCCACCCCATCCAGGGCCCCTCCCCCTCTGCAGCCCCACCCCATCCAGGGCCCCTCCTCCTCTGTAGCCCCACCCCATCCTGGGCCCCGCCCCATCCAGGGCCCCTTCCCCTCTGTAGCCCCACCCCATCCAGGGCCCCTCCCCCTCTGTAGCCCCACCCCATCCTGGGCCCCGCCCCATCCTGGGCCCCTTCCCTTCTGTAGCCCCACCCCATCCTGGGCCCCGCCCCCTCTGTAGCCCCACCCCATCCAGGGCCCCTCCCCCTCTGTAGCCCCGCCCCATCCAGGGCCCACTCTGACAATCTCCCCCTGCCCTCATTTAGCTCCCTGGCAGGACTGGGAATGTTCCAGAAGGTTCTCCTGCCCACACTGCGGGAATCTCCCCCCTTCCGTGCCCCCATTCTACCCTCAGGGTAACTGAAATCCCCAACTATCACAGCCCTACTTGCCCATTCTCCTTGTGTAGGAAAGAAACTGGGACAAACATCAGAACCCAAACCCTGTCAGCTGGAAACGGCCAAGATTCCAGTGGTCGCGAGCACAGACCCTGACGCATGCCATTCTGTCTTTAGTTTTCTCCGGCACCCCCTGATCACTATCCCAATCTAGGGCACAGCACAGAGCCCACAAACATCTGGTCACCACTGCTCTGTGTTACACAGCGGTCAAGCCAACAAGAGAGCTGTAATTCCGCCCAGTCCATCACACAAACCTGCCTCCCATCCATGGACTCCATCTGCACCTCCTGCTGCCTGGGGATAGCGGACAGCATAATCAAGGATCCCTCCCACCCGGCTTACTCACTCTTCCAACTTCTTCCATCGGGCAGGAGATACAGAAGTCTGAGAACATGCACGAACAGACTCAAAAACAGCTTCTTCCTCACTGTCACCAGACTCCTAAATGACCCTATTATTGACTGACCTCATTAACACTGCACTCTGTATGTTTCATCCGATGTCAGTGCTTATGTAGTTACACTGTATATCTTGTGTTGCCCTATTATGTACTTTCTTGTATTTTCTTGAATTTTGTTTTTTTCCCTTTTCTTCCATGTACTGAATGATCTGTTGAGCTGCTTGCAGAAAAATACTTTTCACTGTACCTCGGTACAAGTGACAATAAACAAATCCAATCCAATTCTCCAGGGCGGCACGGCAGCACAGCGGTTAGCACTGTTGCTTCACAGCTCCAGGGTCCCGGGTTCGATTCCCGGCTTGGTTCACTGCGCGGAGTCTGCACGGTCTCCCCATGTCCGCGTGCGTTTCCTCCGGGTGCTCCAGTTTCCTCACAAAAGTCCTGAAAGATGTGCTTGTTCAATGAATTGGACATTCTGAATTCTCCCTCTGTGTACCCAAACAGGTGCCGGAGTGTGGCGACTAGGGGATTTTCACAGTAACTTCATTGCAGTGTTACTGTAAGCCTACTTGTGACAACAATAAAGATTATTATTATTATAAACGTAGCAACATTCTCTTTACTTTTGCACTCCAGTGTCCTTTTCCTCAATGTTGACAATTCTTTATTGATCTTGGAACCAAGTTATAACATTCGGGACGGATGTGCCCTGATTCCAACCTGTCGGGTTATAGTTCATCAGTTTGTCCTCACAATGAGGTTTGATACTATTAGCTCTGAAAGGACGGATCAATCATTTGAGGTGAAAGGCTGCCGTGTCTTCCTTAAGGGGTAGAGCAGTTGGGGTGCTAAAGTTCACGTGGCAAGGTTTGCTGCTCTTGATTGCTGGAAACTGCAAGCAGGAGAGGAGGAAAGGTCTGATCTTGGGTGTGTTACCATCTCAGAAATAAGGCTCCTGACACCGTTTAGATTAAGTGATGGAAAATGATGTCAGCGCAACGCAGGAGAATTGCTTCAAACTGCAAGTTACCACTGAGGAGTGATGCACCATCGATTGCACGTGAGGCGAGTGATTTACCAAAGTCAGGCTTTAATTAACTAGAACACAGCCTGGCGATCGTCTACAGTGGAAAGGGACGATCGTCAGGCTTCTGAGCATTTATACCTCGTTGATAGAGGCATGGTTAACTCAGCCTCTCGGCCAATCGGTCGAGAGGCACATGACTGACCAGGGCCAATGGTAAGCCGACGTTCTGGCCCAATGGCAGACGAGTATGCAGATCATATCATCACAAGGAGAAATAAGAATGGATGGGTGTATAGAAAGAAAGGGATTCCAAAGCGCCACTAAACGAATTTACTCTACGTACCATGCTACCCGGGAAGGAGAAGCAAGCAAAGTCCTCTTAGGTTCAAGATGCCATGGGCACATGCGGCACAGTGGTTATCACTGCTGCCTCACGTTGCTGAGGACCCGGGTTCGATCCCAGCCCCGGGTCACTGTCTGTGTGCAGTTTGCACGTTCTCCCCGTGTCTGCGTGGGTCTCACCCCCACAACCCAAAGATGTGCAGGTTAGGTGGATTGGCCATGCTAAATTGCCCCTTAATTGAAAAAATGGTTAGTTAAGCAATTGTAGCTTCTGGTGTTTGGCTGGTGTTTTGACCCTCAGTCTTGGGTCTCCAAAAGTACACCGAAACTCTCTGAACTTTAATGATGCAGTTTCCTTGCACAATGTGCTCTCATATCAGGCAAAAGTAAATTCTTCTTGTGTGGAATCCTTCTGTGTTTGATGTGAAGACTCAAGCATGGAGGTGGGTGTCAGACGACAAGAACTGATAAATAAATCCTCTCCCAAATAAAACGTAGCTGCTATGGCTTTGTGGGTGAAAATTAGCATTTTAAAGAATTCTTATCAATCATTTAGCATCAAAGTGGGCACATTAACCAAAAATACAGTGTGTGATACAAGAATGCTAGTCCAACAGAACAATAACCTTTATTTATTTATTTATTTTTATAAATTTAGATTAGCCAATTATTTTTTCCAATTAAGGGGCAATTTAGCATGGCCAATGCACCTACTCTGCACATTTTTGGGTTGTGGGGGCGAAACCCACGCAGACACGGGGAGAATGTGCAAACTCCACACAGACAGTGACCCAGAGCCGGGATCGAACCTGGGACCTCAGCACCGTGAGGCGGTTGTGCTAACCACTAGGCCACTGTGCTGCCCTGATAACCTTTATTTTAAAGAAAATAAAACAGAAAAATTCACAGCAACAACGGGTAAGTGAGTAGCACCGATGTATTCAAGTCAATGAAAAATATCAAGAGGTGAATCTGATTGTACGCATATTTCCAAATATTTCTATTTAAAGATTGTTACCTTGGTGAAAGATGGTTATTAAAAACTTGATTTCAGAATAACAGACTCAATTGTAAAACATTGCCCGATATGCGACCTCGGAGTTTAATCTCTTTCAGACAGAAACTTGTCACCCAGTAGAATGTTGCTTTCTTTGAAGAGTACGTCCAAGCTCTTTTCCAGCGTCTGATTGGTGCCTCTCAGACCAGCAATGACGCTGGAAGCCCAGATGAAATATTCTTCAACTCGTTTCTCTGTCCAACCTGAGCAGAGGTTCAACAGAACAAAGGTCAGTGCGAGCGGGCTCCATTCCCCCCACAGGTACCTTAGTGCTGTGTTCTTCCCCATTCTATTCTCTGGTCAGGAGTCGGGGGACACTCCCAGTTCAAATAATACCATTGATTCTTCGACATTCACCTGAGCCACTGTGGAGGGGGGGTGGGGGGGCTCGGTTAGCCAGATGGCTAGAGTGCGGTGCAGGATGATACCAATGGTCTGGGTTCAATCCTCATCGCGGCTGTGGTAGTTCATGGGAGACCTGTTTGGTGCCCCAAGCCACATAGCCACGTGTCTCTCGCTAACAGAGACGACTGTTACCAATTACCGTTACCTGAGCCACCATAACAGACAGGTGGGTCTCTTGAGCTTGGAGTATAGTGAGCGGTTTTGGGCCCCCGTATCTAAGAAAGGATGTGCTGGCTTTGGAAAGGGTCCAGAGGAGGTTCACAAGAATGATCCCCGGAATGAAGAGCTTGTCGTATGAGGAACGGTTGAGGACTCTGGGTCTGTACTAGATGGAGTTTAGAAGGATGAGGGGGGGGGGATTTTATTGAAACTTACAGGATACTGCGAGGCCTGGATAGAGGGGACGTGAAGAGGATATTTCCACTTGTAGGAAAAACTAGAAGCAGAGGACACCATCTCAGACTAAAGGGACGATCCTTTAAAACAGAGATGAGGAGGAATTTCTTCAGCCAGAGGGTGGTGAATCCGTGGAACTCTTTGCCGCAGAAGGCTGCGGAGGCCAAATCGCTGAGTGTGTTTAAGACAGAGATAGGTAGGTTCCTGATTAATAAGGGGATCAGGGGTTATGGGGAGAAGGCAGGAGAATGGGGATGAGAAAAATATCAGCCATGATTGAATGGCGGAGCAGGCTTGATGGGCTGAGTGGCTCCATTTTGCTCCAATGTCTTGTGGTGATATGGTCTTAATGCATTTTCCAAAGATCAGTGGAGCCTTCCTTGCTAGCCTAGATTATGTTCTCCAGTGGGGTTTGAACCCACAACTGATTCAACACGTAAAGAGGCAGTTAGCAGTAGGAACCTTGGCTGTGTTTCCCCGCACTGATTCTACATCCCAAGAGATCAGGAAACACAACAATCATTGGACCTGGGTAAACAGTTGGAGGAAGAGAAAGAAAAAGGACCTGGTTGCTGACCTGCAGGAGTGCAACGTTTGAGATCGCGCAGATTGTATAATTTATCAGCCAATTTGACCAGCTTAGCTTCGTAGCTGCAGTGGGGGGCGTGTTGGATCTGTCGCAGCTTTCTCTCCTTCTTCGAAAGCGATTTATCATCTGTCACCTCAGCAACAATACTCCGCACCTTCTCCCCAAACCTCTCCTCAATCTCAGCAAACGTTGTGTCTGTATCTTCAACCGTGTCATGGAGAAGGGCTGCCTTGCCAAAGAGTAAGAAAAGAAAAAAAGCCGTAAATCTCACACACTGGCTGAATGGGTCTCCACCTCAGCATCAGGCAGCTCAGGACTAACCGAAGCAGATGCGAACATGCTCAGCTCTGCACTTGAAGGTTCGGCCCTTATGCCTCACTTCAAGACTTGAGTATATAACCTATGGTGGCACTGAGAGAGTGCAGCATCGTCAGAACCGACGTCTGTCATAATGAAAGGATTATTTAAAAAGGCTATGCTGACAGGGTGAAAGGTCATTGAGCTGATAAGTTAATTCTGTTTCTCTTTAAGAGAAACCTGATGACCTGCTGAGTATTTCCAGCATTATTTGTTATTTCCGATGGGTCTGATGATGATCCAGATTTGTGTGTTTACCTGTAAGGTGACCACATCTGTAATTCCAGCTTCATTGGCCAAAATTCGAGAAACACCTTTAAACAAACAGGAAAACATAAATCCCGCTGAGTAACTTTCAAACCAAACAGAATGAAACAAAAACTAATGTGATTCACAGACAACTACACCTATATGTTATTTAGCCTAACGCCCTTCACGGTGAAGAAGTTCAGAGGAAAGAACATGGAGGAAAACGGGGACAGTCGAGGGAAACTGGGTGACAGGAGCCCGAGGGAGTAACGGAGGGAGGAGGCTGTGCAACGTGTTTTGGAGAGTTTGAACAAGCCAGTGTTAGAACATAGAACATAGAACAGTACAGCACAGAACAGGCCCTTCGGCCCTCAATGTTGTGCCGAGCCATGATCACCCTACTCAAACCCACGTATCCACCCTATACCCGTAACCCAACAACCCCCTCTAACCTTACTTTTATTAGGACACTACGGGCAATTTAGCATGTCCAATCCACCTAACCCGCACATCTTTGGACTGTGGGAGGAAACCGGAGCACCCGGAGGAAACCCACGCACACAGGGGGAGGACGTGCAGACTCCACACAGACAGTGACCCAGCCGGGAATAGAACCTGGGACCCTGGAGCTGTGAAGCATTTATGCTAACCACCATGCTACCCTGCTGCCCAACTGTGCCAGAGAGTGGCTGATTGATCTCTGATAGTGGCAGAGGAAGTCAGAGTGGGTGGCACAGTGGTTAGCACTGCTGCCTCACAGCGCTAGGAACATGGATTCAATTCATGGGTGACTGCCTGCGCAGAGTCTGCACGTTCTCCCCGTGTCTGTGTGGGTTTCCTCCGGGTGCTCCGGTTTCCTCCCACAGTCCAAAAGATGTGCTGGTTTAGGTAGAAATTACCCCGTAGTGTCCAAAGATGTGCAGGTGAGGTGGCGTTACAGGGTGGGACACAAATAGTAAAAGACAGTTAAGAGGGTCGGTGCAGACTTGATGGGCCAAATGGCCTCCTTCTGCACTGTATGAATTCTATGGTTCCATGGCGAGTGAGTGCTGAGCGTTCCGTGAGTTGTTGTGATCAGGAAAGCACGGTCTGATAGGGTGGTAGCAGCAGATTCAAGAGGAACCTTCAAAAGGTGAAGAGCAAGAGGGACGTGGGACGAATGGGCAGTACAACAGCACAGTGGGTAGCACTGTTGCTTCAGGGTCCCAGGTTCAAATCCCGGCTTGGGTCACTGTCTGTGCAGAGTCTGCACCTTCTCCCCCCGTGTCTGTGTGTGTTTCCTCCGGGTGCTCCGGTTTCCTCCCACAAGTCCCGAAAGACGTGCTGTTGGGTGAATTGGACATTCTGAATTCTCCCTCTGTGTCCCCGAACAGGCGCCGGAATGTGGCGACTAGGGGCTTTTCCCAGTAACTTCATTGCAGTGTTAATGTAAGTCTACTTGTGACAATAATAAAGATTATTATTATAAATTGATAGTTCTCAAATAGCGAGCTCAACCACCTTCTCTTAGAATTGCGACAAAACCCCCATTCAACAGTCCTGCAATTCATGGGAATACTCTTTAACTAACACCTTGCTTGTGGGTGGCACGGTGGCACAGTGCTAAGCACTGATGCCTCACAGCACCGAGGTCCCAGGTTCGATCCCGGCCCTGGGTCACTGTCTGTGTGGAGTTTGCACATTCTCCTCGTGTCTGCGTGGGTGTATTGGACACGCTCAATTGCTCCTTAATTGGGAAAAAAAGAATAGGGTACTCTAAATTTGTTTTAAAAACTAACATCGGGCAGCATGGTAGCCTTGTGGATAGCACAATTGCTTCACAGCTCCAGGGTCCCAGGTTCGATTCCAGCTTGGGTCACTGTCTGTGTGGAGTCGGCACATCCTCCCCGTGTGTGCGTGGGTTTCCTCCACCTTCCTCTTACCATTTCTCTTTCTTGTCGTTCTTAATATATCTTATATATTATATCTTCATATAATATATGGACTGTGGGAGGGTGCTCCCGTTTCCTCCCACAGTCCAAAGATGTGCAGGTTAGGTGGATTGGCCATGATAAATTGCCCTTAGTGTCCAAAATTGCCCTTAGTGTTAGGTGGGGTGACTGGGTTATGGGGATAGGGTGGAGGTGTTGACCTTGGGTAGGGTGCTCTTTCCAAGAGCCGGTGCAGACTCGATGGGCCGAATGGCCTCCTTCTGCACTGCAAATTCTATGATCTTGCTGTTGTTTGCAGAGAAATCAGATCTCAAATTTCAAATTGTTCCTGGGAGGCACAAATCCATACCAGGAAACTATTCCTATTTATTTATTTCTGTTTCATTTGCAATAGCATAACACAAGAACCGGATCACTGGTTGCTCTGAATACCAGGACCGGATCATTCCCCAAATCACAGCCTGATGCAAGATGCTGTGTCAGTCAATACAAACCCTTCATTAGCAAAGCCAGGGGGTGTTAATGATCAGAGACAGGCAGCACATCACATGCAGCTCAATCCTATGTTTTTACTAAATTAACATGAAATAAGTTTCAACTTTAAACCACAAATATCCACAATTCAGCTCCATTTCTATGGTCAGCTGACTGGAGGATTTGATACATTAAAATGTATCATTAAAGTTCACCCCAGCAACTTTTTCCGGCGGACCGAAAACTTTTGGTGCTTTCCGCCGAGTTTAATGTTGCAAAGTTACTTATCCAGCAGAAACTTCACCCGGTTTGAGGGGTCAGGCTGGATTTTGGGCTCTGCCAGTCTTACCCAGTGGGTGGTATGGGTTTTGGGCTGTGCCCTGAGGCTGTGCCAGTCTTACCCAGTGGGTGGTTGATGTAAGGAGTCCCCTCCGGGTCTTTGCGCCGCTGGTTTTTGTGCTTTATCGCCGCGAAGTCGGCAGCTTCCAGAAGCCGCTGCACATCAGAGCTCATTGTAACTTCCCCCATCCGCATCCACTGCAAGAGGCGGAACTGGCACTGGAGCAGGAGCTGAGACAACACCCACACCCACACCCAGCACAAACCAGCAGCAAATTCCTCCCCACAATCAGCAGCAGGGAATACAGACCTGGAAACAAGCACATTCTGTCGGTACAGTGATTAGCACTGCTGCCTCACTGCTCCAGGGTCCCGGGTTCAATTCTTTGCACATTCTCCCCGTGTCTGCGTGGGTTTCCTCCGGGTGCTACGGTCCAAAGATGTGCCGGTTAGGTGGACTGACCGCGCTAAATTGGCCCTGAGTGTCCAAAAGGTGCAGTTACGGGGATAGGGTGGCAGCGTGGCCTTAAGTAAGGTGCTCTTTCAGACGGCCAGTGCAGACCCGATGGGCCAAATGGCCTCCTTCTGCACTGGAGGGAATCTTGGATTCTAAATTCCGAGGAACAAACCTCAGCAAATAGGAGCGGATCCCCAAAGAGAAACTCCCAAATAGACCCAACACCCACACATCTTCCTCATCACAACTTTGAGGATCACCACACGAGACATATCCAGAAAATTTAACCATTAACACCCCACAGGGCAGGAGGAGGCTATTCGACCCATCGAGTCTGCATCGACTCTTTGAAAGTGCGCCCCAACTAAACCCACTCCCCCACCCTATCCCCGTAACCCCACCCAGCCAGCACATCTTTGGACACTAAGGGACAATTTATCACGGCCAATCCACCAAACCTGCACTTCTTTGGACTGTGGGAGGAAACCGGAGCGTCCGGAGGAAACCCATGCAGACACGGGGAGGACGTGCAAACTCCACACAGTCACCCAGAAATTGAACCCAGGTCCCTAGTGCTGTGAGGCAGCAGTGCTAAATTATTATTATCCAGTCCAAATAGATACACTCTGGGAATTTTATTAGCTCTACCCCACCTTGACCCATTTATTTTCATCCCATTTCATTTTAACTCTTACCATTTCTCTTTCTTGTCGTTCTTAATATATAACACCCCCCCCCCCCCATCTTTTCAACCTTTCCCTCCTTTGCTTCCCCCCCCCCCCCCCCCCAAACCACACACACACATCTACATCTATCGCAGTCCATCCTCTGATGTTAGTTTCTCTGCTGTTTGGCCTTTCACATCCTTTGTCCTCTCTGGGGACTGCCATTAGCACTCTTTCCCCTTGGTTTCTATGATGTGGCGATGCCGGCGTTGGACTGGGGTAGCACAGTAAGAAGTCTTACAACACCAAGTTAAAGTCCAACAGGTTTGTTTCAAACACGAGCTTTCGGAGCGCTGCTCCTTCTTCAGGTGAATGGAGAGGTATCCTGTTTGATGGGGACAGTGCAGAGGGAGCTTTACTCTGTATCTAACCCCGTGCAGTACCTGTCCTGGGAGTGTTTGATGGGGACAGTGTAGAGGGAGCTTTACTCTGTATCTAACCCCGTGCTGTACCTGTCCTGGGAGTGTTTGATGGGGACAGTGTAGAGGGAGCGTTACTCTGTATCTAACCCCATGCTGTCCCTGTCCTGGGAGTGTTTGATGGGGACAGTGTAGAGGGAGCTTTACTCTGTATCTAACTCCGTGCTGTACCTGTGCTGGGCGTGTTTGATGGAGACAGTGTAGAGGGAGCTTTACTCTGTATCTAACCCCGTGCTGTCCCTGTCCTGGGAGTGTTTGATGGGGACAGTGTAGAGGGAGCGTTACTCTGTATCTAACTCCGTGCTGTCCCTGTCCTGGGAGTGTTTGATGGGGACAGTGTAGAGGGAGCTTTACTCTGTATCTAACTCCGTGCTGTACCTGTGCTGGGCGTGTTTGATGGGGACAGTGTAGAGGGAGCTTTACTCTGTATCTATCCAAAAAGAGTGACCCTTACAGAAAGACCACACGCACACAATTGACAACAACAATCGTTCTTAGTTTCATTATTTATTTCAGTGTGGCAGCTGCATGGAAAATACAGAGCGTTTGATTTTGTCACATAGTGAAGTAAGGTTATGTTCCAACCTTTACAACAGAACAAGAGGAAACGTTTCCCAGTGACATTAGCATGAAGTATAACCGTTGTGAAATTCATTATTCACAGGAATGCCTGCTGTTAGTGACAGGACATATCCATCTCCTGACATATCCCAACTTCACAGAATCTGTTATCCCAGTGTCTCAGAATGAAATTGAACACAATTCCATCCCTGCTTTAGCTGTTACCACTGATCTCCGAGTACAGTCACCCCAACTGGTGGTCCCTGAGGAGGGCTGTTTGCAAGCTCTCCCCGTGTCTGCGTGGGTCTCACCCCCACAACCCAAAGGTGTGCGGGGTAGGTGGGTTGGCCAAGCTAAATTGCCCTTTAATCAGAAAAAAATAATTGTTTACTCAAAATTTACAAAAATGGAAAAGAAAAGGGAGTTGGGCTGCAAATGGTGTCAGGCGGTCGTAGGTTAAAGTTCCACTCCAGAGACCAGTGTGTAAAATCTGACACTCAATTGAGGGAGTGCTGCACTGTCCAAGGTACCATATTGCGGATGAAAATGTAAACCGAGATGCCATATACTTTCATGGAAATGATCCTCAGCCTTACTCAGAAAGAGACGGGGTGTTCTACCGACTGTCCTGGTCAATATTTATCCCTCCAACAACCAGCATTCAAAATGAGATGGTTTGTTCTTTATCACATTGCTGTTTGGGGACTTTGCTGCTGCCAATTGGCTGCTACATCGCCTTCCACAAGCTGGCGACACTTTCAAAGTATTTCATTGGCTGTGAAAGACTTGGGATGTCTTGAGGTTGTGGAAAGTGTTGCAGAAATTAAAGTTATCTCATAGGATTGTGCAAGTTAGGTTTCCTGTTTGGGGTTATTTTAGGAGTCTGGAATTCTATAAAGGAAATTGCCATCCTGGTCATAAAACTCAGAGCCCTTCTGTACAACTTTCAGTTGGTTTTCAGTCAGTTTTTGCAATTCCTCATCGGTCTTTTGGAAACCTGGTAGCTGTTCCTCGTCGGACGAGCTGCACTCTTCCCTCTCCGCGTAAGCAGCCCTGGTGTTCGCCAAGTCAGGGCTGCTCTGAACTCTGAACTTCTTGCGGATGCTCTGTTGAGCAAGATTGATCCTCCCAGTCACCTTTGCAACGGGTCTGTGCAATCTGCCACTGAAGTCAGACTGTGAAGGATCGGCTACTGTCCCCTGAGGGAGTCTGGCCGAGAGTGCTGGATCTGTGAGGAGTTTAGTTTCGACCAGTGCCTGTGCATCCGGTGAATTTGCAGTCAGTCGTTTTGCTCCATGAGGGGCAGTCTGCCTCGATCCACAAACATTCGCATCTTGCCTCATTCTCCTCTGCGCCGAAGGCTTGAATTTACTTTTCAGCACTCTCCAGATAACATCTTCGTTCACTGAAAATCCCTCCGCCAACTGTGACACACTCCACTCCTCTGGAAACTTGGTCTTCAAAAACCTGAAATCAAATAATTTTACACGGGTTGAAACTTAGCAATATGTATGAGAGAGGAACTTGCACAGGAATGAGGAGGCGAATTTCTATATATTTACTTACATCCCTCAGAAACAGCACTGAATGCACATCAGTTATTTTTCTAGTGCCATGTCCTTTAGTGTTATGTGGGTGTTGTGTGGGTGAGTAAAGAACGTAGGAATAAGAGGCCATTCAGCCCTCTTTTCCATCATTCAATGAGATCATACCTTTTTTTTTTTTTTTTTTATAAATTTAGATTACCCAATTATTTTTTCCAATTAAGGGGCAATTTAGCGTGGCCAATCCACCTACTCTGCACATTTTTGGATTGTGGGGGCGAAACCCACGCAGACACGGGGAGAATGTGCAAACTCCACACGGACAGTGACCCAGAGCCGGGATCGAACCTGGGACCTCAGCGCCGTGAGGCGGTTGTGCTAACCACTAGGCCACCGTGCTGCCCTTAATGAGATCATACCTGATCAGTATTGCAACCCCATTTAGCCAGCGTTTACCCCATACTCAACAAAAATCTATCGTTCCGCCATTCTGAGTACAAACCCAGCAAAAATATGCCCAGCTATTCACCCTTGAGAGGCACGGTAGCCCAATTGAAAAATGAAAATGAAATGAAAATCGTTTATTGTCATAACTAGGCTTCAAATGAAGTTACTGTGAAAAGCCCCTAGTCGCCACATTCCGGCGCCTGTTCGGGGAGGCTGGTACTGGAATGGAACCGTGCTGCTGGCCTGCCTTGGTCAGCTTTAAAAGACAGCGATTTAGCCCAGCGTGCTAAACCAGCCAATGTGTGCTTGAGCCAATACTCAACGACCGCACAAATCCTGGCGGCTTTTTCTTCATCTCTCAGGGCAGCACAAGTGGATAGCACTGTGTCTTCACAGCGTCAGGGTCCCAGGTTCGATTCCCCGCTGGGTCACTGTCTGTGCGGAGTCTGCACGTTCTCCCCGTGTCTGTGTGGGTTTCCTCCGGGGGCTCCGGTTTCCTCCCACAGTCCAAAGACGTGAAGGTTAGGTGGATTGGCCATGATAAATTGCCCTTAGTGACCAAAAAAAGGTTAGGAGGGGTTATTGGGTTACGGGGATAGGGTGGAAGTGAGGGCTTAAGTGAGTCGGTGCAGACTCGATGGGCCGAATGACCTCCTTCTGCACTGTATGTTCTCCCTGGCCGAGTCCAAAGACAGCACCTCAGCTGATTCAGCACAGGCCAGGGATTGTACCCAGGGGAAAATGCTGGAAAATCTCAGCAAGTCTGGCAGCATCTGTAGGGAGAGAAAAGAGCTAACGTTTCGAGTCCGATGACTCTTTGACAAAGAGTCATCGGACTCGAAACGTTAGCTCTTTTCTCTCCCTACAGATGCTGCCAGACTTGCTGAGATTTTCCAGCATTTTCCCTTTCGTTTCAAATTCCAGCATCCGCAGTAATTTGCTTTTATCCAGGGATTGTACTTTCTTGATCTGCTCCTTGTGACAGTAGATAGGCTGTTTACTCAGCTCTGGTGTCAGGCAGCTGAACCACATTCAGACACTTGTCCCAGTGAAAGTTCGGGGCTGACAAACACTCACCATCTCACAGTTAACAGGCCTGGGTTTAACTCTTACCTGATCTGCTCCATTGCCTCTGTTGTTAGGGACCGCGGAGGGGGCCCAGAAAGACCCATCTGTGCCTGAATCCTCCGAAACTTAATGGCTTTCAACTTGCGCTTCTCAGCTCTGCAAATGGAGGTGGAAAAGGCACAATAATATTTTCCAAAACCTACCCGGCAATTCAAAAAAATAACTTTAATGAATATTACAAACTAATTAGGCAGTCAATGTAGATTGTTTAAATGTTTGAACATTTTTAGTATTATAGTTCCCACTTATTAATACTGGTTAAGGTTTATTTTTTGAATGAGTGACTCTGGAGCCAGCTGCCTGGTTTATGGTCCACAGTACAAAACTAAAGGAGCATTTTCTGGTTATTAGGAAAGTAAGTCAAGTCACAATTATAATTTTTGTCTTTGTTTGTCAAAATGTATTTGAAATACTCGACAGAATCGTTGTCACAATTACTGCACCAGATTAGTGAATGAGAAAATAGCCTGATTTATACCACACACTGGTCAGTAATAAAGTTAATACCGGCGTGCCTGAATAACACCAGTATGCTGTAAATAATAATTTGTAACGGTAACTTTGTGTAGTTTCCTAATGACCTGGAAATGCTCTTTAGCTTTTCACTGTGGACCATAAACCAGGCAGCAGTCACGCAAGATAACTAATAATACGATAGTTACTGAGAGTTAGCTAGTGCTGCGGTAGTAACTGTGAGGTAACTAATGATGTAATAGTTACTGAAAGATGCCTAAAGTTGCAGTTAGTAAGTTAACTAATGAAGTGGTAGTTAATTAATCTGAGTTAACTAATAATGTAGTTAGTGTGAGTTAACTAATAATGTGGTTGTTAGCATAAGTTAACTAATGATGGGGTAGCTAGTGATAGTTAATGAATGATGTGGTAGTTAGCGTGAGTTAACTAATGATGCGGTAGTTAGTGAGTCAATTAATGATGTGGTAGTTAATGTGAGTTAACTAATAATGTAGTTACTGTGAGGTAACCAATGATGACTGATTTAACTGTTGAATGAACTGTTTCACCTGATTATTTCCTCCACCCCGGGCTCGGGCTTGGCCTCCCCTCCGCTGGAGCTGCTGCCCTGGGCCGAGCCCCACAGGGAGCCGCGGGCCCGGGTTTGAGCCTGGGGACGGGCCCGGACCCAGACTCCGGGCCGGAGGATCCCCCGAGCCGTCACCGAGACCCACATGAAGCGCCACCGGATCCGGAAATCGCCGCCCGCCCGATACGGAAATCACCGTCCGCTCGGCCCCGGAAACCGCCGCTTGCTCGGCGCCGCCGGATCCGGAAACCGCGGCCAGCTCGGCCCCGCCGGATCCGGAAACCGTCGCACAACGGTTCCGCCCGTCACTCGGTCCTATTGCCGAGGTCGGCAGCAGGAGGCGGGAGCGGAGACGGGGCTGCTGCCGCTTTATGTCTCTCCTCCTGGAGGTGCTGATTGCGGCTGTTCCCGGGCCAAGGCTCCACACTCCAAAATGCAGATGTGCATTTGTGTAGCGCCTGTTTCTGGTGCAGGAAAGCGGCGGCCATGTTGTGCAGAGCAAGATCCCACAATATAATTACCCAACAGCCTGTGTGGGAGGGATGTTGATTAAAGGGCAGCACGGTAGCATAGTGGTTAGCACAAATGCTTCACAGCTCCAGGGTCCCAGATTCGATTCCCGGCTTGAGTCACTGTCTGTGCGGAGTCTGCACGTTCTCCCCGTGTCTGCGTGGGTTTCCTCCGGGTGCTCCGGTTTCCTCCCACAGTCCAAAGATGTGCAGGTTAGGTGGATTGGCCATGATCAATTGCCCTTAGGGTCCAAATTGCCCTTAGTGTTGGGTGGGGTTACTGGGTTATGGGGATAGGGTGGAGTTATGGGCTTGGGTAGGGTGCTCTTTCCAAGCGCTGGTGCAGACTTGATGGGTCGAATAACCTCCTACACTGTAAATTCTATGAAAGTAATCAGCGGGCGGAGATGTCCCTCCATCGTCTCCAACGCCGACCCGGCCTCGGTCCAAATCTCAGATAAAAGCAAACCCCCCCCCCCCCCCCCCCCCCGTGTCTGCGTGGGCCTCACCCCCACAACCCAAAGAGACGTGCAGGGGAGGCGGATTGGCTATGCTAAATTACCCCTTAATTGGGAAAAAAACAAACTGGGTACTCGCGATTTATTTTTTAAAAATAAAATGAAAGCAAATTACTGCGGGGGCTGGGATCGGAAATGAAAACGGAAAATGCTGGACAATTGCAGCCGGTGGAGAGAGAAGGGAGCGGACATCTCGAGTCTGGATGACTCTTGATCAAAGCTGGAGGGAACTGGATCTAAAATCAGATTTAGACTGGGGGAGGCGGTGGGGCTGGGTAGGGGGCCAGCGATAGGTGGAGATTGACAAAGATGTGGCCAAAAGGAATGTGAATGGTGGTGATAATGTTGCTGATGGTGGACATTAAAGAGATCAGATTGTGTTAATGGTGGAAGAGGTAAGCAGTGTGTCAACGGGAAACTCAGAACAGGGAACACATGGACCTAGTGGGGTGAGGGGGGGGACACAGTTACGGACTCGTGTATATTGAGCTGCGTGTGATTCGAAACAAACTTGTTGGACTTTAACCTGGTTCTTAATAAGACTTGCATTTATATAGGAACCATTCATGACAACCCAATGGCTCACGGCTTCTACATGCAATAAAATACTTCCTCAAGTGTAGTCACTGTCGTAGTGTAGGAATACGGCAGCCATTTGTACACAGCAAGCTCACACTCACAGCGATGTGATTGTGGGGTAAATATTGAGCAGGGCACTGGGGAGAACCCGACTGCTCTTCAAATTAGTGTAATAGGATTGTTCACATCCACCTGAGCAGGCAGACACCCCTTTTAAACCTTTCAGCTGAAAGACGGCACCCCTGATGCTCAGTAATGCCCATAAACAAAGCGGGGGGGGGGGGGGGGGGGGAAGTATAATAATCATCCTTATTTGCGGACAATTTGTTACTATATATCATCGATCCACTCTCCCAACGTGGGCAAGATAATAGAGTTGCTCAGGAAATTTAGCTCTTTTATGGGGTACAAGCTGAATCTGGGCAAGAGGGAATATTTTCCGGTGAACCTCACCCGGGAGGGGAGCTGATCGAGGGAGGCCAAGACTAGCTTCTGGTATCTGGGAATGCAGGTAGCCCATGATTGGGTGTCGCTCCATAAACTTTAATTTTCCAGTCAGGTGGATGGGGTGAAGGCCGATTTGAGAAGGTGGGATCCGCTCCCTCTGATCTTAGCGGGAAGGGTACAGATTAATATTCTCCCAAGGGAATCTCCCAGTCTTTCTTCCCAGGGCTTCCTTTTGCAGGGTTAGTAAATTGATTGGTGCTTTTGTTTGGGCTGATAAGACTCCTCGCGTTCGTAGTATACTTTTGTAATGCGATAGGCAGTCGGGGGGGGGGGGGGGGGGGGGGGGGTGGGGTGGTTAACGCTATCTAATCTGTTATGTTACTACTGGCCGGAAAATATTAAGATGCGGGGGTGTTTTAAGGTTCCAGACTCTATGTGGAGTCAGATGGAGGAGGTTTCGTTCATAAGGTTGAGTCTGAGGACCTGGGTTACTGCCCCACTCCCGTTTTCCCTTAGATTCTCTTCGAGCCCAGTGGTGAGAGCCACTTTGAAGATCTGGAATAAGTTTAGGCAGCATTTTAAACTGGGTTCCATGCCTCTGCTGGCTCCGATCTGCAGGAAGGTTTGTGCCGTCTGGCTTAGATTCATCGTTTAGGACATGGTAGAGGGAGGGGTTGGAGAAGTTTAGGAACGTGTTTCTCGAGGGTAGGTTCGCCAGCCTGGACAAGTTGCTGGAGAAGTTTCAGTTCCTGAGAGGGAATGTTTCAGTACTTTCAGGTGCTTGATCTTTTTACGAAAGGAACTTCCCCTTCATTTCCCTTGGTACAATCGCCTTTGCTTATGGACAGGGCCCTGTCCTTGTCTGAATCAGAGGAGGGTAAGATTTTGGATGTCCATGGGCGATAGAGCAGGCATCGTGGGAGGAAGTAGGGTGAGCTGGGTTTGGTCTTTGAGGGAGAAGTGTGGGGTGAGGCTCTTCACAGGGTCAACTTCACCTCATGTGCGAGGTTAAGCCTGATCCAGTTCAAGGTGGTGCACAGGGGGCACCTGAGTATAGTGCGGATGAGTGGGTTCGTCCAGGGGTGGAGAATAGGTGTGAGCGGTGCTCTAGGGGGTTGATAATCACGTGAAAGTTTTGGTCTTGCCCCAAGTTTGTCCGTTTCTGGTGTCCTTTTTTGATGCAATGTCAGGGGCTTTGGGTGTTCAGCTGGAGCTGTGGCCATTGGTGGCCATTTGTGGAGTTTCGGACTCACCGGCGCTGCAGACGGGGACGAGGGCAGATGTCTTCGCCTCGCCATTAGCCCGGAGGCAGTGCTGCTTGAGTGGAGGTCCCCGGTGCCGCCTAAGGCCTCGGCTTAGTTGGGGGAACTGATGGAATTTTTGCTCCTTGAGAATAAGTAAACCATGAAGGGTTCTACTCGAGGTGGCAGCCCATCCATCACCCGTTTCAGGGAACTGATGACCGTTAGCTATGATGGGGTTGTACATTTATATATTTTTTTTTTATAAATTTAGATTACCCAATTATTTTTTCCAATTAAGGGGCAATTTAACGTGGCCAATCCACCTACTCTGCACATTTTTGTGTTGTGGGGGCGAAACCCACGCAGACACGGGGAGAATGCGCAAACTCCACACGGACAGTGACCCAGAGCCGGGATCGAACCTGGGACCTCAGCGCCGTGAGGCGGTTGTGCTAACCACTAGGCCACCGTGCTGCCCCTTACATTTATATTTTTTATTAAGGTTCTGTTTTCTCTATTGGCGGGGGGGGGGGGGGGGGGGGCGGGGAGGTTACTTTTGGTATAGTAGGGGGTTGGGATTTGTATTATTTTCTTTTGTTATAATGAAAATCTTGTTTGAATAAAAAAAGTTTATCATCAAGTATTGCCTATAAACTTGTGCATCAAATGTGAGTTACCAGTTGAGCTATGGCTGGCATCTTGGCAATTGTCAGTGTCTAACGTTGTTTGACATGGTGTCTATATATAGCTAATAACCTGGAGCAATTAGTGGCTTCTCCTGCTAGGATGTTGGCCTCATTGTGGGCCTGTCCGTCAGCTTACCTTGTTGCAATCTGATGTCAAAAGAAGCTAGGGTTCGTGGCTTCTGGTGACGAGGATGTGCTGAACAGTCGCCCATAAGGTGGCCCTACTCCAGAACACAATAAAGTAGGCACTTCTGGAGGAATTTAGCCTGAAAATTCACACTCATTTTACCCCACAAACAAGAAATGGAGAGGAAAGGTGCAGTATGCCAGCGAATGGGAGCTCAAGAGGCTGCAAAGAATGTAGAAGTGGGGGAAAGGTCAGGAACAGCGAGTAAGTCGGCGGACCCATGCGGCGAGGGGTCCCCGGCCACTCCCGGGAGAGAGACCGGCGACCCGGACAACGGACTCCTCCCCCCCCCCTGCCTCCCCCCCCCCCCGGAGATGGACGATATTCCTGACTAAGGAATTTATGGCAATGACGGAGCGATTTCATTAGCGATTCAGGTGACGGAAGCCCTGGTGGCCATGCAGACGCCGATCGATGGAGAATAGGGGAGCAGCTGGAAACTCGGGGGAAGGCGATCCAAGAACTTGAAAAGGCGTCGACGGACCAGAGCGACAGGACCTTTGCTGTGGAGGCTGAAATAAAAAGGTTGGTGGCGACCCAGGGGAGCCTGAAGGGGAAAGTCGAGGATCAGGAGAACCGGTCTCAGCGACAAAACATCCAAATTGTGGGCCTGTCAGAGGGTCCGAGGGCAGGAACCCAACAAACAATGTGACCTCGATGCTGGGCAACTTAATCCGGAATGACAGCTTCCCCCAAACGCTGCAGATCGACAGGGCACACAGGTTACTCCGACCGATGTCCAAGGCCGGGGAACAGCCAAGGGCGATAATTATTTTTTTCAACAAACAATTTTATTGAGGTATTGTAAACAGTTACAGACATCAACAGAAAGAAAGCAAAAAAAGGCAAGAATGTGCAAACATCGACGTACATTCAATACTTCAATCGTACCATACTGCACAAGCCCATTCCTCTCCCATCGGCACTACCCACCAATTTATCCCTCCTACTCTACTCTAACCTCCCCCCCCACCCCCTCCCCTGCTGACGCTCACTCTCCCGCAAAGAAGTCAATAAATGGTTGCCACCTTCGGGCGAACCCCTGTACAGATCCCCTCAAGGCGAACTTTTCCATCCCCAGAAAACTCAACATGTCCGCAAGCCACAACTCAGTCTTCGGGGGCTTTGAGTCCCTCCATGCCAATAATATTCGTCGCCGGGCTATCAGGGAAGCAAAGGCCAAAACATCGGCCTCTTTCTCACCCTGGACTCCTGGGTCTTCCGAAACCCCAGAAATTGCCACCCCTGGACCCATCGCCACCTTTGTTTTTAGCACCCAGGACATGATCCCCGCGAATCCCTCCCAGTACCCCCTAAGCATCAGACATGTCCAAAACATGTGAACATGGTTTGCTGGTCCTCCTGCGCACCTAGCGCATTTATCCTCTACCCCAAAGAATTTGCTCATCCGAACCACCGTCATGTGGGCCCAGTGAACGACCTTAAATTGAATCAGCCCGAGCCTGGCACATGTTGCGGTCGAATTCACCCTACTCAGGGCTTCTGCCCACAGCCCGTCCTCCATTTCCCGCCAAGCTCCTCCTCCCATTTGAGTTTCAGTTCCTCTGTCTGGGACCCTTCCCCCTTCAAGAGCACCGTATAAATATCAGAGACTCTCCCCTCCCCTTCTTCCCCTATTCTATTCTGTCTTGGATCCCCATTGGTGGGAGGCGTGGGAAGGATGGGACCTGTTTACGGACAAAGTCCCGCAACTGTAGGTACCTGAAATCGTTTCCCCTTACCAACCCAAATTTCTCCTCCAAGCTCCTCAAACTCGCAAAGCTCCCCTCCAGGACCATATCGCCCCCCTCCCCGCCGCCATGTTCAAAAACCCCCATCCATACTCCCGGGGAAAAACCAATGGTTGTCGCAGATTGGCGCCCAGACAGACGGCCCCACCTCCCCTACATGCCCCCTCCACTGGCCCCATATCCGCAGGGTTGCCACTACTACCGGGCTGGTGGGAGTACCTGGCCGGCGGCAGCAGTAGAGGAGCCGTGACCGGGGCTGCCAAGCTGGAGCCCCTGCACGAAGCCGCCTCCACCCGCTCCCAGATAGACCCCGTACCCACCATCCACTTCCTTATCATAGCGATGTTAGCCGCCCAGTAATAGTTAATCAGACTCGGCAATGCCAGCCCTCCCTCGCTGCGGCTCCTCTCCAGCATCGCCTTCTTCACCCGCGGGGATTTTCCCGCCCAGACAAAGCTCATGATCATCTTGTTAACCCTTTTGAAGAAGGACTCTGGGATAAAGACCAGGAGGCACTGAAAAATGAACAGGAATCTAGGGAGAATTGTCATCTTTACAGTCCGCACCCTCCCTGCCAGCGACAGCGGGAGTGCATACCATCTCCGAAACTCTCCCTTCATTTGCTCCACCACCCTGGCCAAATTTAACTTGTGCAGCCTGCCCCAGTCTCGCGCCACCTGGATCCCCAAGTACCGGAAATTTTCCTCAACCAGCCTAAATGGTAGCCCTCTCAGTCTGTTCTCCTGGCCCCTTGCCTGCACCACAAACATTTCACACTTGGTCATATTTAGTTTGTATCCTGAGAACTGGCCGAACTTCCTCAATGTTTCCAGTATACTTCCCATCCTGGCCAATGGGTCCGACACGTACAGGAGCAGGTCGTCCGCATAAAGAGGGACCCTATGTTCCACCCTGCCCCTAACCAGCCCTGTCTGGTCCCGCGGTATAGTCTAAAATACTCTGACACTTCTTTGTTTGTCCTGACGCTGGCCTTTGGGGCCTGCTATAATAACTTGATCCTATTCACCAGTCCCTCCCCGAACCCAAACCGTCCGAGCACCTCCCATAGATAGCCCCACTCCACCCGGTCGAAGGCCTTCTCGGCATCCAATGCCACCACTACCTCCACCTCCCTGCCCGTCGGGGGCATCATTATCACATAAAGTAATCTTCTCAAGTTGGCCGACAACTGCCTACCTTTCATGAACCCAGTTTGGTCATCCCCAATCACCTCCGGTACGCAGTCCTCAATTCTAATTGCCAGGACCTTTGCCAGGAGCTTGGCATCTACATTGATCAGGGAGATTGGCCTGTAGGACCCGCACGCTTCCGGGTCCTTACCCCGCTTCAATATCAGTGATATAGTGGCCTGCGACATCAGCGGCGGCAGGGTCCCTCTGTCCCTTGCCTCATTAAAATCCCTCGCCAAGACCGGGCCCACTAACTCAGAAAACTTCCTATGAAACTCTACTGGGTATCCATCCGGCCCCAGGGCTTTCCCCGACTGCGTGGCCTTTAGGCCCCCCCAATACCTCCTCCACTCTAATCGGGGCCCCCAGCTCATCCACTCGCCCCCCACCTACTGTTGGGAATGTTAACCCGTCCAGAAACCTTTTCATCTCCTCCGGTTCTTCTGGAGGCTCCGAAGTGTACAGCTTGCTATAGAAGTCCCGGGATATCTTATTCATCCCTTTGTGCCCCTCCCCATCCATCACTCTACTTATTTCCCTGGCCGCCTTCCTCTTCCTGAGTTGCTGCGCTAACAATCTACTGGCCTTTTCCCCATGCTCGTACACCACCCCCCTCGCCTTCCTAAGCTGTTCCACGGCCCTACTCGTGGATAGCGCCCCCAGTTCTGCCTGTAGTCTCTGCCTCTCCCTGAGTAGATCCTCCCCCGGGGACTCCGCGTGTTCCTCGTCTATCCGATACATTTCCCTAACCAATCTGTCCATCTCTGCCCTGTCCGCCTTGGCCCTGTGGGCCCCAATTGAGATCAACTCTCCCCGCACTACTGCCTTTAGTGCCTCCCACAGGGTCGCCGCTGAGGCCTCCCCCGTATCATTCACCTGCAGATAATTTTGCATATACCTCCGAAGCCTCTCACAGATCCCTTCCTCCGATAGCAGTCCCACGTCTAGCCTCCATTGTGGGCGTTGGTGATTCGTCCCTCCGACCTGCAGGTCTACCAGTGCGGGGCATGGTCCGAGATAGTGATTGCCGAGTATTCCGTGTTCTTTACCTCCCCTATACAGTCCCTGCTTAGAACAAAGAAGTCTATCCTAGAATATACTTTATGGACGTGCGAGTAAAACGAGTAGCCCCTTCCTGTCGGCTGTCTGGCTCTCCAGGGGTCCACTGCCCCCATTTGCTCCATAAACCCTTTCAGCTCCCTTGCCATTGCTGGGAGTCTACCCGTTCTGGGACATGACCGATCCAGCGCCGGACAAGGACCATGTTAAAGTCCCCCCTCGTTATTAGCCTGCGGGAGTCCAGGTCCGGGATCTTCCCCAGCATTCTTTTAATAAAGTCCACGTCATCCCAGTTTTGGGGCATATATATTCACCAGCACCACTCTTCTCCCGTCCAGTCTTACCCCTTACCATCAGGTATCTGCCCCCCCTGTCTGCGGCTATGCCCTCCGCCTCAAATTGCACCCGCTTGTTGATCATAATTGCCACCCCCCTGGACTTTGAGTCCAAGTCCGAGTGGAAGACCTGGCTAATCCAGCCCTTCCTTAGCCTAGTCTGGTCAGACACTTTCAGATGTGTCTCCTGCAACATAATTACGTCCGCCCTCAGAGCCCGCAAGTGAGCGAACACCCGTGCCCTCTTAACCGGCCCATTCAGTCCCCTGACGTTCCAGGTGATCAGCCTGGTTGGGGGGCACAACCCCCCCACACCGGTCAGCCATAGCCTTTCTCGGGCCGGCCCCCGGCCCGTGCGTCGCGCCATTCTTAGCCCGCCTCTTGGCTGCCTCCACCCTCGACCTCCTTCCCACTGCCTACTTCAAATATCCCTCCCACGTCAGCAGAACAACCCCCCCCCCCCTTCCCCTCCTAGCAACATCCCCCGATAACCCCACCCCTGCCATCCACTGGCTGTATTCTCCCCCCCCCCCCCACCTGACTCCCTTGACTAGCCAATCTGCTAGCCCGGTGACTCATTACTCCGGCGCCCCCCTGTCTCATTCCCATTGTTTCCCCGACCTCCTCCCCACTCCCCGGCTCCCCATCCCCCTCTCCAACCCGCTGGAGCAAACTCACTGGCACAGGAAGGCCTGCACATCAGTAAAACAAAAACCCCCCAACCCACGTCCTTAACCCCCCTCGCTGACCGGCCACCCTTAGTTACAATACCTCCAGTGCCCTCAGCGAGTCCAACCCAAAAGTAAAAATCCGCACAAAAAGGAAAAACAGAAAAAAGAGGAAGAGAACAAAAACAAAAGAAAAAAACAGTCACCAAAAACAAAGGAAAGAGTCCCAAATGTCCCGCTTGGCACCTTTAACCCCGCAAACCGTTGAACAGCGGTCCAGGCACATTCGGCGTCCCTTCATACGGTAGTTCTCGGGTCCTAATTCGCGCCCGTGGGACCTCTTTTCGGGACCAGCCCCTGATCCCTCGCAAAGTCCATCGCTTCTTCGGGCTCGGAGAAGTAGTGGTGTTGACCCTGATGCGTGACCCAAAGATGGGCCGGGAACAGCAGACCAAACTTCACGTGCTTCTTGAACAGCACCTCTTTGACTTGTTTAAAGGCTGCTCGCCGCCGAGCCACCTCCTGTCTTAGGTCCTGGTAAATACGGAGAACACTGTTCTTCCACGTGCTGCTCCTGGCGCTCTTCGCCCACTGCAGCACCCGCTCCTTGTCCACGAACCTGTGGAACCTGATCACCATCGGACGGGGCGGGGGGGGGGGGGGGGGGGGCCTGGCCGCCCCTGCCTTGCCTACACTCTGTATGCCCCCTCCAGCTCCGGCGGTCGCGGCAAGGCTTCAGCCCCCATCAGCTGCATCAACAGGCCTGCCACAAACGCTGCAGCATCAGCTCCCTCCGCCCCCTCCGGGACGCCGACCATCCTCAAGATTGTTCCTGCGGACTCTATTCTCCAGCTCCTCCACTCTGTCCAGCAGTCTTCTTTGCCGCTCCTTCAGCCCGTCAAATTCTAGCGCCGCAATCGTCTGCGCATCCGCCTGCTCCTCCACCGCCTCTCCCAGCTCCTTAACTTTTACATCTTGAGCATCCAGCCTCTGATTCAGCTGATCCACTGCCTTCTGAAGTGGGTCCAAGTTGTCCTGCTTCAGCAACTCAAAACTGTTTTTCATCTCCTGGAGCATGTTATCCAGCGCCTGCTGGATTGCTGAATCCGAGGTCCGTGTGTCCGCCATCTTAGGTTCCAGGTCAGCTTCCTCTGCTCCTTGCCTCTGTCCCTTGCTCTCTCTCTTCCTCTGCTTCCTGGACTCCCGCGATTCCATAGATTGCAGCCCGCTCTGCAGCACTTTTGCGGCCGCCTTTTTGCCGCTCCGTGGTCCCGCTATCGCGGGGAATCAGCCCCTAAAGCCCCGCCGGAGTGAGAGCCCACCGAATGTGCGGCTCACTCGAACATCGCCGCCACCGGAAGACGCCAAGGGCGATAATTGCCAAACTACACAGATACCAGGATTGGGAGAGGATCCTGTGGTGGGCACGGCAGCAAAGGCGAGCAGTTGGCAAGGACACAGAATATGGGTGTACCAAGACATTAGGGCAGTCGTGGCAAAGTGCAGGGCCAAGTTCACGAGAAATTGGCCCTGTACAAAAATGGAATAAAACTTGGGATGCTGTTCCCAGCCAGGGGCAGCGGAGATCAGGAGAGGGTGAAGAGGAGACCGAGGGAACAGCTATTGATCAGGCATAGGGAGGGGGTAAGATCAGTCTCAGGATGGTGGGGGGGGGGGGGGGGGGGGAGGCACCACACTAGCGGGAAAAGCTAGCGCAGGAAGCATGAAAGCAGGCGGGGGTCGCATGCACCTCCCGGTGGGGAGGGAGTGTCTGGCATGGGGGGACCACGGGGGCAGAAAAGGGACATGTAAGGGGGGAAATAGGGAGGGGGACATGGGGGAGGGGGTGGAGGGTAGGAAGGGGGACCACAAGGGGAGAAGGAAGGGAAAGGTTTTCGATTGGCTTCGCAGGTACGGTACGGTTTGAAGGACACTAGGGCTCCATGGTATTTTCAAATGAATTCCGCGCCCACCTCCCCATCCCTGTTGCAAAGGTGCTCACTCTCTGCTCAGCAAGTGGTGCCTCTCGGCAGCACCTCACCCGTTCATGTATGAGCTCATTTAGTAAGTGCCCACAAGTAAGCTACTTAACCGAGAATGGCATCGCAGTTGAACCCAATCCTGTGCTTACCAAAATATTCATTCTTCCAGCAAGGGGGAATTGTATAAAGACCTTTCACCAGCACCGTGAGGCCCCGAATTGAGATTAGCCACCTCAGTGCAGGCCAGGAATTGAAGATGAATAAACGAAAAATATCATGGATGCTGGAAATCTGAAATAAAAACAGAAAACCCCGGATAAACCCGGCAGGTCTGGCAGCGTCTGTGGAGAGCGAAACCAGAGTTAACGTTTCAGATCAAATTGATCCTTCTCCAGTTGTCCGGCAGAAGAATCAATTTGACCTGAAACGTTAACTGTTTCTCTGCACAGGCCCTGCCAGAGCCGCCGGGGTTTATCCAGCGGTTTCTGTTTTCATTTATCGAACATTAGTAGCTGTGATTGATTAGTCAGCCCAGCAGAGGAGCCCCGATCACGCTCCTCTGAACATCCATCAGCACACGCAAAACCTGACTGAGTGCCGTCCGTGCTGGGTAGACAGTGTATCTGCTCAGCTGACGAGACAGAAGAGATCTGAACAGATATTTTAAACATGAGGAGACATATGAATGCACAGTCATTTTATGGTTTGGGCTGTTGCAGGATTCAAATTCAAAATGAGAGAATGTCACGCTTCATTTGTACAGTAAAGGTGCTTTTAATAATTTATTTCAAGTTTTGATGTGCAAACTATTCTCACAGGTAATTTTTAAAAAAAGGAAATTTACTTGAACAAAACAGTTACAACATTATCAGGCTGATAGAAATTCCCAAATTCCTGGGAACCGTAATATAACAACAGATAAGGGTCCCTTTAATCTATACAGGGTGCTGCTGTGCTATTCGTCCTACACACTTCTAAGAATGGTTGGCAATTAAGAACCTCAGTATTGTGGCCATAGAGAGTAATTATTGCAGCACAGCTTACCAAGGGACGAGAAAATCACACCATATCAGCAATCTCTAATCCCAGTTTACTCAGTGTTTTGGACAATTCCCTGACGCTTGTTTATCTGGATCATTTGACTTTTGTGTCTGAGGTGTTGGGGCTACGCGAATGCGGATTAATATCCGCCTCCTGTGACGAAAACAGATACGCCCAGGTGAGCTGCAGCAAAGGCCAAGGACCAAACAGATACGCCCAGGTGAGCTGCAGCAAAGGCCAAGGACCAAACAGATACGCCCAGGTGAGCTGCAGCAAAGGCCAAGAATCAAACAGAGTTATTTGCAAATTCTGCTGTTTGCAGAAACTTTTTTAAACAAACCTAAATGAAATGGTAAAAACACCAACTTTATGGTTTTGAGTAAAAACGGAAGACCGATAGAAAATAAGGGGCCAGATTTTCGATGCAGAGTCAGGAATCCAGCACGTGGATGAATTCTGAGCCCCAACCCCAGGCCCTGTTGCTCTTGCGACACTATTTCTAAATGGCTTAATTGGCAAGGTGGTGAGTTTGGTGCCCAATTAGTGGCACTGAGCTCCTCCAGGTGGTGAGGGCTGCTGGCAGCAAAGGCAGGTGGCCATGTTGGGAGCAGCCTGCCTGCCTTGCCAATGAGAGAAGGTAGCTCGAGGTGGGACACATCCACGGGTGAGATAGGTAGGAGCAGCATTTTGGTGCTGGATGGTCCACAGATGTTGGCGTAATGGTAACGTCTCTGGAGTGGTAATCCAGAGGTCCAGACTATTTCTCCGGGGCCATGGGTTCAAATCCCAACACAGCAGCTGGTGGGAATTAAATTCAATTAATAAATCTGGAATTGAAAGCAATGATGAGCATGAAAATATCACCGATTGCTGTAAAATCCCATCTGGTTCACTGGTGTCCTTTAGGGAAGGAAATCATCCGTCCTTACCTGGTCTGGCCTATACGTGACTCCAGACCCCACAGCAATGTGGCTGACTTAGAAATGGCCAAGCAAGCCCCCTGTTCAAAAGGCAATTAGAGATGAGCCACAAATGGTGGGTTTAGTCAACAGCAACGTCCACATTACAGGAAAGAATGTTTTGAAAATTTAAACTAACGTAAAGCAATTTACCAGGGCCCCGTGATTAAACCAACGTTCACAAACGTGCGCCAGACTGCAGGGAATCGATGGGAAAATGGTGGGTTTAAAACAGTGTTTTAAACCTGAGTAAGGGGTTCGCAGGCAGAGCTAGTTACGGTAAACTGGGAAGGGCAGGTGGGACAGTAGCGATGCAGTGGCAGGTTAAGGAGATATTTGTTAACTCGCAGCAAAGATTTACCCTAGTGAAAAAGACTCTGAAAAAGATGCATTTTCTGTGGCTATATAAATAAGTTAAGGACAGACTCAAATTGAAAGAAGCACTGGACAAATCTGCAAAGGTTAGTGTAGGTCAGAAAATTCGTCACATTTTGAGAACCAACAAAGAATGACTAGAAAATAATAAAGAGGCAGAAATTAGGGTCTGAGAGAAAGCTAGCTATTAACACAAAAACAGATAGTAGGAGTTTCTAGAAGTATTTAAAAAGGAAATTTAAAAAGGAAAAAAATTAACTTAAGTTAGTCCTGAGAGTGGGGAATTGATAATAGAAAACTGAGAAGTGGCAGATGAAAACTGAGAAGTGGCCTGAAAAGTGTGAGGTTGTCCATTTTGGAAGGACAAATATGAATGCGGAATACAGGGTTAACGGTAGGGTTCTTGGCAATGTCGAGGAGCAGAGAGATCTTGGGGTCTATGTTCATAGATCTTTGAAAGTTGCCACTCAAGTGGATAGAGTTGTGAAGAAGGCCTATGGTGTGCTAGCTTTCATTAGCAGAGGGATTGAATTTTAGAGCCGTGAGGTGATGTTGCAGCTGTACAAAACCTTGGTCAGGCCACATTTGGAGTACTGTGTGCAGTTCTGGTTGCTTCATTTTAAGAAGGATGTGGAAGCTTTGGAAAAGGTGCAAAGGAGATTTACCACGATGTTGCCTGAAATGGATAGTAGGTCTTACGAGGAAAGGTCGAGGGTGCTCGACCTTTTCTCATTAGAACGGAGAAGGATGAGGGGCGACTTGATAGAGGTTTATAAGATGATCAGGGGAATAGATAGAGTAGACAGTCAGATACTTTTTTCCCGGGTGGAACAAACCCTTACAAGGGGACATAAATTTAAGGTGAATGGTGGAAGATATAGGGGGGATGTCAGAGGTAGGTTTGTTACCCAGAGAGTAGTGGGGGCATGGAATGCACTGCCTGTGGAAGTAGTTGAGTCGGGACCTTCAAGCGGCTATTGGATAGGTACATGGATTACGGTAGAATGATGGGGTGTAGATTAATTTGTTTTAATCTAGGACAAAAGTTCGGCACAACATGGTGGGCCGAAGGGTCTGTTCTGTGCTGTATTTTTCTATGTTCTTTGTTCTAAAACAAGAAAATGGTGTTGAACATGTATTTTGTGTCTGCTTTCCACTGTAGAAGACTTAGGAAACTTTCCAAAGATACTTGAAAATCAAAAGACGAACGGGAAGGAGGAACATTTAAAAAATCTTGAGCGACAAGGTGCTGGAAAGACTATGAGACTTGAAATCTGACAAGTCCCCAGGACCAGATGGCCGGCACCTTAGGGTCTCAAAAATAAAGTGGCTGCAGAGATAGAAGCTTTGATCATAATCTTCCAATATTCCTGAAATTCTGGAGGGGTCCCCATGGCTTGGAAAATAGCTAATGTAACACTTTTATTCCAGAAAGGAGGGAGCCTACTGAGGGATATAGAGATGTTGAGTGAGTGGGTAAAACTTTGGCAGGAAGAGTATAGCGGGGAAAATATGAACTTGTCCACTTTAGCAGGAGAAATAGAAAAGCAGTACAGTATTTAAACTACAGAACTCGGTGGTACAGAGGGATCTGTGTATCCCGGTACATGACAAAAAGTTAGTGTGCAGATGGAGCAAGTAGTTAGGATGGCAAACTGCATGTTGGCATTTATTGCAAGCGTGGAATATAAAAGTAAGGACGTTTTACTGCAGCTGTACTGGGCTTTGTTGAGACCACATCTGGAGTACCATGCAGTTTTTGTCTCCTTGTTTGAAAAATAAATAATTTTGTTAGAAAACGGTTCAGAGAAAGTTAATTTGACTGATTCCTGGGATGAAAGGCTTATCTTACGAAGAAAGGTTGGACATGCTGGACCTGTACCCATTGGAGTTCTGGAGAATGAGGGGCGATTTTATTGAAACATTTAGGTTCCTGAGGGGACTTGAAAGGGGCTGGTTTAGCTCACTCGGCTAAATCGCTGGCTTTTAAAGCAGACCAAGCAGGCCAGCAGCACGGTTCGATTCCCGTACCAACCTCCTCGGACAGGCACCGGAATGTGGCGACTAGGGGATTTTCACAGTAATTTCATTGAAGCCTACTCGTGACAATAAGCGATTTTAATTTCATTTCATAAGGTGATGACCAGGAGGATGTGTCCCCTTGTGATGGAGACTAAACTGGGGGGGGGGAGGGAACAGTTGAAGAATAAGCGGCCTCCCTTTTAATTTGAAGATGAGAATTGTTTTTCTCTCAGGCGGTCATTAGTGTGTGAAATTCTCTTCCCCAGAAAGCAGTGGGGGATAGGTCAATGAATTTATTCATGGCCGAGTTAGGTAGGTTTTTGATGGACCTGGGTTGTGGAGGGCAGAAAGGTGGAGTTGAGACACAGTCAGTTCAGCTGTGATCATATTGAACAGCAGAGTGGAGTCAGAGTGCCAAATGGCCTATTGCTGCTCCTGGTTCCATGTTCCTAGGTGACACAACAACAACTCTACTTAGGTAGCGCCGCTACTAATGGGTGGGATTTTCCAGCCCAGCGGACAGTGGGCACCATCGCGAGTGGAAGGGTAAATTTGGAGAGCAACCAAAAGACTTTTGGCTACTCTCCAAATGCTCCCTTCCGCCCACGACGATGCCCTTTGCCAGTAAAGTGCCACCCAAATGCCTGCTGGCGCTTCACAGGTGTATTATAAAGCAAGCAGAGGAAAAGGTTGGATCATCAGCATATATAGGAACAGGAGAAGATTAATCAGCCCCTGAGATTTTCCACCATTCAGTTAGTTACTGGGAGCAGGAACTGCCTTGCATCTGGTACCTCACACCAAGTCTAAAGCAGATTTGATGGATGTGTACCTCAGATAACTGGAGTACTAGTCTTGGTGGATTCATGTTGGGGTCAATTTGAGCAACTACAGAGATCAGCCAACTTAACACAGGCAAGAACTAAGCTGCAAAGTTTTAGCTTTTCAATAGTTTTCCTGTCACGGTGATGACAATGAAACCTCAGGGACACAGAAAAGCACAAGCAGCTGGTTCCCTTGCTACAGCCCTGCAAGGGTTTTAGCTACCATGGGAGGGACGCGGTTAAGTGTCACTAAAAAGGCAACCCATAACAAGAGGAAGAAATACTTTAGTCCAACGTTAAAAAAAACATATCATTTTCATTTATTTGGCTTAATTTGTTCAATGTTTAGAAAAGAGTTTGTGGACATTCCTCAATCTATAGTAAAAAAATGTTCATCCCCCTGTGTATGTATCGCACAATGGTACTTGTTTGGTACTTGTTCAGACAGAGTGCAGTATTCTCCGATACACTGCTGCCACCATAAATGCGTTTGTCTCTCTTCTTGGTTCATGCTCATATCCCCTTTACTTTTCCCCCACCTCATCCAACCCTGAGCAGAAGGAATTATAAAAGGCACAAACTTCACCAGGTAGTGACAAAGTTCTCCGGCTTGAAGATGTGGAAAGGCAATCCAGCAATCCGCTCCTCGAGATTAGTTCAGCCGTCTAACAAGGAAGAATTGGTGAAATTTGTTACTGCCTGCTCTGCTGAACGCACCGACTCTAACTGGGGTACAATTCCATGGACACAAACCACAATTCTGCCATACCCTGAGAATCCTTTGTTGCCTAATTGTCCTTGCCCATCCCTCAGAAACCCACACATGGTTATAAAAATATTTTGCGTTTCTACCATAATCGTCTATGATCTCCTATTCTTTCACTATTCCCAACAATTCTTTGTTCTGTTGCGCTTAACAATTAACTTGGAAAATCAGTTTTAGTTACATTTTACTTGAGCAATCATTTGACAGCTTCTTCCCGTCTTTGAGCAATATCTTTTATGGCAGCATGGTAGCATAGTGGTTAGCCCAGTTGCTTCACAGCGTCAGGGACCCAGGTTTCGATTCCCGGATTGGGTCACTGTCTGTGCAGAGACTGCACGTTCTCCCCATGTCTGCGTGGGTTTCTTCCGGGTGCTCCGGTTTCCTCCCACAGTCCAAAGATGTGCAGGTTAGGTGGATTGGTCATGATAAATTGCCCTTATTGATCAAAACAAAAGTGAGGTGGGGTTACTGGGTTATGGGGATAGGGTGGCGGCGTGAGTTTGGGTGCTCCTTGCAACAGCCGGTGCAGACTTGATGGGCCGAATGGCCTCCTTCTGCACTGTAAATTCGATGATTCTATGATTCTTAAAAAAATGTTCCATTTAAAAATCCTGTATCAGTTTAATTTCCACCCAGTAGGGTTAACCAATGTACCAACTTAAAAGTTTCTGCTATTTTCATTAAGCTGGCCCCTTCTGCAATTTGGAATTGATTGTAAGTTTCCAGTATCTAGGGTTATACTAAACTGTTTACCAGGGCCTTGGTAAGGCCGCACTCAAGAGTATTGTGTGCAATTTTTGTCTCCTTACCCACAGTAAGATATACTTGCCTTAGAGGGAGTGGAATGACGTTTCACCAGACCAATTCTTGGGATCATGGATTGTCCAATGAGGAAAGATTAAATCGATTGGGCCTTCATTCTCTGGTTTAGAAGAATGAGAGGTAATCTCATTCAAACATACAACATGGTAAATGGAGGACAGATGTTTCCCCTGGCTGGGAGGTGGGGGTGGCTAGACGCAGGGGACACAATCTCAGAATAAGGGTCATTTAGGACAAAGATTAGGAGGAATTTCTTCACTCAGAAGGTGGTGAATCTTTGAAATTCCCTAGCCCAGACAGCTGTGGAGGCTCAGCCAGTGAGTATGTTCAAGCCTGCGATCGAGAGGTTTCTACACATTAAAACATCAAGGGATATGGGATAATGCAGCAAAACGGCGTTTAATTGGAAAATCAGCTATGGTCTCATTGAAAAGGGGAGTGGCTCAAAGGGTTGAATGACCCATTTCTGCTCCTATTTTTTTGAATACAATGTGGTCACTATTGCTCATGTGTTCCCCGACAAGAAAGTCTAACGCCAGATTAGGCTCATTATTAAACACTAGACACATTAAAGCCAAATTAGGTTAAAAGCAGAGGGACATCCCACAACGACTGCCATTTTTAAACCAAAAAGGTTTGTAAACCGGCAATAGTCTCATTGAAGAATTTTAGATTTACCTGTTGACATTGGACTGGAATAAGCTCAGTATGTTTGCGCGTCTTGTTAAATGAGCTCGCTGGTTGATGGGAGCCCGGGCTGACACCACGGTCAGCCCATGACTTGCCGGGTTGATTACATTCATCTTCATTTTCCACACATTGGAGGCACTGCTTGTGCTGCTCGCTCGTGTTGTGTTCACTGGGATGATGTGGCTGTTTCCAGGGTCTGGTGGCATGCCGTTGCTTTGGGTGCCTTTTGTCTCTGTCAGAGAGCTTTCTGTGCAGAAACACATTGCAGTCAATGGATTCCGTTCTCACCCTCCCCGCCCATCAACCCGACCCGTCTGACCCTAGCTCCGGTGATACGCTGGCTGCCCTTCAGTGAAACAATACTGATACGTTTTTACATTACTTTTATTTCTAACAAAGACAGAACAGTAACGTAGACAGAATTGGTGTTCTCCAAAAGTATGTCATTTTCTCCTCACTGATGTTGATAACATTGGAGAAGGATGCATTTCAGAACCGAGGATACCTTACTGTAAAGATAGGAACATATACATAAATAAGCTAGGTGGATAATATTGAGTTTAAAATTATTAAGATTGAAACACATGGATTTTATCACAGCAGCAGCTAGTGTAAGAACAGGAGGTTGCTGCAACATTGCTCGCTCAGAGGTAAGCAGCCAGGCATAAAGTTTAGAAAAACGCAAGGAGGGTTATTACTAGTTATAGTCAAACGCCACCACTCCCTGGAGGGTCTCCTTCCTCATCCTGCACGCAGGTCGGGGGTTTTATACTAGAGGGGCTACTCCTGTTAAGGGGAAGCCCCATCTCATTACCAGGGAAGTCCATATTTCCCGGAGGGCATGGGAAACCTGATAGTTCCTATCCCGTGACCTCCGCTGGGGTTGTAGCAAATATAAATGGCAATATCTTACTATGAGGGCCGAGTTCAAAGGTTGTTTCCAAAATGGTATGGCCTCAGGGAATGCAATGATGGGAAGTTAAAGGATGATGTGAAAGCCATGAGGCCTTATTCCTCTTTGGCAATCGGTTCAAGTAATAGAGGGGGGGGGTCATAAAACACCAGAAAGTTGTTGTTGTACCCACCAGGAATCAGATCATGAAGAGAATGTGCAATGCTTTCACTCAGCCAGGAAGATATTTGACTTGTTTCGAGATGCAGTGTGTAAATGAATGTGGAGGAAGCCATTTTCATAGCTCCTCGTTACACCTATACCCATCAGTGTCAGGCAAGAAGCCGCTGTGTGCTGATTTCTTAATGTTCTGACAGTAGTAAATGAAGTGGATCAATAGTCACCAGCTTATAAAAATGTTAACAGGGTAATGCATTTATCCAACATACAGTACCTTGTTCGAGTGCCCTTTCCCTAGTGCATGTGTAGGGGCAGCGAGTGTCGGCAGTGAGGTCTGACCTAATTTCGCTTTCTGTCCTCACACTTTACTTTCTAAAGGGGTCACTAGGATGATATCATGAACAGAAATTCTAGTTCACAGTATTCTTTCCTGAACCCAATCCCTTTCTGTCACCCAGGAGCATCATCGTCAGGGACTGTCTGATCTTTACAACTGAAGTGCTACTAATAGATGTAGAAAGTAGAAAGAGAGTGCACTACAGTAAAATGAAGTTCAGAAGGAGTACAGACTGTAGCAGCACTGAGTACTATTCACTTACCGTCTCAATGTTCACTACATTTTTCTAGTAGCTGAGCTATGATCTGATTGAGCGTGATCATGTGGCATGTAATGTATGTCAGTAAGTCAGAGTGCAATGGAAAAGGTTTTCTCTTTGAACCTTTATCTATAAGAGTGGCACTGTGGCACAGTGGTTAGCACTGCTGCCTCACGGCACTAAGGATCCGGGTTCGATCCCGGCCCTGGGTCACTGTCTGTGTGGAGTTTGCACATTCTCCCCGTGACTACGTGGGTCTAACCCTCACAACCCAAAGATGTGCAGGTTAGGTGGATTGGCCATGCTAAAATTGGCCCATTAATTTGAAAAAAAAAATTGGGTATGCTAAATTTATGGAATAAAATAACCTTTATCTATATATTGCTTGGAAAGAGGCAGATCAGGCTCACTAATGACAGCAGCTTCTTACACTGAATCCAAGGATTATATCCAAAAGCACAGCCCGGAATTGGGAGCAGGCTCGGATATTAGGCATTTCCCTCACTAGCCAACAGAGGGCAATCTTCCACATGCTTACGCCACTAACAGCTAACTGGCGAACCTGGATTGCACCCAAGGACCTTCATGGGTACACCATGCAGTGCACTCTCTCGCCAAGACACTGCCTGGGAGTTTTAAAACAAACGTGCATTCATGCATACGGCTTAATCTGATGTGTGCTAACACCCATACAAAAATGGAGAATGATGTTTTCTCACCAGGGCTGGGTTTGGCACTTGGTGAGCGAGGATAGCTCGATATAGCGTTCATCTGTAACTCGGAGAATCCCGCAGTCCTTGCCGTGACAACGGTTTCAACCGACATTGGTATTGGATTTCCCGCTGTCCATGTCACACCCCTGCGGACGGGATAACGTTGGTGAAAGCGGTGCAGGGGGAGACCGATTCCTAGACTGGTGTTCACCTTGTGGCTGGCATGGATAGGAACCTGGCCTCTGGGTGTCAGCAGTGTTGACCAGTTTATTGTAGAAGGGTTGAGGATTCCCAGTTCTGCTGTACTATTCCTTTCGAAAGATGACAAAGGCCCAATGTATGCCAACTCTTCCATCTCCTGGAAGGGTCTGTATGAGCTTTGGTAAATCAATGACTAGAAAATTAAAGAAATATACAACATGAGTGGTTACACGACACAAACCCAACCCAACAGAAACTAAACCAACCAGAATATCTGTAGACATCCTATCCGACAGTATTTATTTGAACTATATTTGCTTGTTCTTATCTGATTCCCTTCACCATGTGCTGACTCAGACTGGTATACAGTTCAAGTTTGCTTGTTGAGATGGTTCGATGAGGGAACTGGGGGATAGGGCTGGAAAGTGGAGTTGATGTAAAAGATATCAGCCATGATCTTTTTGAATGATCGAACAATCTTGAGTGGCCGTATGGTCTGCCCCTGCTCCTATTTATGTTCTTATGTCTCGCCACTCTTGTCCGATTCCAAATTCATTGAGACAGTGAGATTATTTAAACATTATGAGGATCAAGGTGCAGCCAATGTGTGGACACAGGAGTAGGATAGATCTATCAAATCCAGCAAATGGGACAAGTGGCCTCCTTCTGTACTGGAAGGTTCTATTCTATGATTAATTCTAAGATAAAATGTACAGATAACTGTGCAAGGTAGTCCCTGAACAGGGTTCTAGTCTGTGCAGGCAAGTGGTGTAGTTTTCACTGGTTAAACTCCTCCCTATGTCTTGGCTCTTGCCAATCTGCAGCTGGGCCCTTTATCGGCTTAAAATCAGAGAATAGTTGCAGCACAGGAGGCCGGTCAGCCCATCGAACCCTGCAGTCTCCCTGCCAGAGCAATTTAGTTTGGGCACTCGCGGCCTGTCCAGAGGAGCAGGATTGGACCATTCGGCCACGCGAGCTTGTTCCATCATTCAAAAAGGTCATGGATGCTATCTTTTACATCAACTCCACTTCCCAGTCCTGTCCCCATATCCCTCAATTCCCTCATCTAACTATCTCAACAAGTACATCTTGAACTGGAGACCAGCCCGAGTCAGCACCTACATGGTGAAGAAAACAAGCAAATATAGTTAACATTTGTAAATATTACTGAGGATATAAGCAGTTTTTTTTGGTAGTCCTTTTCCCTTCAGGTATTAATTCAATTCACGTTTGAAAGCCACAATTAATCTACCTCTACCACACTCTCAGGCAGAGCAGTCCACATTTTAACCACTCGCTGCGCAAAGAGGTTTTTACTCAGGTTCCATTCGGCTTTTTGCACCAGCCTCTTTTAAAACTGTCTTTTTGGTCCTCCCACCAACGGGAATAGTTTTTCTCCAGCTGCTCTGTCTAGACTCCTTATCATTTTGAACACATCTATCAACTCTTTCAACATTTCCTTCTCTAAGGAGGACAAACCCAACGTCTCCAATCTATTGTAGGGTGTCCTTTAGAGGGAGAAAGGGTGAACCAAATTCTACAGCTATGTGGATTCTGCTAGTTGAGTTGGGAGACTCTGAAACATGGTGGTAGATTCCATTTGTGTCAGATAGCTAGCTGGCCAAATACAACCAGACTGTTCGATACTGCAATTGTACCACACAATCTGTTTATCCTTGTGATTTTACTTGCTTTACTTCACATTAGCTTTGGCTACTATTTCCAAGCTGCACTACTGACATGTTGACGGCCTAATGCTGACTAGTTTCAGTTATCTCCAGCTATTTCCACAGCGGTTCTCCTGATTATCCATCGTAACTGCGGCGGAGGATCATTGGAAATGGATGTTGTTTTCCCGCCTCGGCTGGGGGTTCCAAAGTTACAAAGGGCGATCAGGATAACCTGTGTCGCGACTTAGCCCCAGCATCTCTTCAGCACGTCCGAATTTATTCAGAAAAATTAGTCCAGACGGAGTTGACAGAGGAGAGCTAATTCATCTGTTCAGGAAATGTTAGAGCACCTCACAGCCAAACGAGTACATTTTTGTGAAGCTCATACATGTGGCCAAATGCAGTAGCCATAATGTGCACAGCAAAATATCACAAACAGCAATAGAGATAAATGCCAGATAATCTGTCTCGACGAAGGTTAATACTGGAAGACAGATCAAGCTACGGTAGTGCATTTTCTACATATTCATCTCTGACATGTTTTTCTAAGCTCTCCAGAATGTGCTGACTCTTGCAGGGATACAGTTCTACAAGTATTAGGCTGCCTCTAGTTTGTCTCTAACGTAAGCAGTATAAACCATTTGAATCTAGACATTGTGTATTGACCAGGCTGAGCATCACAGCAAAGTTCAACTCTCCTCTTGTTGACTTGCTTTGGACACTGATGAAGACCAGAAACCCTTGGCTTGGCTTTTGGCCTTGCCTGCCAACAGGTGCTGCTGAGGCCCATGGCACTGTCCCTGAGCAAATACCAGCTCAACATAGGCCGGTGACTGAAACGTGCAGATCTTCTGGTCTGTATATCGCACTGACTATAGTGCACTGAATCTCTGAAGGAGTAATAGTTTAAAATAATCAATCATTGTGTTACACCATTTGCCTCACTCCTCAGTCCTGTACCTGCTGAAGATCCTGCTGCTGTTACCTGCTCTAGTTCGTGTCCTCTGAGACTCCTGGGCAGACAAATCCATTCTGAAGCATCAGTTTAAATCGGCACGGTGGCACAGTGGTTAGCACAGCTGCCTCGCAGCACCAGGGACCCAGGTCCGATTCTGACCTTGCGTAACCGTCTGTGTGGAGTTTGCACAGTCTACCCATGACGGCGTGGGTTTCCTCCGGGTGCTCCGGTTTCCTCCCTCAGTCCAAAGGCGTGCAGGTTAGGTGGATTGGCCAGGCTAAATTGCCCTTGGTGTCCAAAAAGGTGAGGAAGGGTTATTGGGATAGGGTGGAAGTTTGGGCTTAAGTGGGTAGGTGCAGACTCGATGGGCCGAAAGGCCTCCGGCACTGTAGTTGGCGACCTCTGTCAGGTGCTTTAGATTGGGGCCGAAGCACACAGTCAGTTGACGCCAGTAGAGGGAGGTGTACCCTGCATCTAAACCAGGGGTGGGAAAACTACGGCCCGTGGGCCGCATGCGGCCCGACAATGGTTTTTATGCGGCCCGCCAATGAGGTGCCCGGAATAATAAGCCTTATTATTGTTTGTAACCTGGACTCCTATTGGTCCAACTAAGCCAACCAATAAGGCAGCCCCACTCATCCACCCCACTACGCGCGTTTTTATCGTTGACTCGGCTAGGCTGTGCTTCTGTCAGTGTTAAGGATCAGCACAAGCAACTTGACACCTGATTTCAACAAACTGTCAGATGCATCGTTCTCATTGACATTGTTCTGTTACTTTCTGAGTTACTTTGTTTTTCAAAGAAATGTGCTTTTTTTTCTTTAAAGACCTTTTATTTTGGCTATTTAAAATATTAATTATTTCACTTAATATACTATGCGGCCCTTTAAAATTGTGAATTTCTGAATGTGGCCCTTGCACGGAAAAGTTTGCCCACCCCTAATCTAAACGGTGCTGATGTAGGAGTGTTTGTTGCTGACACTGGACAGTCTGGAACAGAATTTCCATGCACTCACATTGCTGGCGTCAATCACCATAAAATTCACACCAAATACGATCTGTGGAATAGAGCGGTGCTAAAATGTGTTTTAGAACGAGTTTATGATTTTGTGAGAAATACTGAACTTTTACAAGTGACCAGGCGAATATAACTGAAATGCAACAAACACAGAAAGACTTTGGGCTCGATTCTCCGCAAATCTGGCGTGCCGTGAAGGCTGGCGTGAAACTGGCCGTGTTTCACACCAGCCTCGGAGCTCCGTCGCGGGACCCATTCTCTCTCTCTCTCTCTCCCCCCCCCCCCCCCCCCCCGGGCGGGGCTAGTATCGGGGCCGGGGGAATCACGGCGACGTGGAGTTAGCGAACGTCGCTAACTCCGCCCGCCAAGAGTCACGGTGGCTGACGCGCACAATGACGTCAGCCGCGCATGCGCGGGTTGGACGGCTCCAACCCGCGCATGTGCAGACGACGTCATCACGCAGACGCGTCAAACCCGCACATGCGCGGGCCGCCATGCCCCTCAGCCGCCCCGTGGACTGATCCTGCGGGGCGGTGGAAGAACAAATAGTGCGCAGGTATCGGACCCGCTGCCCGCGATCGGTGCCCACCAATCGGAGGCCCATGCCACCCGGCCATGCCTCTCAGTGCCATGGTTGTCCGGGACGGGCACTTTATGGCCATTTTCACAAACGCTGAAAGCAGGTGTGATCGCGGCCGTGAAAACGTATTCGGCCCATCGGCCTGCGGAGAATCGCTGTTCGCCGTAAAAAACGGCAAGCAGCGATTCGTGTCGGGGGGCGGCCGGAGGGGGGGGGGGGGGGGAAGGCCGTGAAAATTGTCGGGAAGGCCCTCCCGCTATTCTCCGACCCGTCGTGGGCAGCGGAGAATCGCGCCCTTTGTTCCCATTTCCAGGAACGTGCATGATGTAGGATTCAAGGAATGTAAAATAAGTGAATTTTTAACTAAATAAAGGGAAGGAGTGGGTGTCAGAAGGCAGGATGAATAATGTTTGACCTTCTCCCCATTATATTTCAATTATTTTAAAATTAAATTTAGAATACCCAATTAGTTTTTTCCAATTAAGGGGCAATTGAGCGTGGCCAATCCACCTAACCTGCACAGCTTCCCGTACCAGCCTCCCCGGGCAGACGCCGGATTGTGGCGACTAGGGGCTCTTCACAGTAACTTCATTGAAGCCTTATCGTGGCAATAAGCGATTTTCATTTCATTTCATCTTTGGGCTGTGGGGGCGAAACCCACGCAGACACGGGGAGAATGTGCAAACTCCACACGGACAGTGACCCAGACCCCGGATCGAACCTGGGACCTCGACGCCGTGAGGCAGCAATGCTAACCATTTCAATTATTAATCAGAACCGTCAGTGCCAAATTTCACCACTTGCGTACAGAAGACGACCATCTAGAACTAGCACAAGATATTGTTAATATTCTGGGGCAATGCTAAGGGTTTTATAATTAGCTTTAAATCTCTGGTCCAGGAAGCATTTGTGACAAGTTAGCCAGAATTTGCACTTTCAACAGTGGCCCAATGGGCAACATGATTGCCTCAAGAGTTAGAAGATTGTGGGTTCAAGCACCAGTCCACTGAAAATCTAGGTTGACAAAATGTAGACTGACACTCTTGGTGTTACACTGTTGGAGGCTCAGGATAAAACACTGAACTGAGGGGCACCTGTCCGCGCACTCAGGTGGACATGAAAGACCTCACATCATGATCTTTTGAACAGTGGAGCTCCCTCAGTGAACATTTGTTCTATAACAGCAGTAACTTCTTAAAAAGCACAGGGGTGAATTGTTCATTTATCTCATTGCTGTTTGTGGGAGCTTGCTGGGTGCAAATTGGCTGCTGCGTTTTCTACTTTGAGACAGTGACTACACTTTGAAAGTATTTCCTTGGTCGTGAGAACCTTTGGCGCTTGAAGGTCATGAAAAGACAAGTTTGTGTGCTCTTTGTTTAGCCAATGGCAGAAAGTGTGTTCGTAATCACTCAGTGAGGACGGGATCTGGCTTATCCCTGATGCACTCGCGACTAAATTAGATGCTACTTAAACAGAGATCATTTTCACCAAACTTATCCTGCAGAAATCTTACAAGACAAGGTTTGCCATGCCTCCCAATGTCCGTCTCAGTTGGCTTCAGTAGGGGGAGGGGGGGGGGGGCGGTGTAGAGCTGAATGGGCTGTAAAACTAATGTTGCACCCAATTCTATCGGTAGCACAGCAGACAGATTAACTTAAAAATTGCTCGCCTTGTTGTCTAGGTTCACACATGAAGAATGGTCCCTCGGGTGTAATGCAGGGAGCTAACATTCCCTGTGTATATTACAACAAACATTAAATAAGTTATTTTCAAATTTTGTGCAGTGGTGGGTAGATTCCCCTGCTAAAAAATGCAGGAATGGGCACCTCACATACTTAATCCTGCACCACGCCCCCCTGAATTTCTAGCCTGAAATTCCTGGTGGGCAAGACCACCCCCCTTCCCTCCCACCACCACCACCCTCCCCATCACCACTACCACCACCTCCACCCTCCCCCCCCCCCCCCCCACCAGCACCATCACCACCCACCAACCCCCCCCCCCCCCCCACCATCACCACCACCACAAGAGTGCAAGGTTGAAGGATTACCAATTAATTCTTTCACACTGTGCAACTCACTTTATTCTGGCTAGTAGCATATGGAGCCGCAGTTTGAACACTGCAGTTAACACCCGGAGTGTTTTGCAATATGCGATAAACCTGCTCGATAACACCCAGGGCTCGGAGGAGGTTCTCCCGCTGCAGTAGCCCACTGAGTCGCTGCAGCTCCTCCTCTTCAATAATATCCAATGGTTTCATGATGTCTATGGTCTCCTGTAAGTGTGCAACAACAACAAAAAAAAGAGAAAATTTCTTTTAGAAAAGGCCAAACGGGAAACTAAGTTCTGGAATTTATTTGGAGGAAGGATTTTGATAGCCATCAGACTTACAGCCATTAATGGGTGGGTCAGAAGGTGTTCAGATGCTAATTTCAGTCACTGACCTTGTCCTCTGGGAAGCTGTGTTCAGCGGGAGGGGCAGTAAAATCAGTTTCACTATCAGTGAGAGAAGAAGAATCTGCCGGATCCTTGTTTTGTTTTTACAATTGCCATTCAGTGTGTCCTGCTGGGAAGCTTCTGCATGGACTTTGAGTAAAGGCCAAGCTTGGCAAGGATTTCCGACGTTCTCAAAGCTCACTTAATTAAGAATGACCACGCAGCGTTTGAAAGGTCTTCCGACGCTTGTGGAACTGCACGCTAATGCAAGGAAGCAGCTACTGGATGGAGGGGAGTGAGTTCAAATCCAGCACCAACTTGCTATTATGTGGGCAGCATGGTAGCACAGTGGTTAGTACTGTTGCTTCACAGCGCTAGGGGTCCCAGTTTCAATTCCTGGCTTGGGTCACTGTGTGGAGTCTGCACGTTCTCCCCGTGTCTGTGTGGGTTTCCTCCGGGTGCTCCGGTTTCCTCCCACAAGTCCTGAAAGATGTGCTGTTAGGCGAATTGGCCATTCTGAATTCTCCCTCTGTGTACCCGAACAGGGGCCGGAATGTGGCGACTCGGGGATTTTCACAGTAACTTCATTGCGGTGTAAGCCTACTTGTGACAATAAAGATTATTATTATACCCCTTTATCAGAACAGTAAAGATCTCAAGGTACGTTGTGTGGAACTGTTCACTAAAGCTCGATCAAAGAGATAGCCTTTAGGGAATTTTTATTTTAAAAAGGTGGAGAGAGAAAGTAGTAAGGGGACTAAGATCTTCGGGTAAGGGTTCCACTGTTAGTAGAGGAAATTAAGAAATGCACAGGGAACCAGAATTGAAGGGTCAAAGAACATTGGCCTGAAATTTAAAAACAGTAGTAGCATTGGGCGTGGTCATAGAGAAATTTGTTAATTATTTTTATTCCAGTGTTTTCATCGGTAGGAAACCAGTTTAAGTTGGGACGGACATGGAAACTGGAGTCACTGTGGACAGGATATGAGGGTTGAGGGTAGAATTTTGGATGAGTTTGAGCCAAAGACAAGGACAAAATGGTGATACAACTAACTAGGACAAACCTCAGTGATCACGAATCACCCCCCTGACTAAGACTAGGTTGCCTGAACCCACTGACTGGAATGTTATTCCATTGACATTCTTAGCTTCTTCCGAAAATAAATTTTGTCTAACAGAATTATCGTGAGTTGATCAGTTTGTGTGCTCTTGTGAAGGGTAAATATCTACAGGGATTAGTTGAGCTGAATGAGCGGTTTCTGTATTGTAATTGCTATATGGTTCTGTTATCAAATATGACATGATGAAATTAGGTTTTATTTTATACTGATTTACTTCCCATTTCAATACCAATTCATGGCAGCCCTCTGACACATCCTACAAGCATCTATTCTAGGTGAGGATACTCTACTACACAAGATAGCACAGCAAAGGTCCTCTCAGGAACCAGAACAAGCACAATTTTCTTCTGTCATCTATACTAAAGTCATATGCACCTCCCTTACTGCCATGCAAATTGAGGTCAGTTCAGGCAAGAGGTGAAGCCCCAATAATTTCCTTGCCAATGCTGCTCAGAATCAATATGACTTTCACTTTCATCCACTGAGCAATTACAGCGGACTAGCTTTCAAGTGACCCCCATGTCAACAAGGAAGACTCACATTTCTACATGGAAATGATTCCCGTTTGGTTATTTTGTCTGATTAAAGATACATTGGGGGAATTTTCCAGACACCCCCGTGGCGTGTTTCTTGGTGGCGAATCTCGCTCAACAATTGGAAAAAGCCAAAAACTCAGGGCTGGTTTAGCTCAGTGGGCTGGACAGCTGGTTTGTGATGCAGGACAAGGCCAGCAGCGCGGGTTCAATTCCTGTACCAGCTGAGAATTCTGAATTCTCCCTCTGTGTACCTGGACAGGTGCCAGAATGTGGTGATTAGGGGCTTTTCACAGTAACTTCATTACAGTGTTAATGTAAGCCTACTTGTGACAATAAAACATTATTATAAAGTAGCCGTCTATCATCACCCTCTGTCTCCTTGCGCTAAGCCAATTATGAATTCACCTATCAAGTTACCCTGTATCCCATGTGCTTTTGCCTTTTTGCCTTCTTTATAAATCTCCCACGTGAGACCTTGTCAAAGGCTTTGCTGAAATTCATGTAAATTACATCAACTGCACTACATTCATCTACACACTTGGTTACATGCTCAAAAAATGCAGTCAGGGCAGCACGGTCACGCAGTGGTTAGCACTGCTGCCTCACGGCATCGAGGTCCCAGGTTCACTCCCGGCTCTGGGTCACTGTCCGTGTGGAGTTTGCACATTCTCCCCATGTCTGCGTGGGTTTCGCCCCCACAACCCAAAGATGTGCAGGTTAGGTGGATTGGCCATGCTAAATTGCCCCTTAATTGGAAAAAAATGAATTGGGCACTCTAAATTTATAAAGAAAAAAAAATGCAGTCAAATTTGTTAGGCATGACCTCCCTCTGACAAAGCCATGCTGACAATTCCTGATCAACCTTTGCCTCTCCAAGTGGAGATAGATTCTCTCCTTCAGAACCTTCTCCAGTAGTTTCCCCATCACTAATGTGAGACTCACCTGGTCTGTAGTTCCCTGGCTTATCGCTACAACCTTTCTTAAATAGTGGGACCACATTAACTGTTCTCCAGTCCTCTGGCACCTCCCCCTTGGCCAGAGAGGAATTATAAATTTGGGTCAGAGCCCCTGCAATTTCCTCCCTCGCCTCCCACAGCATCCTGGGACGTGATTCATCCAGACCTGGAGACTTGTCCACTTTTAAGCCTGCCAATACTTCCGATACCTTGTCACTCCCTATGACAAATTGCTCAAGAACCTCACAATCTCTCTCCCGAGTTCCATAACTACCTCCTCATTTTCTTGGGTGAGACAGATGTGAATTATTCATTCAACAACCTACCAATGTCCTCTGGCTCCACCCACAGACTTCCCCCTTGGTCCCTAATAGGCCCTACTCTTTCCCAGGTTATCCTCTTCGATATACTTACAGAATATCTCGGCATTTTTCCTACTTTTACCAGCCAGAACTTTCTCATATCCTCTCTTTGGTCTCCTGATTGATTTCTTAAACTCCATCCTGTACTTTCTGTACTCCATTAATGTGTCTGCAGACTTGCCCCTTATTCTTGTTAAAAGCCTCTCTTTTCCTTCTCATCGTCTCCTGAATGTCTCTGGTCATCGATGGTTCTCCTATTACCCTAGAGGGAACATATTGGTCCTGGACCCTCCCCATTTGATCTTTGAACCCCCCCCCCCCCCCCCACTGCTCTTCTGTAGATTTCATCACAAGTAACAAGTTCCCGTACTGGCCTCCCCGAACAAGCGCCGGAAGGTGGCAACTAGGGGCTTTTCACAGTAACTTCATTGAAGCCTACTTGTGACAATAAGCGATTATTATTATTATTATTATTATTAATAACTCTTTCCTGTCTACCTTGGCCAGATCCTGCCTTATTTTGTTAAGATTGATTCTACCCCAATCAAAAACCTCTTTTTGCAACTTGTCTATTTCTTTGTCCGCAACAAATTTGAATTGAACCACGTTGTAGTCACTTATCACTAAAACGCTCCCCCACCACCACCTGTTTGGCTTCATTTCCCAGAATTAGGTCCAGCACTCCACCATCCCTTGTTGGATCCTCTACATATTGAGCTCAAAGGTTCTCCTGTACACATTTTAAGAACTCTACTCCATCCAAGCCCTTAACATGATGGCTGTCTCAATTAATTTTGGGAAAGTTGAAATCACCTAATATTAGAATATTAATATTCTATTGAATAAGCCCTCTTATTAAAACAATAAATTCAGAAACAATATTCAGACAGAGTACCAAATCACTCCCATTGCTGCATCTAGCCTGTTTCTGAATTTTCTGACGTTTTGATTGATGCAAAGACCATTTAAAACATAATTAGTAACTTACTGCATTCTTTTTTAACACGTTTATTGATTTAGGCATAGAATATATGCATTTCAACTAATCAGATTCGAAAGACAGATCCTGAAAAGTCATTCGACAGAGGTGAATGGGATAGCCACTCATTGGCAACAACTGTTCTGTGACCTACAACAGAATTAAAGAGGTATCATTTAACATCTTTCACTGGACAACTTTGGAAAAATTTGTACACGCCAAGGTGAGAGGATTAATGGCTTACAGGGCTCCTATTTTGAACACATAATGGCAGCAACAAGAATCCTCGGTCAGGGGGCACACAATTACATGCAGAAGTAGGTTCTGTCTATTCCCAGTGTCTCACCTTTCCAGCCATCCTCTTTGAGTGAGATTGTCAATTTAGTGGCAAACTCCAGGAACCAAAAGAATGCTCAGACCCCTTTGATATCAGATCCTTACAGCCATCAGACTGGAAGATTCCCCTCCTGGCTGGATTTCATAGAATCATAGAACTTAACAATGCAGAAGGAGGCCATTCGGTCCATCAAGTCTGCACCGGTCCTTGGAAAGAGCACCCTCCCTAAACACACAACTCCACCCTATCCTAGTAACCCAGTAACCCCACCAAAGCTTTTTGGTCACTATGGGCAATTTATCATGGCCAATCCACCTCACCTGCACATCTTTGGACTGTGGGAGGAAACCGGAGCACCTGGAGGAAACCCATGCAGATATGGGGAGAACGTGCAGACTCCGCATGGACAGTGATCCAAGCCGGGAATCGAACCTGGGACCCTGGAGCTGTGAAGCAACAGTGCTAAACACTGCTACTGTGCTGCCGCCCTGAAACACAAATTCCAGTGGAAACAGACAATCAGCTCACCCACTGCACCCTCCAATCGGACTGGTCTTACCAAAGATGGTAGATATTTATCAAAGTCACTACAAGTTGCTATCAATTTACCTACCCTCTTGAACAATTGTACGACAGGCTAAATTCTTATTTAAGAAACTAAGGAAGTAAGATTAGACCCCCCCCCCCCCCCCCCCCCCCCACCCCGCCAACATTGATCACAGATTAGAAGTGGGAGAAGGATCAACTGACAGATGGCCAATAGGATCGGACTCAAGAGTACAGCAGTCGCCAAACTGCAGTCACATGCTGTAGTGATCTCCTCCCAACACAATCCTATTAGTTACCAATACCCACTTATTTGTTCCGTATCAATTTTGTGGATCTAGATTATGGAAGACCACTATGTTTTACTTGCGTGAGTTGCCTTGTTGGTGGGTAACTCTAGGATCAGAATAATAAGATCTGTTGGTACCATCAATTGCAAATTAATGGGGACATGGATTTAAGTTGTGTGTGGGAGTGTTAGACCCCCCATGTGCTCAAAGAGACTCATAGGGACGAAGCTTAGATCTTCCTACCCTTGGAGTAAATGCAAGACTTGATGATTGATTAGCAACCCATTCAATCTCCGCTCTCTTAAGGAGTTAGCTGGGTTCAGTTGCATTTGTGGGGGAGCCATTACAATTGGCCCCGAGTACCACAAGGTAAGGAAAGGGAAAAAAACACTATCAAGGGGTCCTGCTCTGTTGAAATCTCTATTGTGGGTCGTTGGCTTCTTATGGGGTGTTTTTTCCCGTTTCCAATTTCCCTTAGTTATTTACCCCTCCTACCCTTTTTCTTCGGGTGCTTGGGGGGGTTTTTTGGTTCTTTTTTTTCTTTTCGGGTTATGGTTATCTGCGGTTATTTATACTGTTTGATGGAGGGTGATGGTTGGGCACGCGGTTAGTTGATAGTTAGTTAATTATTTTGTTATTTAAGTATGTAGTTAAGTATTTATGTATTTAGTTGCCATTGGGTATTTGTATTTATAGCGTTAAGTTGGGGAGACGGGACGGGGGGGAGCGGGTTGATTATGCGGGTCTGTCTCGGGGGTTTTAAGGGGATCTTTCACGGGCGCAGATGGGGTGAACCGGGAGGAGTCGGAATGTGGCAGGAGCAGCCGGGTCAGCGGAGACCAGCTGACTCTCGGGAGTACGATGTGGGGTACATCGCGGCTAGGAGGGGTCCTAGCCAGGGGGGGGGGGGGGGGGGGAAGGGGAGGGGACTGGGGGGGGACACCGGGTTGCTGCTAGAAAGACCAGGGACGAGAAGGGGAGAGCCGGGGGGGGTGGGGGGGGGGGGGGGCCATCGCTATGGGAAGCGGGTCAGAAAAGAAGGGATGACCCGGGGCGAGCAAGGGACAAGACATGGCTAATCGACAGGGAGTAGGGACGGGTCGCTCTGCGACCCGATTGATCACGTGGAACGTAAGGGGGCTGAATGGGCCGGTCAAAAGATCAAGGGTCTTCTCACACCTGAAGGGACTGAAGGCTGATGTAGCAATGCTGCAGGAGACTCATTTGAGGGTAGCAGATCAGGTCCGCCTGAGAAGGGGGTGGGTGGGACAGGTGTTCCACTCAGGCTTGGATATCAAGAACCGGGGGGTGGCGATTTTGGTGGGAAAGAGAGTGTCGTTTGTGGCGGCAGAGGTGGTGGCAGACAAGGAGGGCAGGTACGTGATGGTGAGGGGTAGGCTGCAGGGAGAGAGTGTGGTACTGGTAAATGTGTATGCCCCGAACTGGGACGACGCGGGTTTTATGAGGCGCCTGCTGGGCCTCATCCCGGGACTGGAGGCAGGGGGCCTGATCATGGGAGGGGACTTTAATACGGTGTTAGACCCTGGGCTGGATAGATCGAGTTCCAGGACGAATAGGAGGCCGGCAGCGGCAGAGGTGTTAAGGGGGTTCATGGAGCAGATGGGAGGGGTAGACCCATGGAGATTTGGTAGGCCTAGGGCGAGGGAGTATTCTTTTTTCTCCCACGTCCACAGAGTGTACTCTAGGATCGATTTTTTCGTATTGAACAGGGGGCTGATACCGAGAGTGCAGGACACGGAGTACTCGGCCATTGCGATATCGGACCATGCACCACATTGGGTGGACGTGGACATGGGGGAGGCGCGGGACCAACGCCCGTTGTGGCGCCTGGATGTAGGGCTGTTGGCGGACGAAGAGGTGTGCAGAAGGGTGAGAACGGGCATTGAGAACTATCTGGGTACGAATGACACAGGTGAGGTGCAGGTGGGGACGGTCTGGGAGGCCTTGAAAGCAGTGATTAGAGGAGAGCTGATCTCCATAAGGGCACACAGAGAGAGGAAGGAGAGGCAGGAAAGGGAGAGGCTGGTGGGGGAGCTCCTAGAAGTAGATAGGAAATATGCGGCGGCGCCAGAGGAGGGGCTATTAAGGGAGCGGCGTAGCTTGCAGGCCAGGTTCGACCTACTGACCACTAGGAAGGCGGAAATGCAGTGGAGAAGGGCGCAGGGTGCGGCGTATGAGTACGGGGAAAAGGCGAGCAGGATGCTGGCACACCAGCTTCGTAAGCGAGATGCAGCCAGAGAGATTGGGGGAGTGAGAGAGAGGGGTGGGGATGTAGTGCAGAAGGGGCAAGAGGTGAATAGGGTCTTTAGGGACTTCTATAGGGAATTGTATAGGTCTGAACCGCCGAAGAGGAGAGGGGGAATGAAGAACTTTCTCGACAAATTGGGGTTCCCAAAGGTACAGGAGGAGCTGGTGGAAGGGTTGGGGGCGCCGATAGAGCTGCAGGAGCTAATTAAAGGGATAGGCCAGATGCAGGCGGGGAAGGCGCCGGGGCCGGATGGGTTCCCGGTGGAGTTTTACAGGAAATTTGTGGACTTGGTGGGTCCAGTGCTGGTGCGAGCCTTCAATGAGGCGCGCGAGGGGGGGGTTCTGCCTCCAACAATGTCGCAGGCCCTGATCTCCTTGATTTTGAAGCGGGACAAGGACCCGGTCCAGTGCGGGTCCTACAGGCCTATCTCCCTCTTAAATGTAGATGCCAAGCTGTTAGCAAAGGTCCTGGCAACCAGGATAGAGGACTGTGTGCCAGGGGTAGTCCATGAAGACCAGACGGGGTTCGTGAAGGGACGCCAACTTAACACAAATGTTCGGAGATTGTTAAATGTGATTATGATGCCAGCAGTGGAAGGGGAGGCGGAGATAGTGGTAGCGCTGGACGCGGAGAAGGCATTTGACAGGGTGGAGTGGGAATACTTGTGGGAGACGTTGGAAAGGTTTGGGTTTGGGGAGGGATTTATCAAGTGGGTAAAACTGCTCTATTCAGCTCCGATGGCAAGTGTGGTAACAAACGGGAGGAGGTCAGAATATTTTGGGCTCCATCGAGGTACCAGGCAGGGATGTCCCCTATCTCCCTTACTCTTTGCATTAGCGATTGAGCCGTTGGCGATGGCACTGAGGGGTTCAGGGGGGTGGAGAGGACTGACAAGGGGGGGGGAGGAACATCGGGTCTCGCTCTATGCGGATGATTTGTTGTTGTATGTGGCAGACCCGGAGGGGGGAATGCCGGAGGTAATGGGGATACTAGCGGAGTTCGGGGACTTTTCGGGATATAAATTAAATCTGGGGAAAAGTGAGGTCTTTGTAATACACCCGGGAGACCAAGGGGAGGGAATTGGGAGGCTCCCCTTCAAAAGAGCAGTTAAAAGTTTTAGGTATTTGGGGGTGCAGGTGGCAAAGAACTGGGGGACCCTACACAAGTTGAACTTTTCCAGACTGGTGGAGCAGATGGAGGAGGAGTTTAAGAGGTGGGACATGGTGCCGCTGTCGCTAGCAGGGAGGGTGCAGTCAGTTAAAATGACGGTCCTCCCGAGGTTCTTGTTTTTGTTCCAGTGTCTGCCCATCTTCCTCCCCAGGGCCTTTTTCAAGAAGGTAACGAGTAGTATCATGGGGTATGTGTGGGCACATGGCACCCCGAGAGTTAGAAGGGTCTTTTTGGAGCGGAGTAGGGATAGTGGAGGGCTGGCGTTACCCAACCTTTCAGGATATTACTGGGCGGCAAATACATCGATGGTACGAAAGTGGATGATGGAAGGGGAGGGGGCAGCCTGGAAGCGCATGGAGAGGGCGTCCTGCGGCAACATAAGCTTAGGGGCACTGGTAACGGCACCATGGCCGCTCCCTCCCACGAGGTATACCACGAGCCCGGTGGTGGCGGCCACCCTCAAGATCTGGGGGCAGTGGAGGCGACACAGGGGGGAAGTGGGAGGTCTGATAGGGGCACCACTAAGAGGGAACCACAGATTTGCGCCGGGAAACACAGGAGGGGGATTCCAGAGCTGGCAGAGGGCGGGTATTAGACAACTGAGGGACTTGTTTATAGAGGGGAGGTTTGCGAGCCTGGGAGAGCTGGAGGAGAAATTTGGGCTCCCCCCGGGGAACACGTTCAGGTACCTCCAAGTGAAGGCATTTGCCAGACGACAGGTAGCGGGGTTCCCCGCGCTCCCCGACAGGGGGGTGAGTGATAGGGTGCTATCAGGGGTCTGGGTCGGGGAGGGGAAGATCTCGGACATCTATAAGATTATGCAGGAGGTGGAGGAGGTACCAGTAGAGGAGCTGAAAGATAAGTGGGAGTTAGAGCTGGGGGAACAGATAGAGGACGGGACATGGGCAGACGCCCTGGAGAGGGTTAACTCGTCGTCGTCATGTGCGCGACTAAGTCTCATTCAATTTAAGGTACTGCATAGAGCCCACATGACGGGGACAAGGATGAGTCGGTTTTTCGGGGGTGAAGACAGGTGTATTAGATGTTCGGGAAGCCCTGCGAATCATGCACATATGTTTTGGGCATGTCCGGCACTGGAGGAGTTCTGGAAGGGGGTGGCAGGGACGGTGTCGAGAGTGGTGGGGTCCAGGGTCAAGCCAGGATGGGGACTTGCGATCTTCGGGGTTGGGGTGGAACCGGGGGTACAGGAGGCGAGGGAGGCTGGAATATTAGCCTTTGCGTCCTTGGTGGCTCGGAGGAGGATCCTGATTCAGTGGAGGGACGAAAGGCCTCCGAGTGTTAACACCTGGTTAAACGACATGGCAAACTTTATCCAATTGGAAAGGATCAAATTCGCCCTGAGAGGGTCGGTGCAGGGGTTTTCCAGGCGATGGCAACCCTTCCTAGACCTCTTGGATCAGAGATAGAAACTGAGGCCATGACAGCAGCAACCCGGGAGGGGAGGGGAGGGCGGGAGGGGGGGAGGGGGGGGGGGGGGGAGGGGGGAAAACGACGAAGGAAGTACGGTAGCGGCGGTGGCACGGGCAAGGCCTGCCCGAGGACGCTGCTAGAAATGATAAGTTGGTCTGACTGTCGGTTCGCCGGCGGGGGGGGGGGGGGGGGGGGGGGATGCGCGGGTAGGGGGGGGGGATTCTTTTTCTATTTCTTGTTAAGTAGGGGGGTTTGACTTTGTGTTGTTATAATTTAAATGTAAATGTAGGGGGGGTTAAAATGTTTGTATTTTGAAAAATTCAATAAAAATTATTTAAAAAAAAAAAAAAAAAAAAAAAAAAAAAGGGGTCCTGCTCTTGATTGGTATCCGAAGACTGCAGCTGAAAAGTGAATAGGGGTAATTTTGCTGTGACAAGCCACCATCTTCCCGATCTGCATCCCTTCCACGTCAATGTGAGAGAGTGGCAGGTGGGGCAACGAGCCAAATCCCTTACCCAAATGCTTAATAAGACCTTCAATTTCCAAACAACACAGGTGTCATCAAATCCATGGGACCAGCAGAATGATTATGGAGCATATTGTAGAGCCACAGAGGCGGAGGTCAGATGCTAGGGGCGACTGGACTTGGGGGAGATAAAGTAACAATAACAGACATCACCTGATGAGTAAGGCAAACCTGCATTTACGCAGCATCTTTCATCATCCCGGGACATCCCAAAGCACTTTCCAGCTAATCTAATACTTTTGAAGTGTAGTCACTGTTGTAATGTAGGAAATGCAGCAGCCAATTTGTGCATATTAAGCTCCTACCAACAGCAATGTGATAATGACCCAATTATCTGTTGTTTGGTGATGAGAACTTCCCTGTTCTTCTACAAAACAGTGTCAGGTGATGAGTTGTGTCCAGTTGAGAGACAGAGCTGGTCCAATGTCTCATTTGAAGGATGTCACGTCCGACATGACGGCACTTGCTCAGTATGCACTGGAGAGTCAGCCTGGATTTTGTGCTCAAATATTAAGGACTTGAACCCACCACCTTCTTACTCAAGGGTGAAAGTATTACCCACCGAGGACAGCAGCTGGTGCATGGTGACTTGGGAGACGGCGGGGTAGAAACAAATGGAGAGCCAGCAATGCAAGGGTCAGCACTTCGAATGACCTGTTCATCCCCTCCTCTGGATAGTTGGCCATGTTGCTCTGCATCAACAGACCTCTTTACCTTGATATTGAAATCATTCAGCCAACTTTTATATCAATGATATGGTGACAATTCAGACCCAGAAGATTCTGTAAAGCCACATGGCCAAATGTGTTGAATTAAATTCCCAAAACAATAATTGCCTTTTATTCATTAATCACTCAACTGTCAACCATGTGTCTTTCTTATAAGAAGATTTCCTAATTCTACTCCTCCTGTGAGGTGAGCAACGCTGGTGGAAGGCTACTGGTTGCCACTATTCACCCAGGCAGCCTTGGGATGCTTGTGGTTGGTGACTTCATGGTGGTTAAGCTCCTGAGGTCCCAAGTGCTAACACCAAGCTGGTTGCCTGTGCCCCAGCAAACTCTCTGGCAGCATGGCTGACTGAAAGCATAATAAAGGAGCGCATGCGCAGATATTCTGGGAGAAGGCAACATGTACTGCGTCCATCGCACTTCAGACACTTTCTGCAATTTCAGACACTCTTTTTTAAAATAAATTTAGAGTACCCAATTATTTTTTTCCAATTAAGGGGCAATTTAGTGTGGCCAATCCACCTACCCTGCACATTTTTGGGTTGTGGGGGCGAAACCCATGCAGACATGGGGAGAATGTGCAAACTCCACACGGACAGTGACCCAGAGCAGGGATCGAACCTGGGACCTCGGCGCCGTGAGGCAGCAATGCTAACCACTGCGCCACCGTGCTGCCCCCGATTTCAGACACTCTCTGCGATTTCAGACACTCTCTGCGGTGGGGGGAATGATCACTTCCACTGTATGCAGTAGGGCAGACTGCATAGAGTTAATGACTCCTTGAAAGCCCCTCTCTATTCAGCCCATCAATCCTTGCAAACGGATCTCTCTCTCTCCAAGTGGGGGGGTTGGCGGCTGCACAACAGCTACTCAGCTCAGGAGGGAAATCATGCTAACTGGGTGTACCATTCCTGAGGTGGTCAATGTAACTGGGTGTACCATTCCTGAGGTGGTCAATGTAGAGTTTGGTGCCATGTGAGATGACTCAATACAGGCATGGAGCAGGCTCCTCCATGTCTTCAGTCATCATGGCTGGCACGGTCGCACAGTTGCTTCACAGCTCCAGGATCCCGGGTTCGATTCCCGGCTTGGTCACTGTCTGTGCGGAGTCTGCACGTTCTCCCCGTGTCTGTGTGGGTTTTCTCCGGGTGCTCCGGTTTCTTCCCACAGTCCAAAGATGTGCAGGTTAGGTGGATTGGCCATGCTAAATTGCCCTCAGTGTCCCAAAAGTTAGCTACTGGGATAGGTGGAGATGTGGGCTTAAGTAGGGTGCTCTTTCCAAGAGCCAGTGCAGACACGATGGGCCAAATGGCCTCCTTCTGCACTGTAAATTCTATGATTCTATGCTGAAACAACTTTGGCAAGCCTCCAACACCTGTTGCAGCTGTTAATGCAAGATAACCAGCTTTATTTTCTTGGCTGTGACCCTGAGTCTCTGACATGCCCAGGAGCGTTGGGCCAGAATTTCACCCTCCAGCAAATCAGACTGATGCTGGACTGTTTCTACCACCAGTACCTTCTGCTAGTTCTTTCACCAGGAGCACATCCCTGTGGCTAACTCTCTAACCCATACAGAATATCAGTTAGTGAGTTGCTGCCTGGGAGCGATAGAACAAACAACACTGCATCCTGTAGAGGACTGTCCTCCTCCAAGGTATATTCTGCAGGTTCCAAGTGTCGAGAAGGTCCCCAGGGGAAAGAGAAAAACAGCAATGGTTAGGATAGCACCAAGAGGCTGGACATTAGGAGGTGGCAGTCACAAGTGACAATGCAGCTTGATGTTATAAAGGATGTTGAGGTGAAGGAAAAGATACAAGCAATTTGCAGATGCCCTGCTGAGATAAGTCGCCAGTTTTATCTCCGACCGTGTTCATGTTTTTGACTGGGCCACTAAAGTTCAAGGCCTGGTGCTCTGTTTGGGTGAGAGCTGCGATGTTGAGCACTCCTCCTCCAGCCCTGCTCATTCCTTTGCCACCATGTGCTGCTTTTTTTCTGCAGAAATAGAGGATGTGTCCCAGTGAGCCATTGTCGGACAGGTCAGTGGAAACGTGTAGGGTTTGTGCAAGTGCACCTGATGAGAGCTGGAGAAGGAACAAGATGGAATGGGGATAGGGAGATAGTGAATGTAAAAACAAGTGTGGGAATGGAAAATGAGGAAAGGTGCGCTCGGGGGGGGGGGGGGGGGGGGGGGGGGGGGGGGGGGGAAATGGGTGCTCGTGCAAGTGCTGGGAAGTAAGAAGAGAATGCTATCTGTGTGTGTGATGCAAAGAAAGAAAAGGAAGAGGTGAGTGTATTTGGAACGAGAAAGAGAACTGTTGCAGTGTGGTGTGCTGGACAATATGATAAAGGGAGGGAGAGTGGTGGGGAAAGGTGTGGGGCAGGGTCCTCCGCTCCGCCGGCTGTGCACTGATGCACGCGGGTTTCCTGACGGTGTGGGGTGGCCACAATGGGAAACCCCATTGACCGGCTGGCGGAATGGAAGATCCCGCTGCCGACGAGTGCGGCCACGCCGGAAAATGCGGCAGGTGGACCGGAGAATCACACCCGTGGTTTCTCATGACAACTGGAGAGAATGAAGACCTAAACTTACCCAAGGTGCCCTTTGTTGGCTTAATCGAGGTAATTGCCATTTATCCTGCCTGCCTTTATGTGGAAGTATTGTTTTCATTTTATATTTTGAATTTTTCCAATTAAGGGGCAACTTCGCGTGGCCAATTCACCTACCCTGCACACCCTCCTTAGGGTTGTGGAGGTGAGACCCACACAGACATTTTTTTTTTTTTTTTTTTTTAAATTTAGATTACCCAATTATTTTTTCCAATTAAGGGGCAATTTAGTGTGGCCAATCCACCTACTCTGCACATTTTTGGGTTGTGGGGGTGAAACCCACGCAGACACGGGGAGAATGTGCAAACTCCACACGGACAGTGACCCAGAACCCACACAGACATAGGGAGAAGGTACAAACTCCACATGGTCAGTGACCCGGGGCCAGGATTGAACCCAGATCCTCAGCACCATAGGCAGCACTGTGCCACCGTGCCGCCTACTTAACGTGACAGTATAATAGGATATTGTCTCATATCCTCTACCTTTTTTTTTTCTTTTTTTTAATTTAGAGTACCCAATTATTTTTTCCAATTAAGGGGCAATTTAGCGTGGCCAATCCACCTAACCTGCGCATCTTTGGGTTGTGGGGGCGAAACCCACGCAGACACGGGGAGAATGTGCAAACTCCACACAGACGGTGACCCAGGGCCGGGATTCGAACACGGGTCCTCAGCGCCGTAGGCAGCAATGCTAACCACTGTGCCACCGTGCTGCCCTCATATCCTCTACCTTTAATACAAGTTTGAGGACTAGGAAACATTAATAACTTCTGGTTCGTACTCTGAATTGAGTCAAGTAAATGAGATAATAAAACACTATCCCTTAGAAGCTATGAGTAGGAGATGTATACAGTATTAATGATTCTTAGATATGGAAGACTCCTTCAGTAGATTGCAGATCAATTGATCCCATGGCTCATGCAAATCTTAACCACAGTACATCAATAGTTCCGAAGGAGCTCCCGGCCAGGTAAAAGGTGGCAAATTTCCTTCCCTGAAGGATATTATTCAACCAATGGGTTTGAACAATAATCTGGTAATTACATGCCCACCATTACTAACACTAGCTTTTTACTCCAGATTTACTTACCTAATTGAATTCAAACACCACTTTGAGCCGATGTTTCCAGATCATTAGTCCAGGTCAATGCATTAATAGTCCAGTAAAATAATAACAATGCTATTGTTAGCTCGGCTCGTGGATGGTTAGTGAAGTTGTTCTCTGTCTGATCCTATAAACCTATTGCTAATATGCAGAGATGATATTTTAGATGCTTACTATGGTTCTTCTACCTGGTAGACCTACACTTTACTGTGAGATCATTGAATCTTTTCCTACATGGATGTCAAGTCCAAAGAACTGGTACAGACCCGCTCGCCATCTTTCTCCAGGCCAAACGCATAATGGCGCCAGGGTACTTGTGTGAATGTCAGAAAGCAGCATCTCCACCTTTGCTCTGATGTCCTGCAGCAGGAACTCCATCAGAAAACTTTAGGGAGGAGGCAGAGATTGGAGTGGATTGCCTGCCAATCATTTTAAAATGAGGCGTTACTCAGGCCTCACACGAAGGTGACACAGTAAGGGCTTCCAGCATGCCTTACCTGCCCTAAACCCCAGTTTGGTCATCGCAGTCAAACCGTCCACTGACACTCAATGATCAGACCCTCCTGTGAAGAGTGGCCTTATGTGCCAGGCCTCCAGGTAGCACCTTGCTTTCCCTAAACCATCATCAGACATGAGTCAGCACATTCAGGAGAGGTGAAGAGGAATACTGCCTCAAAATAATTTCTGCCAAATCAAAGTCTCAACTGCTTCAAACTGAAAGGATTATTGGATAACTGTATATTGGTTAATGGAATTCCATCATTAGTTAACTTAGCAAAATGGTTAACACAAAGGGGAACTTCTATCACTTTCAACATCCACAAACAAGGCATCAAGAATTTAACCTGGGGTATTTTAAAAGCTTTCAGTACGGTTGCTGCAATTGAGTGAAATTTGAAGTGATAGTAATTGGAAACAGTACCTCTTTCTTTAACTTCTTGAAGGATGCATCACCACGGGGTTTCCTGGAGAGTAGGTCCAGTGCTAGGGGCTCGCCCCCTGACTCCCCTTGAAGGCCACTCTCCTTCACTTCCTTCTTCTTCCCTTTTCCCAGCTGCTCCTTTGGCTCATTTTTCATCCGGATCTCCTCCAATTGCTGCCTGATCACAAAGTATCAATAACTGATCAATCGACATGCACCCAAGACAAGCTTAGGCAGCATCAGCTCTGAGGCACAGAACCATAGAAATGGTACAGCACAGAAGGAGGCCATTCAGCCCATCTTGTCTATGCTGATGCAGAGATTCCCTTTCTAATCTCACCTTCCTGCACACGGCCCATGGCAGTTTACAGCACTTAAGGTGCAGATCCAGCCACTAGAAAGGCGGAGGCACAGTGGAGGAAGGCACAAGGGGCAGTGTACGAACATGGTGAAAAGGCGAGTAGGATGCTGGCTCATCAGCTCTGCAAGCGGGATGCGGCTAAGGAAATTGCTGGAGTGAGAGATAAGAGTGGGAATGTGGTGCGGAAGGGGGTAGAGGTGAATGAGGTCTTCAAGGACTTTTATGGGGAACTGTACCGGTCGGAGCCAACGGGGGAGAGGAGGGGAATGGAGAGGTTCCTTGACGGACTTTCTTTCCCGAAGGTGCAGGAGGAGAAGGTGGAGGGGTTGGGTGCGCCGATTGAGCTGGAGGAGCTAGTTAAGGGGATCGGGCAGATGCAGTCAGGGAAGGCACCGGGGCCGGATGGGTTCCCGGTGGAATTTTATAAAAAGTTTGTGGACCTCGTGGGCCCCTTGCTGGTGCGGACACTCAACGAAGCGTGGGAAGGGGGGACTTTGCCCCCGACGATGTCGCGGGCGCTGATCTCGTTAATTTTAAAGAGGGACAAGGACCCCCAGCAGTGTGGTTCATACAGGCCCATATCTCTCCTCAATGTGGATGCTAAGGTGCTGGCAAAAATCCTGGCCACCAGGATAGAGGACTGTGTGCCAGGGGTTGTGAACGAGGACCAGACAGGTTTTGTGAAGGGAAGGCAGCTGAACACGAATGTGCGGAGATTGTTGAATGTCATCATGATGCCGGAGATTGAGAGGGAGGCAGAGATAGTGGTGGCGCTGGATGCGGAGAAGGCCTTCGATAGAGTGGAGTGTGGGTACCTATGGGAGGTGTTGGGGAGGTTTGGATTTGGTGAAGGGTTCATTAGATGGGTAAGGCTGCTATATGAGGCCCTGATGGCGTGCGTGGCCACGAATAGGAGGAGGCCGGAGTACTTCCGGCTTTACCGAGAGACCAGGCAGGGTTGCCCCCTGTCCCCCTTGTTATTTGCACTGGCAATCGAGCCGCTGGCGATGGCGTTGAGGGATTCAGAGAGGTGGAGAGGCTTGGTGCGAGGTGGAGAGGAACATAGGGTGTCGTTGTATGCCGATGACCTGTTACTGTATGTGGCGGACCCAGTGGGAGGGATGCCGGGAGTGATGGAGTTGCTAGCTGAGATCGGGACCTTTTCAGGTTATAAATTAAATTTAGGCAAGAGTGAGGTGTTTGTGGTGCACCCTGGAGTCCAGGAGGAAGGAATTGGTAGGCTCCCGCTTAGGTGGGCAGGTGAGAGCTTTAGGTACCTGGGGGTGCAGGTGGCCAGGGACTGGGGGACTCTTCACAAGCATAATTTCACCAGACTTGTAGATCAGATGGAGGAGGAGTTCAAGAGGTGGGACATGCTGCCATTATCGTTGGCGGGTAGGGTGCAGTCCGTCAAAATGACGGTGCTCCCGAGGTTCTTGTTCCTCTTTTAGTGCCTGCCCATCTTTATCCCCAGGGCCTTCTTTAGGGGAGTGACTAGCAGTATTTTGAGCTTTGTGTGGGCGCATGGGACTCCGGAAAGTGAAGAGGGTGTTCCTGGAGCGAGGGAGAGATAGAGGCGGGCTGGCGCTGCCCAACTTTCTGGGGTACTATTGGGCGGCCAATGTGTCAATGGTGCGTAAATGGGTGATGGAGGGGGGAGGGGTGGCGTGGAAAAGAATGGAGATGGCGTCATGTAGAGGTACTAGCCTGGGTGCCGTGGTAACGGCACCGTTGCCGCTCTCCCCTAAGATGTTTACCACGAGCCTGGTGGTGGCGGCAACCCTAGGAATCTGGGGACAGTGGAGGCGGCATAGGGGGGAAACAGGGGGCTCGATGGAGGCTCCACTGGGTGGCAACCATCGGTTCATCCCGGGGAACAAGGATGGGGGATTTAGGGGGTGGCAAATTGAGGGACCTGTTTATTGGCGGGAGGTTTGCGGGCCTGGGGGAAGATAAATTTGGCCATCCCCAAGGGAACATGTTCAGATACTTGCAGGTAAAGGCGTTTGCTAGGCGACAGGTAGAGGGATTCCCTTTGCTGCCCTCGCAGGGGACGATGGACAGAGTGCTTTCGGGGGTGTGGTTCGGAGAGGGGAAGGTGTCTGACATCTATAAGGTAATGCAGGAGGTGGAGGAGTCGTCAGTGGAGGAGCTGAAGGCTAAATGGGAGGAGGAGCTCGGGGAGCAAATAGAGGACGGGACTTGGGCAGATGCCTTGGAGAGAGTCAACTCTTCCTGCGAGGCTTAGTCTCATCCAATTTAAGGTGCTGCACCAGGCCCACATGTCCGGGACTAGGGTGAGTAGGTTCTTCGGGGGTGAGGATAGTTGTACCAGATGTTCGGGGAGTCCAGCGAACCACGCCCATATGTTCTGGGCATGCCCAGCACTGGAAGAATTCTGGAAGGGGGTGGCGGGGACGGTGTCGAGGGTGGTTGGATCCAGGGTCAAACCAGGGTGGGGACTCGCGATTTTTGGAGTTGCGGTAGAGCAGGGAGTGCAGGAGGCGAAAGAGGCCGGTGTCCTGGCCTTTGCGTCCCTAGTAGCCCGTCGAAGGATTCTGCTACAGTGGGGGTGTTCCTTATTGTAGTGTCTATTCTGTAACTTAATATTGTGTTAATTTGCGTTGTTGTTAAAATGCTGTGTTGTTCATGGAGGTGGGGCGAATGTTTATGATTGTTAATATTATTGTTATTTTTGGTATTTTACTAAGGTGCGTTATTGTTGTATAAATTCAAAATTTTTCAATAAAAATTATTTTTAAAAAAAAGGTGCAGATCCAGGTACCTGTTATAAGAGTTTAGGGTCTCTACCTCCACCACCAACTCGGGCAGCGAATTCCAGACACTCACCACCCTCTGCGTAAAAAAGGTTTTTCCTCATGTTCCTCTAATCCTCCTGCCACCTAGCTGGAATCTATGACCCCTAGTTTTTGAACTCTCTGCCAGGGGAAACAGATGACTTCTGTCTACTCTATCATTACCCCTCACAACTTTGCTTCACACACATTCTGAGCACCAGCTCGCAGTAAAGACCTTGCACCAGTTAATCCCAGCCAGCGTTTCTGAGGGCTCAGAATGGATCTCGGCAATTGTGGATTGTGAGCTGAGAAAAAAACAGTACAGCCAAGATTACAGCTCCTGATTGCTCCTGGAGGAACGTGTGCCTACATGGAAACTAAGCACCGACAATATCAGCCTCAGTGGTACTGCTTCTGCAGCGGAACAGCTTGCTGGTATGTACATATCTAAGCTTATGGATGAGAAAGTGTTCATATGGACCTGATCCCAGAGAAACGGATGCCAGTGGAACCAGACCAGTAGATAAATCACACCTCACACCCATCAGAAAATTGAAAGTGGACAACGAAGCAGAGCTGTCACAAACACTGTTCTCTGTAAATTACAATATACTTCACCCTGCTTTCGATGTCTAGGTATGGGGAGAAACATTTCTAGCAGATATTTGTAATATAGATAAATGCGATGATATAAACCTAGGTGGGAGCTATGCTGGGCAAGGTTGCTGTGTGGTAAGGTAAAAGGACCTGGGTGTTACTGTCCATTAATCGTTGACGTCCCACAGTCTCTGCTGTGAGAAGATTTTGTTTTTTAAGTTTAGAGTGCCTAATTCAGGGGTGGGCAAACTTTTCCGTGTAAGGGCCACATTCAGAAATTCACAATTTTAAAGGGCCGCATAGTATATTAATTAATAGTCCCGGTTGTAACCAATTAGCGTGCGGCATATACCTCAGCGCTTCCCCCGGCGGCATCCTGCCTTTAGCCCTCTTTTTCTCTACTTTTCAAAAATGGCGCTTCACCCGGTTATGATTCTGGGCGCCTCATATAGAACATAGAACATAGAACAGTACAGCACAGAACAGGCCCTTCGGCCCTTGATGTTGTGCTGAGCAATGATCACATGATCACCCTACTCAAGTCAACGTATCCACCCTATACCAGTAACCCAACAGCCCCCCCCCCCCCCATTAACCTTATAAAAAAAAAATCTTGGTGGGCCGCATAAAGACCTTTGGCGGGCCGCATGCGGCCCGCGGGCCGTAGTTTGCCCACCCCTGGCCTAATTATTTTCTTTCCAATTAAGGGGCAATTTAGCGTGGCCAATCCACCTAACCTGCACATCTTTGGGTTGTGGGGGTGAAACCCACGCAGACACGGAGAGAACGTGCAAACTCCGCATGGACAGTGACCCGGGGCCGGGATTGAACCCGGGTCCTCAGTGCCACAGGCAACAGTGCTAACCTCTGCTCCACCGTGCCGCCCCTCTGCTGCGAGAATATAGAAAACACAAATATACAGTGAACAATTAAATGTGAGACAAGAAATATCATCTCATGTCTGTACCAGGACCTATAACCAATGGAACCTTGCATCCACGTCAATGACTGCCCCTGCTTGCTCGTGACTGATTTGCCCCCCAGTTGCCCACAATCCATACCTGGCACATTCTTCCCTTGCCCTGGAAGCAATGGTCTCCTGAAAGAGTGAGCCGCTTTGCTTAAAGAAATTGTCGTATTTCTCAGAGTCAGACCGTGGGTAAATCCGATGGAATCCTCCCAGGTGTTCCTTTTCATACTTTTCCACCTGCTGGAGCCAGGCTATCTGGTGGTTTTCGTACTGCTCACGTCTGTGGAAATAACAGGTTTAAAATCAGTGTTAATCAGACATTTTAGCATTCCCACTAATCTCTGTAGAGTACTTTGGAATCTTTCTTCCAAGTTAAAGGCATTTGTAAATGCAAGTTGTCACGGTGCTACTCCAGGAGGTGTTTTATTCGCTCTAACCAGAAGGCCATAAGAAATAGGATCAGGGTTCAACCATTCGGTCCCTCGAGCCTGCTCCCTCATTCAATAGGATCCTGGCTGATCCGACATTCCTCACGTCCACTTTCATTTCCTTTCCCCTAACCCTTGATTCATTGACTGATCAAGAATCTATCTCAGCTTTAAATAGACACAAGGACTCTGCCCCCAGATCTCTCTGTGACAAGGAATTCCAAAGGCTGACAACCCTCTGAGAGAAGAAATTCCTCCTCTCAGTCTGAAATTGGCTCCCCTTTATTCTGAGACTCTGCCCTCTGGTCCCAGACTCTCCCATGAGGGGTAAACATCCTCTCAGCATTTACCCTGTCAAGTCCCTTAAGAATCCTACGGGCGTGATTCAGCAGACAAACGTTAAAGTTCACTTTTGGCCGCGTTTGGTGGGATGTTTTTCAGGAGCTGCAGCGGCAAGATTCACATCGCTATTCACCGGAATTCTGCTGGATTTCTAAGCCTTAGGGTGCTTCTCCCCATCAATGCCAAACTAAGGCTGCTGTCCTGTACTGGCGAGCTAATCTCGTCAGCAGGACCGGCTCCTCGCAGAACGGGGATCTCTAGATCCCCCTTCCAGCCCCCACCACCCTCCCCACTTCAACCCCCTCAACCTTTTCTGAGGCCCTCGAACCCCCAGGATGGCAGTGCCAAGGTACCAGGGAGTGCTAGGGTACCACTGCCCTGTCCCCAACCATCCAAGAGCCTCTAATGGCCTGCGAGAACCCCTCCCACCCCCAAGGTGCCGTCACACCTGCTCTAGATTTATGGAAACCAGTCTCGCAGGCACAGCCGTTGACTCCCAGTCGTATTTAATATCTGGATCTCGCTGAGCGAGGGCGAGAGCCAGATCGCGCCAGGTGAATCGAGTCGAGTGACTCGTGATTGGCCCGGTGTAAAGCCTGATTTGGGACTCTTGTGCGATTCACCCGTTGCTCCGGGATCCGTGCCGGGCACAACACGATCACTGATGTTTCAATGAGATCGCATCTCATTCTGCTAAATTCCAATGAGTAGAGCCCCAACCGGTCTAACCTTTGCTCATAAGATAATCACTCCATACTGGGGATCATCCTAGTGAATCTTCTCTGAACCAGCTCAAAAGAAATCATATCTTTCCTTAAATAAGGGGACCAAAGCTGTTCACAATACTCCAGATGTGGTCCCACCAGTACCTTGTACAGTTGCAGCGACTTCCCGACTCTTATACTCCAACCCCCTTGAAATCAGGGCCAAAGTTCCATTAGCTTCCTGATTACTTGCTGCCCCTGTGTGCTAGCTTTCTGTGTTTCGTGCACAAGTCCCACCAAGTCCTTTTGAGTTGCAGCTTTCTGCAGTTTTTCTCCATTTCAATAATATTCTTTTGTTCTCCTTTCCAAAATGAACAACTTCACATTTTCCCACATTATGCTCCATTTGCCAACTTTTTGCCCACCTACTTAACCTATCAATATCTCTTTGATATTTGTATCCCTCTCGCGACTTGTCTTTCCACCTATTTTTGTGCTGTCTGCAAATCTGGCTACAGTACATTCGCTTGCTTCAAAGAACAAAGAAAAGTACAGCACAGGAACAGGCCCTTCGGCCCTCCAAGCCTGTGCCGGCCATGCTGCCCGTCTAACCTAAAATCTTCTGCACTCCCTGGGTCCGTATCCCTCTATTCCCATCCTATTCATGTATTTGTCAAGATGCCCCTTAAATGTCACTATCGTCCCTGTTTCCACCACCTCCTCCGGCAGCGAGTTCCAGGCACCCACTACCCTCTGTGTAAAAAACTTGCCTCGTACATCTCTAAACCTTGCTCCTCACAGCTTAAACCTATGCCCCCGAGCAATTGACCCCTCTACCTTGGGAAAAAGCCTTCATCCAAGACATTAATACAGTATATATATTGTAAGCATTTGCAGTCCCGGCACTGATCCCTGTGGAACCCCACTGGTTACCGGTCGCCAACCTGAAAACCTTATCCCCACTCACTATTGTCCATTAGCCAATTCTCTATTCATGCCAATATACTACCTCCAACACCATGGGTTCTTATCTTTTGTGAGAAGGGCGGCACGGTGGCAGTGGTTAGCACTGCTGCCTCATGGCGGCCGAGGACCCGGGTTCGATTCCGGCCTGGGTCACTGTCCGTGTGCAGTTTGCACATTCTCCCTGTGTCTGTGTGGACCTCACCCCACAACCCAAAGATGTGTAGGGTAGGTGGATTGGCCACTTAATTGAAAAGAAAAAGAATTGGATACTCTAAATTTGTAAAAATAAAATAACCTTTCGTGAGGTACCTTGTCGAACACCTTCTGGAATTCCAAATACTTCACATCTACTGGTTCCCCTCTATCCATTCCAGTTGAGACTTCCTCGAAAAACTCTAATAAATTAGTCAGACATGATTTCCCTTTCATGAAGCCATGCTGGCTATGCTTGGTTAGATTATGATTTTCCGATGGCTCGGTGGCACAGCGGTTAGCACTGCTTCCTCACAGCACCGTGGACCCGGGTTCGATCCCAGCCCCGGGTCACTGTCTGTGTGAAGTTTGTACATTCCCCCCCGTGTCTGTGTGGGTCTCATCCCCATAACCCAAAAAGACGTGCAGGGTAGGTGGATTGGCCACGCTAAATTGCCCCTTAATTGGGAAAAAAAAAGAATTGGGTACTCTAAAGTTCATATTAAAACAGAGTAAATCAAGATGGCAATGTTTTAGCCCTATTGATGCTACACATACTGCTTGTGAAACTCCACCCTATTAGTAAAGTTACCCCTTAAAGTTTTACCTGATGTATTAATAGAACATAGAGAAATACAGCACAGAACAGGCCCTTCAGCCCATGATGCTGTGCCGAACTTTTGTTCTAGGTTAATCATAGATCATAGAATTTTGGACACTAAGGGCAATTTATCATGGCCAATCCACCCAACCTGCACATCTTTGGACTGTGGGAGGAAACCGGAGCACCCGGAGGAAACCCACGCACACATGGAGAGGATGTGCAGACTCCGCACAGACAGTGACCCAAGCCGAAATCGAACCTGGGACCCTGGAGCTGTGAAGCAATTGTGCTATCCACAATGCTACCATGCTGCTCTTAAGAACAAATTAATCTACACTCCATTATTCTACCATAATCCATGTACCTATCCAATAGCCGCTTGAAGGTCCCTAATGTTTCCGACTCAACTACTTCCACAGGCAGTTAATTCCATGTCCCCACTACTTTCTGGGTAAAGAACCTACCTCTGACATCCCCCCTATATCTTCCACCATTTACCTTAAATTTATGTCCCCTTGTAATGGTTTGTTCCACCCGGGGAAAAAGTCTCTGTCTACTCTATCTATTCCCCTGATCATCTTATAAACCTCTATCAAGTCGCCCCTCATCCTTCTCCGTTCTAATGAGAAAAGGCCTAGCACCCTCAACCTTTCCTCGTAAGACCTACTCTCCATTCCAGGCAACATCCTGGTAAATCTCCTTTGCACCTTTTCCAAAGCTTCCACACCCTTCCTAAAATGAGGTGACTAGAACTGCACACAGTACTCTAAATGTGGCCTTACCAAGGTTTTGTACAGCTGCATCATCACCTCACGGCTCTTAAATTCAATCCCTCTGCTAATGAACGCTAGCACACCATAGGCCTTTTTCACAGCTCTATCCACTTGAGAGGCAACTTTCAAAGATCTATGAACATAGACCCCAAGATCTCTCTGCTCCTCTACATTGCCAAGAACCCTACCGTTAACCCTGTATTCCGCATTCATATTTGTCCTTCCAAAATGGACAACCTCACACTTGTCAGGGTTAAACTCCATCTGCCACTTCTCAGCCCAGCTCTGCATCCTATCTATGTCTCTTTGCAGCTGACAACAGCCCTCCTCACTATCCACAACTCCACCAATCTTCGTATCGTCTGCAAATTTACTGACCCACCCTTCAACTCCCTCATCCAAGTCATTAATGAAAATCACAAACAGCAGAGGACCCTGAACAAACAGTTTATGAGTATTCTGACTCATAAAATTAATTTTACTGAAAATAAATGAAATGTAATTAAGAATGGCTCCCAATGGCTCAGATACTAAATGCACTAGTGGGCAGGTGCTCTAATTGGTTGTAATCCTGGGCTGGGGGAATGTTGCAGAGATCAAACAGTACTTTCTTTCATTATTACTCATTAATCATCACCCTCCTCCACTGCAGGGCCATGGACTTCAGATCCTCTGAGTTCAAGCTCTTGGAAACATAACAAGAATATTTCCCCTGACCGAAAGGAAAATTCAGAGGGAAACGTTTCAGCTGAAGACACTTTGGTTATTTTAGTGATCTCTCGATCCAGAGAATGAGTTGAAATCCCACCACGGACAGTTTGAGAATTTGGGTTCAGTTTAACAATCTGGCAGCAGTAAATTGACTCCATCGGATTGCTAGAAACACCCAACTAGTGTCCCCTTAGGAAAGAGAATCTGCCATTCTTACCCGATCTGGGCCTGTAAATCTACTCCCACATGGTGTTCACTCTTTACTGACCTCAAAAATGGCCTAGCAAACTACTTGGCTGCATCAGACAGCTGGTTTTTCAAGAAGGCTGGCCACCGCCATCTTCTCAAGAGCAACTATGCCAGCTTGATCAAATCGATGATTTTTAAGGAATGTCGCAAAGGAGGCAAGAGAAGCAGAGATGTTTAGGGAGGACATTTCAGAGGTTAGATACTAGACAGCTGAAGGTATGGCCTCCAAAGCTGGTGCAGAGGAGGTCTGGGGTGCAGAGGAGGCCAGAATTGTACAGTGTGCAATTGAACACCACTTCCTCTACCTTAACTCGCGAGTTGTCTGACGGTTCCACAAGCGCTCCTGCACCCTGCGCCTCTCCTCCTCTGCCAGCTTTTGCTTGTTGCTTGCTCCAAGGTTTATCAGACAAATAGTGTCGTACAGCAGATTGTCTTTCACCTCACGGTCCAGCTTAGAATCTGTAGTGAAACTGGGGGAGTGGTTCACCTGGGAAGCAAAACGTAGGATGCGCTGGTATGAAAAATAAGCTAATCATTATTTGAGTACATTTGTACAAAAATACAGGTTTACTCCAATCGGGAACTCTATACAGCACTCTGGGAAAATGACTGTCCGTGTGACAATAAGCTAAATGAAACCTGATTGATATTCAGTTTGCAATAAATTAATTGATCTCGTTCAGAGTAATAACTACAATCGACTTCAGAGCTTCTTTAGTCACGAAGGCAAGAAATTATAGCTCTTGTTCCTGACACTTTATTCAGTGATTTTCTGTTGGAAAGTGCTATGCATGCATGCCAGAGGTTGAGCTAGACTACAACAGCAGGACAAAGGCTGCGTAGACTGGGGGAGTAGCTCACCTGACCCCTCCAAAGCCCCTCCACGACTGCAATCTGGAGTAGGATGGAATACTTGTCACACATCGATGGGGTTCCAGGACAGATTAGGTTAGTTATTTGCCCCCCATCTCCCTAAACCAGGGGCTGGTTTAGCTCACTGAGCTAAATCGCTGGCTTTTAAAGCAGACCAAGCAGGCTAGCAGAACGGTTCAATTCCCGTACCAGCCTCCCCGGACATGCGCCGGAATGTGGCGACTAGTGGCTTTTCACAATAACTTCATTGAAGCCTACTCGTGACAATAAGCGATTTTCATTTCATTTCTTTCTCCATCACAATAGGAGGTTCAATTTCCACCCCACCCTCCCCCTTCCCACTATAGTATCTCTGGCCTAAAGGGTGCACAGTAACAACTTGCCAAGGTTACTTTGGCAGCAATTACTCTGCACAAAAATGGAGTATCATCATCATGAGAGCTTGGTCTCTTCTCTGTCTGACCCTCAACTTCAGAACCCTTTAAATATCAACTTAACTGAATGGATAGGTGCTCAGTTAAACATTTTTAGGTCAAGTCTTGTTCTAGATATTTTAGCATGTGACCCAGGCTGTCTCTGCAGTGCAGCAGTAAGGAACCCGGCATTTTCAGAGGTGTTTGCTGAGGTTCCATTAGGTGGTTCTAATGAATGTAAAAGAATCCCTGCCACTTAGTGAAAGAGATCTGGGGGGTTTTTCAACTTCCCCAAAAATAGATGAAGTGCTTTGGAACTTTATGGGAGTGCGATTTGGTGCTGTACAAATGCTATATTCTTTCTTTCATTAGCAGCTCATCAAGTAGCCTTTTGACACCGCCACACCTCGTTCATTGTTTCACCCACCTCCAGGAGCCACGGTTTCAAATTGCGATCCATGAGGATATCGAATCCTAGTATCTCAAAGCAGGCACTGCCAAAGAGGTGACTGGAGAAACAAGTTCGATAATTGTGCTTTAGGATCGGATAGGCGGAAACCAGAGTCTTAATGATGACATCTTCAATGTCTACCCAAACCTTTGCTGTGTTGTGTCCATGTTGTTCTAACCATTTGTTAAATGAGGACAGTTTTCTGTATGAGACAAAACACAGTTATTAATGGACTAATACAGGGATAGATCGAAACTGCATTGCTTTTAATTAATGCATCAGGCATCAAGTTGTACATTTTTAAGTTACCATCCAGGCAAGAACCTGATGACGCAGAGCCACATGTTTTAGAGAGTGCCCAATTGTCATATTTATCCTAGAATGATAGACTAAATCAACACTGAAACATGTGTGTCCGCGGAGGAGTATTTTCCGAGACTTTGCTATTGAGAAGGAGATAGATGTTCCTGTGTGCGGCTGAGATGGTGAGGTTTCAGTAACCAGCACCAAGTAGTAGCTATGCAATGGGAAAAGTGAGGAATGTTGCTTCACAAGCACAACTGAGTTTGGGTTAAGGTTGCCAACCCTCCAGGGAGGGTTTCTGGATCAATCTCCTGGACACAGCTGTATGCAGAATCATCTGGACATTTTAAAGACTGTTTTTGTCATTTTCTTTGAATATTTCTCTTTACCAGGCATAAGAATATTGAGAAGACTGTTTGGCCGACAGTCAGGCATCACTGAGTAATGTGTCTCTTTACTTTCCAATTTGCCTCGGGAAGGAGGCCGTCACAAGGATGGATGCGTTGGCCGACTAAAGGCTGGAGCCTGGGGGAAGTTCTGGTGAGGAAACCTCCAGGAATACAGATAATCACAGTTGGCAACCTTAGCTCCCTATAAACACATGGCTGTGTGGCAAGATTTAACTCCAACTCAATCTATACGTTTGCGGATGATACGACTGTGGTGAGCCGTATCTCAAACAATGACGAATCGGACTACAGGAGGGAGATAAATCACTTAGTTGCATGGTTTACCGAAAACAACCTCTCTGTAAATGTTGGAAAGACCAAGGAACTGATCATTGACTTCAGGAAGCGTAGTACGACGCACATTCCTATCTACATCAATAGCTCCGAAGTGGAGATGGTCGATAGCTTTAGGTTCCTGGGGGTCACCATCACCAACAGTCTGTCCTGGTCCACTAATATTAATGCAACAGTCAAGAAAGCCCAACAATGTCTCTACTTCCTGTGGAAGCTAAAGAAATTTGGCATGTCTACATCGACTCTCACAAACTTCTACAGATGTGCGATAGAGAGCATCCTATCCGGCTGCATCACAACCTGATATGGCAACTGCTCGGTCCAAGATCGCAAGAAACTGCAGAGTGTGATGAACTCAACCCAATGCATCACACAAGCTTGCCACCCCCACATTGATTCTGTATACACCTCTCGCTGCCTCAGTAAGGCAGACAGCATTATCAGAGACCCCTCCCACCCAGGCATTGCCTTCTTCCAGACTCTTCCATCAGGCAGAAGGTACAGAAGTCTGAAGACTCGCACATCCAGACATAGGAACAGCTTCTTCCCCACAGTTACTAGACTCAACGACTCCCCATCGGACTGATCTGTTCCCTGTAAGAACACTATTCACAACGCCCTATGCTGCTCTTGCTCATGTATTTGCTTTGTTTGGCTCCTTGTTCCGCACTGTAACCAATCATTGCTTGTCGATGTACCATTTGTCAATGTTCTCTGTTGATTATTCTTTTGTCTACTATGTACGTATTGTGTACGTTCCCACGCCACAGAAAAATGCTTTTCACTGTGCTTTGGTACATGTGACAATAAATCAAACCAATCAAGCTAGAGTATTGAAAATGCCGACATAAAATTGTGTCTACAGCACCAGGTTTATACCAGAATTGAAGTTCCTTTCAGATTGCAAAAATAATTAAGTACCAAAGAATCTCACCAAACCAACCAGCCTTCCAATTGATGTCCAGTCCCAATTGCTTCAATCCAGCGAAAGATTTCAGTCACATTAGAAAATCTATAGTTGTCCTTCTCCGAGCAGGAAAGGTCAATGGGAGATTTTTTGTTTAAAAATCATTTCAATTCCCAATTCGTTTTTTCCAATAAAGAGGCAATTTAGCATGGCCAATCCACCTTCCCTGCACATCTTTGGATTGTGGGGGGTGAAACACACGGGGAGAATGTGCAAACTCCACACGGACAGTAACCCGGGGCCGGTGCCAAACTCGGGTCCTCGGCACCGTGAGGCAGCAGTGCAAATCACTGCGCCACTGTGCCGCCCTAGGTCAATGGGAGGTTTGATAGAGGTGTCCAAAATAATTAAGAGTAAACACAGTAGGTTGTTATGATCTAGAATGCACTGTCTGAAAGGGTGGTGGATGTAGATTCAAAAATTACTTTCAACATAGAATTAGATAAATGCTTGAAAAGTAAAAAGTTGCAAGGTTTGGGGAAAGTGTTGGGGAGGGGGAGTAATTAGATAACTCTTTAAAAAGGGCCAGCATTGTCATGATGGGCTGAATGGCCTCATTCTGTGCTGTTGCATTCTAGGTGCAGTCATGCACCGTCTCAACACACCATCAGGGCAACACTATGGGAACTTTAGGATAGATTTGCTGCGTACTGAATGTGGTGAAAGATTGTACGTATACTGTTAGATTTATCCTTCCAACCTGTTAAATGTACCTTTTGCTGCTTCCGTCCCCATCTCTGACAAAGTTCTTGCTGTGCTTGTTGATGGCATAGTTTGTCAGGTGCATGCAAATGTCGTCCTGTCAGCAACAAACAAAACACTTCAGTGGTTTGGATCATGGGTGACACAAGCTCCCTCCCAAGTCTCACCCCCTTCCCTATCCCTGTAACATCCTCTAGCCCTGCAAACCCCCCCCCCCCCCCCCCCCACCCCCCCCCCCCGAGACTCATTCACTCCTCCTATTCCGGTCTCTTGCGCAACCCCAATTTTCATCACTTTACCATTGGCGGCCGTGTCTTCAGCTGCCTGGGCTCGAAACTATGGAATTCCCTCTCTAAATCTCTCCGTCTCTCTCTTTCTCCTCCTTTAATAGGCTCCTTAAAAATTAACTAGTTAACAAAGCTTTTGGTTATCTGCTCGAATACCTTCTGAAAGCACCAGGCAGTCGAGGGGCTATGATTTATTATTCGGGCTGCCAAGGCATGGTAATAAAATAGAATTTTAGAAGTGACGACAGTAATTTACTTTAGGCACCCACTAGAAATGCACTGCCACATGTAGTGCTGAGCCAAACAGACTGATGAGGAATCAGGTTTGACCATTGAAGGAAACCTGTTATTTCTGAAAGGTATAAGGATCATTGATTTAGCCATTTTGATGTAAATACTAAAGCCCAGTTCAAAATTCATTTTTAAAATGAATCCCATCATAAGACTGCAAACACAATCTCAGGTTACAAAAGCGCATAGCTTGCAATAATAAAAGCAGGGACTTCGAAACATTTGCAGCCTAACCAGAAACAAATGCAACATTTCTACTGAAGGTCAAAATGAGCACCAAAGTTAACATGAATCTACCATTATTCAAAATGTGAATAGTATAGCAGTCAGCAAAAGCCAGACCTGCTAATAAGTGTAAGTTTACATTCCAATACACAGAAAACAACCAAAGATGCAACATAATGATATCTATGTTGCACATTGATGATTGACAACTAACCATCCAATCAAATGCATTTAAGACTCATCCAAGCGAATCAATACATTACAAGGGTAGGAACAGATGGTTTCAGGTTGATAACATTTTCCTTAAAGGTAGAGGTCCGGTTAGCCATTTTCCATTCTGGGATCACACTATACTAGATGCTTGACTATCTACTATCTTATTTTGTATTTTCATATTTCCACTCTAACTCTAAGTCTACGCAAGCTGTTTTGCTTTGAGCAAGAAACCATTACTGTATTTTTAAAGTTCAATTTAAGCTACTAAGTTTAATTATATCTCTTAAAGTCTTCTGCTGGCAGGGGCTTTACTGAGAATATTTGATTTGTAACCACAAGAAGATTTCAAACTCTCAATTATAATCAGTAGACACAATAAAGATTTCATTTCGCATCCGAGACGTGTCGTGCAAATTTCTACATAGTTAGGTGTATACGAGACTACACTTAACCACGGGTAGATTTCACCAACCACTGATCTGTGTTTCAGCTGGAGAAATTGTAGCAATTGGCCCCAGTAATGTCAGACTGAGGGGGGAAATAAATCAGCCACGGTTCCTGCTCCTGTGACTCCTGCTGCAAATGACTGCATAGACGCTGGGGGAAGGCAAAGAATACATCCTGAATCCTGGGAATAGGGGTTTGTCCTGTGAGGAAAGGTTATGCCTATATCCATTGGAGTTTAGAAGAACGAGAGGTAATCTCAGTGAAACATGTACGGTCTAAGGGAGCGAGACAAGGTGGGTGCTGAGAGGCTGTTTCCTCGGATGGAGGAATCTCAAACTGGGGCACAGCTTCAAAATAAGGGGTCTCCCATTTAATATGGGAGATGAGGAGGAATTTCTACTCTCCCGAAGGTTGTTAGTGTTTGGAATTCTCTTCCCCAGAGGGGAGTGGAGGCTGGGTTTTTGAATCTAGTCAAGGCTTTTTGATTGACAAGGAAGTCATTGGTTTAGGGAGGGGCAGGCAGGAGAGTGGAGTTAAGGCCACATCAGACCAGCCATGATCTTAACAAATGACAGAATTTGAGGAGCTGAATGGTCTATTCCGGCTCTTATTTCTTATGTTTTTTAATGTCTAAAGTTGCTGATATCAATAGATTTGGGATTTGTTTTGTAGGATTCATCCACCAACCTGGCAACAGTGCCAAGAGCAGGGCTTTCTCATGGGATAAAGCAATAAGTGACAAATTTTTAAAAAAACAATGGCTTGAATTTCCATGTGGCCCGCAGTTTAGTTCTGACACTCTGGCCATTACTCACACATTAAGGATGATCACCGAAGATATGTAGCTTGTGGGACTATACTCTGGCAGGAGTCAGCAGTTTCAAGATGGGAGGGGAGAGAAGGAATGAGAGAAAAACAAAAGAACATTCCCCCGCTGCAATGTTTGCCATGGCTGAGTGGGACACTCCTGTCTCGGAGTCATCAGATTGTGAGCTTGAGCCCCACTCTGGATAGAGACTTGAGCACATAATGCAGGCTGGTACAACCAGCACAGTACTGAGGGCATGCTGCACTGGCGAAGGTGCTGTCTCAGATGGCTGTAAAAGATCTCATCATGCTATTACCAAGGAAAGCAGGGCCAGGATTCTCCCCTACCCGGCGGGGTTGGGGGGTGACGGTGTTGTGGAGTGGCGAGAACCACTCCGACGTCGGGCCTCCCCAAAGGTGCGGAATTCTTCCCACCTTTAGGAGCCAGGCCTGCGCCGGAGTGGTTTCCGCTCTGCCGGCCGGCGCGAACGACCTTTGGCGTCTCGCCAGCCGGGGCTGAAAGGCCTTCGCCGGCCGGCGGAAGTCCACGCATGCGCCGGAGCGTCAGAGGCTGCTGATGCCATCCCGGCGCATGCGCGGGGGAGGGGGTCTCTTCCGCCTCCGCCATGGTGGAGACCGTGGCGGAGGCGGAAGATAAAGAGTGCCCCCACGGCACAGGCCCGCTCGCCGATCGGTGGGCCCCGATCGCAGGCCAGGCCATCATGGGAGCACCCCCCGGGGCCAGATCGCCCCGCACTCCCCCAGGACCCCGGCGCCCGCCTGCGCCACCAATCTCGTCGGCACCAGACGTTCTTTGATTCCCGCCGCCGGGAAAGGCTCGTCAGCGGCGGGACTTCAGCCCATCGCAGGCGGAGCGCGATTCCCGCCCCCGCCGATTCCCGGGTGGCGGAGATTTCAGGCCACGGCGGGGGCAGGATTGACGCCTTCCTGGGCGATTCTCTGACTCTGCGGGGGGGTCGGAGAATTCCGCCCCAGATGTGTACTGAACTAATTTATTTCTCAACCAACACCTAAAAACGATTTGGTCATCACTACATTGCTGATTCATAGTTGCTACAGTGCAGGAAGAGGTCATTCAGCCCATTGAGTTTGCATGACCCTCCCAAAGAGTGCTCTACCTAGGCCCACTCCCCTGCCCTACCGCCATAACCCAACCTAACCTGAACATCTTTGGACACTAACGGGCAATTTTAGCTTGGTCAATGCACCTAACTTGCACATCTTTGGATTGTGGGAGGAAACCCACGCAGACACGGGGGGAAAGTGCAAACTCCACACAGACAGATGGCCGGAATTGAACCTGGGTCCCTGGCACTATGAAGCAGCAGTGCTAACCATTGTGCCACCGTGCTGCCCCATTGTGGGAGCTAATTGTGTGAAAACCGGCTGCCACCTTTCCTACATTACAATAGTAATTACACTTCGAAAGTATTTAATTGGCTGTAAAACACTTTGGAACATCCTGAACTCATTAAAAGGCTCTATATAAATGCAAGTCTTTCTTTCTCACAGCTGCGTTGGTTTACTGTGAAAAAGGCTCTATTGTGCTTTCAGAAGATACAGAGGACAGAAAAGATACAAGCAATAATCTTGTGATAACACAGGAAGGAAAGTTACCAAGTTACTGTTAGAGGGATCGCTGTACTTGCTGGTTGCAAACCTTGCCAGACCCTCGTTGTAAATGTAAATTCGAAAGGGGTCACAGGATGTAACCAAGACGTAGATGCGGAGGTCAAATTTGAAACCATCTATGAGGAAAGGCTGTGAAAGGAACATTGAAGGCTACATTAGGCAAGCTAAATGATGCTTGTCATACATCATAAATAATCATGGGCTGCACTGCTATAACAGTAAACTACAAATCCACTGGGGTAATGCTGAGGCAGTTACAAATACTAATCTAACAGCCAAGGAGTATTGTATAAATCTGGTAGCCATTCTGTAAAAGGAATAGGCAAGCAGCGAGGAGAAGAGGGTTGGGATATTTGTGGTTCTGGGAGGTGTGGTGTGAGGTGGATTGCAAGTGTGAAGTGCCTAGATGGACAGGGTTATAAAATCTTACGTGTTGAGAAATGCCTGGAGTGTCAGGACACAAACTTTAAGGTACGTTGAGAGCGGGCAGGATCACGGAATTCTTAAAATGCACAATGATAATTCCAGATTATATCCAGATGATGGCGCCGGAGCGAGGCGACTCTCTGCAGGCTCTCCCCAACAGATCCACTTTTAACTTTATTTATACTCGTTCCCATATACTGAATGATCTGTTGAGCTGCTTGCAGAAAAATACTTTTCACTGTACCTCGGTACACGTGACAATAAACAAATCCAATCCAATCCAATCCAATCCAATGATAAGAAGTGATAAACATAAGAAGTGAATGAGTCACTGTGTCAATTCCAGTGCTGGTTCGTCAATGGGGAGACGGCAGCCAAGTGATAAACATAGAATCCTATTGGGTCTGCACTGACCTTCTGAAAGAGCACCCTACCCAGGCCCAAACCCCCGTCCTATCCCCATATCTCCACCCAACCTTTGGACACACTAAGGTGCATTTTAGCCTGGCCAATCCACCTGCCCTGCACATCTTTGAACTTGTGGGAGGAAACCGGAGCACTCCGCACAGACAGTGACCCAAGGCTGGAATCAAACCCGGGTCCCTGGCGCTGTGAGGCAGCAGTGCTAACCACTGTTTCATTAGTCTGATAATCCAGAGGCCCAGACTAATGGCCTGGGGACACTGTTTCTAAACCTGCCACAGCAATTAACAATTTGTTAATTCTGGAAGTGAAAACTAATCTCAGCGGTGAGTGCAGCTCCGCCAACATTTAAGAAGCTTAACACAATCCAGGACAAAGCAGTCCACTTGATTGGCACCCCATCCAACACTCCCTCCCCAACAGTGTGTCCCACCTACAAGATGCATGAGCAACTCACTAAGGCTCCTTCAACAACTCTCCAAATTCACAACCTCTACCACCTGGGGTAGCAGAGACGTATGAACTTAGGAAGGCCCTTCAACAGCACCTTCCAAGCCCTCTACCATCTAGAAGGACAAAGACAGACACATGGGGACCCACCAGCTGGAGGTTCCCCTCCAAGTCACTCACCACCCTGATTTGGAAATATATCGCTGTTCCTTCACTGTCACTGGGTCAAAATCCTGGAACAGCCTCCCTAACAGCACTGTGGCTGTACCTACACCACATGGACTGCAGCAGTTCTAGAAGGCAGCTCACCGCCACATTCTCAAGGGCGATTAGGAATGGGCAATAAAAATGCTAGCCTAGACAGTGACGTCCACATCCCAAGAACGAGTATTTTAAAAATTGATTATTGTTTATAAAAATCCATCTTGTTCACTTGTCCTTTACAGAAGGAAGCCTGCCAGTCTTGCCTGGACTGGTCTACACGTGACTCCAGACCCACAGCAACGTGTTTGACATAACTCCCCTCTGCAATGGTAGACCACTCAGTTGCAGCAATTACTGAAGAGCAACAAATACCAGCCTTGCACACATCCCATGAAAGAACAAATTTTAAAGCTGATCCGACGCAACTTTAACCATCCGTCAGCTGTGCTTAGTGGCCAGCTCGGCCTAAGAAGGTCGTGGGTTCAGGTCCTACTCCAGAGACTAGAGTGCAAAATTCTAAACCCACGGAGGAATCTCACGCAAACACAGGGAGAACGTGCAAATTCCACACAGACAGTCACCCAAGGCCGGAATTGAACCTGGGTCCCTAATGCTGAGGCAGCAGTGCTAACCACTGTGCCGTCGCGCTGCCCTTAGTTGCTTGCTGTCAGCTTGGCCTGTTTCAGTGAAGTAAATGCTTTGTATTTATTAATACCTTGGAAATGTACTGCTGGCAGATCAGGCGATCTCCTTGTTTAATATCCTTTAGGTTTCTGGTGATGAAAATGCCCCGGCCCTGACACCCACAGTCTGGTTTACAGATATATGTCTTGGTCTTCTTCATCCTGCAGTAGGCCTGAAAATCCCCAAAACTGTACAGTATACAAACAGAATGTTTAAAAGGTCACAAGATAAACATCTAAATAGCATCAGCAAACAGAGGTTTCACCTTCAAGTTTCTAAAAGGTTGCATCTAAAGTTAGCAAGTCCTTTCACCTGGAGACCCAAACGTGAACTCAAATGAACATATGTACATACGTGTGTAGGAATAAGGAGGAGTAGGCCACTCGGCCCCTCGAGCCTGCTCTGCTATTCAATAAGATCACGGCTAATTGACACTTCAACCCCACATTTTTGCCTATCCCCCGATAATCCTTCACCCCCTTATTAATCAAGGGTCTATCGAGCTCAGCCTTAATATATTCAAAGATTCTGCTTCCACTGACTTTTGAGGAAGAGTTCCAGAGATTCACAACCCTTGGAGAGAAAGTATTTCTCATCTCTATTTTAAACGGGTGACCCCTTATTTTTAAGCAGTTCTAGATTCTCCCACAAGTGGAATCATAGAATTTACAGTGCAGAAGGAGGCCATTCTGCCCATCGAGTCTGCACCGGCCCTTTGAAAGGGGACCCTACCTAAGCCCACCCGATCCCCGTAACCGCACCTAACCTATTTGGGCGCTAAGGGGCAATTTCGCACGGCCAATCCACTGAATCTGCACATGTTTAGACTGTGGGAGGAAACCGGAGCACCCGGAGGAAACCCACGCAGGCACGGGGAGAACGTGCAGACTCCGAACAGACAGTGACCCAAGCCGGGAATCGAACCTGGGACCCTGGAGCTGTGAAGCAACCGTGCTAACCACTGTGCTACCATGCCGCTTCTCCACATCCACCCTGTCAGCACCCCTCAGGATCATAAATGTTTCAATCAGGTCGCTTTCTTCTTCTAATCTCCGGTGAATACAAACCTAACGTCTCCTCATTAGACAGCCCGCCCATTCCTGGTATTACTCCAGGAAACCTGCTACTAACACACTTTTCCTTAAATAAGACCGGTGCTATACACAATACTCCAGATGTGGCCTCACCAATACCCTGTGCAACTGAAGCAGAGCCTCTGTAATCAATTCCCCTCACCATGAACGATAATATTCTACTAAACCTACTATTTCAGCTAGTTACCAATTGCTCCAACTCAAATGAGAGAAACCACCTACTCCTCCAACACAATAATAATCTTTATTAGTGTCAAAGGAGGGTTACATTAACACTGCAATAAAGTTACTCACACGTTATCCATACAATGCAACATCCCAAAAGGCAGCAACACTATGAATGGCCAGCTAAGAGAAGGCGCTTCCCCTCCAATCAGCTGGCCAAATTCCTCCCTGAACAAATACAAATAAACCACCTCATTACTATATTGCTCTGTACTTGCGATATAAATACACTTCCAATCATTTATTGTCTATGAATTACTTTGGGGTGTCCTGATAAACATGATGAGGCACTGTATAAATACAAGGGGCTGGAATTCTCCGCCGCTGGGATTCTCCGTTTTGCCGGCAGCCCGGGGGTTTCCCGATGGCGTGAGGCTGCCCCACAATGGGAAACCTTATTGACCAGCAAAACGGAGAATCCAGACGGCGTGCTGAACCAGAAATCTGGCGGGCCGGGACAGAGAATCCAGCCAAAGGTCTTTTGAGTCAACCACAGATTTTTATGTCCACCCAACTACCATTGATGCATTTCATGGTCAATTCTCAGATCACTCACTCGGCAGGTAAACACCATGTACGAGGGAAAATGTTAAACTCCTTTGGGAAGAGTTTCAGCATCCTATTTAAATTCCGGGCAAGTAGATCCTTCCTGCAAATCTCGCTCATTCCTGGAAAGTGATTGATTTTCTGCAAAGAAAATGAAAGCAAATGCAAAAATAGTGTCGACAATTAGACGCACCAGATAACTAACTCTGAAAAGAGAAGGCAGATGCAGATCGCGAAGATCTGGAGAGAAGACAAGTTAAATCAAAAACTGAAGAATTCGCCCAACTTCGGTTTCAAAGCCTCAGACAATAGGACAGAAGGAAAGGCTGAGGAATACATGGGGTTCAATGATTTGAGGAATGAACACATTAGAGGAGATGAGCTGGTAAACCACTGTTCCAGCAGGGAAAAAGAGCATTTATAACAGTGCGTCAATGGATTGGAAGAAGCAATGACTGCACTGTCAGGGAAGCAAAGACCAGGGGCAGGAACCCTCCGCACCTTTAGGGGCCAGGCCCGCCCAGGGGTGGTTGGCGCCCCGCCGGCTGGCATGGAAGGCCTTTGGGCCGAAGGGACTCCGCCGGCCGGTGCGCGTCCGCGCATGCGCGGGAGTGTTGCGGCTGCTGGGGGGGTTCACCTACGCGTCGGCCATGGCGGAGGCTGACATGGTCGGCGCGTAGGAAAAGAGTGCCCCCACGGCACAGGCCCGCCCGCGGATCAGTGGGCCCCGATCGCGGGCCAGGCCACTGTGGGGGACACCCCCCAGGGCTAGATCCCCCCCCCCCCCCCCCCCCCCCCCCCCGGCCCGAGGACCCCAGAGCCCGCCCACGCCGCCAGGTCCTGCCAGTAAGGGACCTAGTTCAATTTACGCCGGTGGGAATGGCATAGAACCAGCGGGACATCGGCCCATCACGGGCCAGAGAATCGCCGGGGGGCCCGCCAACCGCCGCGATTCCTGCCCTCGCCCAATCTCCGGTGCCAGAGAATTCAGCGGCCAGCGGGAACGGGATTCACGCCGTCCCCCGCCGATTCTCTGACCCAGCGGGGGGTCGGAGAATCCCGCCCCAGAATAGTATTGATAAAATATAATAAAATACATAAATGGCAATGGAGCTAGAGACAGGAAACTAGAGATGAGACACGGATCACCCACCAGATGACAACATTTCTCTTATAATTAAAATAAAAATTCTGAGAATATATATCCTTGTTTTTCTGAAATTATGTAGCTTAAAAATAACAATTAAAAACGCATCATAATAGTAGAGGAGTGTAGAAAATACTGCTCTTCAGAAACAAAAAGATTAGAAGATACGTTAACGGCCCAATAATGTCATTTTATATTGCTAATTTCTTCTTTTCCTCCTCAGCGACATGAGCCTGACCTGAAAACATTTCATCTCCATGACCTTTTCATGAGAAACAGAGGAGTCAGTCCAGTACAGTATGCATTCTTCATCATCCCCAACTTCCTTCAGTCCATAGCGACGAGCTGCTCGGCGAACTGGAACAACAGGACAGAGGGTAGAGAAATAAACCATTGCCATACGATGCAGAGAGATCCACAGAGAGAAATGCCAGGCATTACAATCAGGGTGAAAGAGAGAGAGATAGAGATAGAGAGAGAGATATACAGAACGAGAGAAAGGCAGCAATCAAGGCAGAGGCAATTGGGCCGAGTTGGAGTTGGATAACAGCTTCAAATTCCTAGGGGTGCACATCAACAAAAATCTGTCCTGATCCACCCACGTCGATGCTACAATCAAGAAAGCACAACAGCGCCTGTACTTCCTCAGGAAACTAAGGAAATTCGGCATGTCCATAACAACGTTTACCAATTTTTACAGATGCACCATAGAAAGCATCCTATCTGGCTGCAGCTCAGCCCAAGACCTTAAGAAACTACAGAGTCGTGAACACCACCCAGTCCATCACACGAACCTGCCTCCCATCCATTGACTCCATCTACACTTCCCACTGCCGGGGGAAAGCGAGCAGCATAATCAAAGACCCCTCCCACCCGGCTTACTCACTCTTCCAACTTCTTCCATCGGTCAGGAGATACAAAAGTGAGAACACAAATGAACAGCTTCTTCCCCGCTGTTACCAGACTCCTAAATGACCCTCTTATGGACTGACCTGATTAATACTACACTCCTCTATACTTCACCTGATGCCGGTCTATGTATTTACATTGTGGACCCTGTGTCGCCCTATTCTGTATTTTCTTTTTATTTTATTTTCATGTACTAAATGATCTTTTTGAACTGCTCACAGAAAAATACTTTTCACTGTCCCTCGGTACACTTGTCAATAAACAAATACAGATGTGGGGAAAAATAGAGAGAGGTGGAAGTGTAGAGAAACAGAGCTGGAGATACAGAGAAATTGAAAAAGGAAGCAAGGTTAAAAAAAAGGTGAACAATTCAGAAGATGAGAGTGGAAGAGGTCAAAAAGAAGGGAAGAGGATAGGACGAAGAATTTATATATAAAATTACGAATGAATTCAGTAAATAAACATAAGTACAATGCGAGTAGAGTAGTCATTCTCACGTTTAGTGTATGTGCAATAAATGATCAAAAAAGAATACTGAGCAAACTAGACATTTTACAGAGCAGATAACAAAATATATTTTGGTGAACAAAATACTCTAATAGGAGGACAACTACTACATGTAGTCTTTCATACAAAAAAATACAGAGGTGGGTAAATATACTGTCTGGTGTAGGACATCGCTGCAGATAGCAGGACGGTCCTGGGTTTGATTTGTCTTCATCTGGCCAGCAATCAAAGGATATTATTTATACTTCTGATCGTCCAACCAGTATCCATAGGGCTATGACTGTGGGAGCTGAGAGGGAAGGAATCAGCTCCGGCTCCTGTTTGATTTCTTGCTGGAAGGTCCATGTATTTGGACTCCAAAACATTAAAAAATAATTTTTTTTAACACCTTTAGAGTACCCAATTATTTTTTCCCCCCCCCCAATTAAACGGCAATTCAGCGTGGCCAATCAACCTAACCTGCACATCTTTGGGTTGTGCGAGTCAAATCCACGCAGACACGGGGAGAATGTGCAAACTCCGCACGGACAGTGACCCAGGGCCGGGGTTCAAACCCAGGTGCTCAGCGCCATAGGCTGCAGTGCTAACCCCTGCGCCACCGTGTTTCCCCGGACTCCAAAACATAACGTTTATTTCAAGCATCAATGATAGGTGCAAAGTTGAACAACCCGTCCAGCACACACGGTCAAAGCTCACACATGGCTACCTGCTCAAGCAGCAGGTTCCCTTGAGGTTGCACTCCAAAAGTGTCAGTGCCTTCAGAAAAGGAGGGGATATTGGAGGGGAGGAAAGCTGTAGGTGTTGCAGAGATCCGTGAAACCTCTCATCCCATTAACCCTAGTAATTATTACTCACCACTTTCATACTTGCAATTCAGCAGGTTTACTCCAACACACCTGTAAGAGAGAAAAGGCTGAGATCTCAATAAAACAGACATGATAAATTTCCCCGTGGAAAAGGAGTGGAGAGTGCTCAGCACTGCCATCTGATGGCAGAGTCTCAAATTCAACACAATGCAGATGTGCGGAGGGAGAGTGCGGCTGCATTGTCACTGTGCTGGGAAGGGAGTGAGATACACAGAGTGAGGTACACTGGTCAGAGTGAGGTACACTGGTCAGTGTGAGGTACACTGGTCAGAGTGAGGTACACTGGTCAGAGTGAGGGAGTGAGGGACACTGGTCAGAGTGAGGGAGTGAGGGAGTGAGGGACACTGGGGAATAGTTGAGGAAGTATCGAGACAGCAATGTTAAAATGGTAGGAGGGCCGCCCGGCGGAGGATCTTGCTGCAATGGGAGGGTGCGAGGCCCCCAAGTGTGGAGACCTGGATCAGTGACATGGCGGGATTTATAAAATTGGAGAGGGTCAAATTTGCCCTGAGAGGATCAATACAAGGGTTCTATAAACAGTGGCAGCCTTTTCTGGACTTCCTGGCTCAAAGATAGGTATCTTGGTCAATAGCAGCAGCAACCCAGGGTGGTGGTGGTGGTGGGGGGGGGGGGGGGGGGGGGGGGGGGGTTGTTCCTTATTGTAGTTTCTATTTTTTTTTTCTATGGTTATGTAACTTAACATTGTGTTAATTTAAGTTGTTGTTAATATGTTGTGTTGTTCATTGAGGAGGGGTGAATGTTTATGATTGCTATTATTATTGTTATTGTTGGTATTTTATTATGGTTCCATGTTGTTGTATAAATACAAAATTTTTCAATAAAAATTATTTTTTTAAAAAAAAATGATAGGAGGGCCGTAAAGGTTCACTCCGATTTTACCTTCGTTTCCTCCTCTTTTTCCTCTTGAGCATTTCATCTTTAATGGCATTGATGCTTCCCTCGGGTTTCTGGTTGGATATTATCAGCTCTTGTTTGTGGAGTGCCTCACGGTCTCCCACCAGTTTACTCTGTTTCATATGCGGTCCTGGCGCTCTAGTTGCTACATTCCTTTTCAGGGCACTCAGTTGTTTTTGAACTGGTTCATTTTCGTCATCAGACTCCTCAACTGCACTCTCCTCCTCATTCTCTGCTTCCTCATCAGCGGACTCTTCCTCAGAATCACTCCCACCCCCAGAAGCATTCATTCTGTGCAATGTAGAGATTGGGTGAAAGGGAGTTAGGAAAGCATCCTCTGTTTCAGATTGACTGAGAACAAAAATAATTTAGTTGGCTGGCATAGTGGTTTGGTTGGGCCTATTAACGCTGCAATTGTTCAAATTCAGTAGGAATAGAGCAGCCTGCCCCATGTGCCTACTCCTCAATTGGAGACATTTGTGGAACAGTGATATCTTTCCAAGTCAGGACAGCGTGTCATGTTGAGGGAGATTTACAGAGCTCCAACTCGTCCTCAGCTGGTATCTTTTCAACTTCTCACAAAGTCCTTTCAAAAGTTTTGTGAATTATACCATTGAGTTTTCCAAACCCACGATCTCCACCAACAAGGACAAGATCAGTGGGCAGATAGGAAGATCAGTGGGCAGATAGGAAGATCAGTGGGCCGATAGGAAGATCAGTGGGCAGATAGGAAGATCAGTGGGCAGATAGGAAGATCAGTGGGCAGATAGGAAGATCAGTGGGCAGATAGGAAGATCAGTGGGCAGATAGGAAGATCACCTCCTGCAGGTTTCCCTCAAAATCACACACCATCCTGACTTTCAATGATGCCGATGTTCCCGCTCCATATGTCGCTGGGTCAAAATCCTAGAATTCCCTCCCTAATGGAACCATGGGTGTACCTACATCACATGGACTGCAGCGGTTCAGGAAGATGGCTCACCCCCACCTTCTCAAGGGACAATTAAGGATGTGCAATTAATGCTGGCCTAGCCAGCAAAGCCAACATTGATAAAATAGGGAGAGGAGGAGGCCATTCGGCCCTTCGAGCCTGCTCCGCCATTCATTATGATCATGGCTGATCATCCAACTCAATAGCCTGATCCCACTTTCCCCAATATCCTTTGATCTCCTTCCCCCCAAGTGCTATATCTAACTACTTCTTGAAAACATGCAATGTTTGGACTCAACTACTTCCTGTGGTAACGAATTCCACTTGCTCACCACTCTCTGGGTGAAGACATTTCTCCTCATCTCTGTCCTAAATGGTCTACCCCGTATCCTCAGACTGTGACCCCTGGTTTTGGACACACCCACCATCGGGAACATCCTTCCTGCATCAATCCTGTCCAGTCCTGTTTGAATTTTATCGGTTTCTATGAGATCCCCTCTCATTCTTTTGAACTCCAGTGAATACAATCCTAACCGATTCAATCTCTCCTCATACGTCAGTTCTGCCATCCCAGGAATCAGTCTGGTAAACCTTCGCTGCACTCCCTCGAGAGCAATAACATCCTTCCTCAGATAAGGAGACCAAAACTCCACACAATATTCCAGGTGTGGCCTCACCAAGGCCCTGTATAATTGCAGCAAGACATCCCTGTTCCTGTACTCGAATCCTCTCGTTATGAACGGCAGCATGCCATTTGCCTTCTTTACCGCCTGCTGCACCTGCATGCTTACCTTCAGCGACTGGTGTACGAGGACACACAGGTCTCGTTGCACACTCCTCTCTCCTAATTTATGGTAATTCAGATAATTTGCCTTTTTGTTTTTGCTACCAAAGTGGATAACCTTGCATTTCTCCAAATTATACTGCATCTGCCATTCATTTGCCCACTCGCTCAACTTGCCCAAATCACTCTGAAGGATCTCTGCATGATTGAAAGCAGGTACTGCCACATCAGTACTTATTGGAGATACAGTATCACAGCTTACTGGACAAACAGCATCTTTATAGTATCACAGCTCCCAGGGTCCCTTTGGGCTGTTTGACACTTGAATTCATCACTGCCAGGCTCCCCCCTGAAATTAAAATGGAATGAGGAGGGACAGCCTCAGATGTTCTATGGTGATCTGTGTGATTACCATCATTCACCGTCTAGACTCAAAACATTTGGGCAATTCGTTGGCGGGGGGGGGGGGGGGGGGGGGGGCAAGGTGAGGTCACAAAACCCAACAAAAAAGAATGGGGGGCAGCAATGAAGGAGGGTGGGGGGGGGGGGGGGGGGTAGAGAACAAAAAAGGGGAGCCAGAAAGCGGAAGAGATAGGAGAACAAAAACAGGAGGAGAACACAGGGGAAGACAACAGTGGCAGCAACCACAGCACGGCGAGAGAACGCAAAGAAAAACGGCAAGGAACAACGAGCAATGGCCGAGGCAACTACACAAAAGAATCTAAAAAGCTTTAGGGGCACCTCCACCCCAGTTAGATGATCTGTAAAAAGGAGGGAATAGAGAGGGGAGGAAAGATTCCCCCCCCTTCCAGTTATATTTCCTAGATCCTATGTGCTTTGTTTTGCGAGGTTTATACCTATATTAATAATTTGTACAAAACCCAATAAAAAACATTTTAAAAAAATCTTTATTAGTGTCACAAGTAGGCTTACATTAACACTGCAATGAAGTTACTGTGAAAATCCCCTCGTCGCCACACTCCGGCGTCAGTTCGTGTACACGGAGGGAGAATTCAGAATGTCTAATTCGCCTAACAGCACGTCTTTCGGGACTTGTGGGAGGAAACCCACGCAGACATGGGGAGAACGTGCAGACTCCGCACAGACAGTGACCCAAGCCAGGAATCGAACCCGGATCCCTGGTGCTGTGAAGCAATAGTGCTAGCCACTGTGCTACCGTGGCCGTATCAATTCCATAAAGGAACTCACCTACCTTTTGCACTTCCAACGAAGGATCTTTCCTCTTGCTCCTGATAAATTAATCTGTCTTTTCCCCTCTCCGATCTGCGACAGAGATTTGGAGCATTTTGTTTCAAACTTGTATCTTCCGTTTGTGTTGTGATGTTTCTGCAGCAGCCAGAACAACTTGATAAAAAAACAACACAGATAGATGGATGCTATAGTGGGGCCACTCAGCTTCCTACTCCCTCTAACTCAACTAAAATCTTTTAACAAGGACTGCATCCAAAACCATAACTTTTGCCGCTCTCGCCACAGACTAATTGACCTCTGTCTATTTCCAGCAATTTCAGACCTCACATGAGCATAACAGGTCTTTTTAACATTGTATTTGCGATCCCAAGGCCACTGTGATCCCAAGGCCAGTAAGAAACAGGAGCAGGAACAGCTCAGATGGTCCCTCGAGCCTTCTTCGTCATTCAATGAGATCATCAACAGCTTCCTGCACTAACCCCATATCCCTCCATTCCTTTAGTATCCAAAAAATCTATCAATCTGAGCCTTGAAAATACTCCATGTGCAGCACACTGAGATAGACAATTCCAAAAATTCACACCCCTCTGAATCTTAGACTCATCATAGAACGTGCAGACTCCGCACAGAGAGTGACCCAAGCCGGGAATCGAGCCTGGGACCCTGGAGCTGTGAACCAACAGTGCTAACCACTGTGCTACCGCGAATGAAGACATTTCTCCTCATCTCAGACCCCTTACGAGACTATGCCCCCAAGGGTTTGAGCTCCACTGGCAAGGCTAGCATTTATTGCCCATCCCTAATTGCTCTCAAAATCGTGCCATTTCAGAGGTCAGTTAAGAGTCAACCACATTGCCATTGGTCTGGAGTTGCATGTAGACCAGACCGGGTAAGGGCAGCAGACTTTCGCCCCAGAAACTGTGAGTGAACTTTACGACAATCCGATAGTTTCATCGTCAGTATCACTGAAACTAGCTTTCCAGGGGCTGTTTAGCACAGGGCTAAATCACTGGCTTTGAAAGCAGACCAAGCAGGCCAGCAGCACGGTTCAATTCCCATAACAGCCTTCCCGAACAGGCGCCGGAATGTGGCGACTAGGGACTTTTCACAGTAACTTAATTAGAAGCCTACTTGTGACAATAAGCGATTTTCATTTCATTCCAGATTTAAATAATTAATTCAATTTAAATTCCCCAGTTGCAGTGATGGGATTTGAACTCCTAGAGCATTACTCCAGCCCTCGGAACGACACCAGTAACATTGTCCCTCTGCAGCACAGTGGTTAGCGCTGCTGCCTCACAGCACCGAGGACCCGGGTTCAATACCAGCCTTGGGTGACTGTCTGTGTGGAGTCTGCATGTTCTCCCCGTGTCTGTGTGGGTTTCCTCCGGGTGCGCCGGTTTCCTCCCACAGTCCAAAGATTTTAGGTGGATTAGCTAGAATAAACTGCCCCTTAGTGTCCAAAGATGTGCAGGTTAGGTGGGGTTACAGGGATAGGGCAGGGGAGTGGGCCTAGGTAAGGTGCTCTTTCAGATGATAGGTGCAGACACGATGGGCAGAAGGGCCTCCTTCTTCCTTGTAGGAACTCTATGCTAATGTTCACTTGATCAAAGCACCAGCAATTTGGGGTTTATTAATGGCTGTTGTTCAGCAGCGCTGTTGTGAGTGTCGTCTCAGCAGCAGGTTCCACCAGCATGATGCATCAGTGATCGACAGGATGTGCGCTCATGCCCATACCCCCCGGAGACTGGCACTCTGATTTGGTCCAAACAATCGTCAAAGATTAATACAACAGACTAAGAAGGGTAAATCACAGATGAATATTCCAAGCTTCTATCACACAAACTTCTAGAGGGCTGTTTACATCAGCTTTACATCAGGACACAAGATTCTATTGATTTTCTATTGTTTTTCTAAAATCTACTGATTTTTGGGGGAAGAACTATTGAGTTCTGCACTTTTATAAACCTCAGCAAAATCATACTATGGAGAATGATTCAAACTAATGCATTTCTAAAACACTTTTAACATGGTAAAACATTCCAAGGCACTTTATGGGAGGGTTAGCAGGCAATCATTTTGATACCAAACCAAAGGCTGGAATGGTTGTGATCCTTTAATGTTTCTCTCTCTGCAAAAGCAACTCATCTGGTCCCACTCCCAACCCCTCCTTTTCCTGTAGCCCTTCAAATTTCTCTTTTGAAGGCCTTGATTGAATCTGTCCCCGCCGCACTCTCAGGACAGTGCATTCCAGACCCTAAACAATCACCGTGTAAAAGACACTTTGCTCATGTCACTGTTGCTTCTTTTGCCAATCAGCTTAAATGGGTGTTCGCTGGTTGCCAATCTTTGCACCAACGGGAACCAATTCTCCTCTCTCTTTAGACCCCTCAAGATTTGAACAACTCTAGCAAATCTCCTCCTAGTCTTTTCTTCTCCAAGAACCAGGCCCAACTTCTTCAATCTATCCACGCAACTGAAATTCCTCATCCTTGGAACCATCCTGGTAAACCATTTCTGTACCCTCTCTAACGCCCTTACACCTTTATTAAAAGTGCAGTGTCCAGAACTAGACACAATTTCTAGCTGAAGCTGATCCAGTGATTTATAGAGATTAATCATACCTTTCTGTCTCTTCACTTATGAGCCTCATGAACAGCTTTCCCTGCCACCATCAATGCCTGTTCACATAAATGCCCAGGTCACTCTGCTGCCCTTTACATCTCCTCGGTCCTTTTGACTAAAGTAAATTGCCTTCTCTAAATTTCACCTGTCCACCCATTCCACTGGACCAAGTTTGCTTGTCACTCGCCTCCACACAGTTCACAATAGCTCCGAGTTTCGTATCATCCGCAAATTGTGAAGTGGTGCTTTCCAATTCTACCCGCACCCCTGGAGCGGGAAATGAACCCCAGAACCTGGACGTCTGCTTTAACCTGGTCCGCCAGCTCTGACAGAGAGTAATCCAGAATCGGAACGTCAGCTCCCTTCTCCCGCGGTGATTTGTTTTTATCCGGATGTTTTAATGGGTATGCGGCAGTTAGCACTGCTGCCTCACGGCGCCGAGGTTCGATACCGGCTCTGGGTCACTGTCCGTGTGGAGTTTGCACATTCTCCCCATGTCTGCGTGGGTTTCGCCCCCACAACCCAAAGATGTGCAGGGTAGGTGGATTAAACAGGCTAAATTGGCCCTTAATTAGAAAGTAAATAATTAGATACTTTATATTAAAAATACGATAGGGGATCCTGTACCCCGCCACCTATGATCCAGTACAACAACAACTTGCGTTTGTATAGCAACAACAACACAGGCTCCAGGGAGATCCGGAGCAACCATGCATTGACCAATGCGGGTTTACCAGATTTCACTAACCCGGCTAACCAGTTTAACCAGGCTAACCAGCTCAGGGTGTGGGCGGGCCGGCCCGTTGCTAAGGCCGCCTCCCGTTGCGAGGGGACAGCAAGGGGGCCGGCCAGGCCGAGCGGACAGGGGGGAAAGGCCGCGGGGGGCCCCGCGGGTGGCTCCAGCTCCCCGCGCCGAGCGGCGCCCGGCGGGTAGATCCTTCCTTCCTCCCCCCCGCCGCTCTCTCCCCGCTGCCCCGGCCGCCTACCTCACTCACTCACCTGGCGCCCGCCCGCCCGGCCAGGCCGCGCACACGGCTCTGGCGGCATTGTCACCATGACAACCTGTAGCCGGCGCTGATTGGCCGGGGCGTCCAGGCCTCCCATTGGCCGGCCGGCTCTCGTGATGCTGATTGGCCGCATAGTGACATCCGGTCGGCGATTATTGGCTGTAAGGCTCTCGGTCGGCACCCATTGGCTGGGAGGAGGCCGCCCGTGCTTCGATTGGCTGAAGGGACCGCGATTCGATTGGCCGGCGGAATCTTTATTTCTGATTGGCTGGCCGACGACAAACCAGGATAATGAAGGGGGAGGGGATTGGAATAATTTTTATTTAATGGCCTTTGTTCAGCTTTCATTCGGGATTTGCTGCCTCGCTTTGCCGGCGGGTTTCCCACAGGGGTGGGTGGTTCAGGCGGAGGGCGGGCCGCCTCCGGGAACCATGGAAACGGGCCGTGGGTTGGCGCTGACGTCAGAGCAAGATGGCGGCGCCCATGGAGGAGGACCCGGATGGAGGCCCGGCCTTGCCCTGGGCCCAGGCCCCGGTCTTCAGCTACTCGGAGCGGGACCTGATCCGGAGCGGGGTCCGCTGGGGGGACGCCGCGGGCTCGCCCTTCGACGCGGCCCTGCGCTCGGCCTGGGACCAGCGGGTGTCCGCCGGCTGCTTCCGCTACCGCCTGCCCAGCGACGGGCTGCCCAGCCGCCGGCTGCCGGGCCCGCGGCGCTTCCTGGCCCAGCTCAACCCACAGCGGGCCACCGAGCGCCGGCCGCCGCAGGACATCCGCAGCCTGCGGCAGCCCTTCGAGCCCGAGCGCTTCAACTTCACCCGCATCCCGGCGCGGGAGGTGGTGTTCCGGCTCCGCCGGGAGGGCGAGGCCGGGGCTGAGGTCCAGGCCGGGGCTGAGGCCGAGCGGGAGGCAGGGGCTGAGGCCCAGGCCGGGCGGGAGGCCGAGGCCGTGCTGGTCATCAATGTCAGCCCCCTGGAGCGGGGCCACGTCCTGTTGCTGCCGGAGGCGGCCCGCGGCCTGCCCCAGCTGCTGACCCAGGAGGCCGCCTTGCGGGCCCTGGAGCTGCTGTTCCTGAGCGCGGACCCCGGCCTGCGGCTCGGCTTCAACAGCCTGGGGGCCGCGGCCTCGGTCAACCACCTGCACCTACACGCCTACTACCTGGACCAGAGCCTGGGGCTGGAGTCGGCGCCTAGCAGCCCGCTGCTGGCGCCCCCCGAGGCCGGAGGCCGCCGCTTCCTCCCTGTCCACCTGCTGAGCGAGCCGCCCGGCCGCGGCCTGCTCCTCTACACGGATGGCGGTGACCTGGCGCGGGCCGCCCTCACCCTGCACGCCCTGTGCCAGCTGCTGCTGCACCGCTCGCTGGCCCACAACCTCTTCCTGTGCCGGGGCTGCCCACCCGGCCTGCCGCCTGCCCAGCCTGCCTGCCGCCTCGGCGTCCGTGCCGTCCTCTGGCCCCGTGCCGCCCTCTTCGGCCCCAAGCCGCTCAGCCAGCCCTTCGCCGTGGCTCTGTGCGAGCTGGCCGGCCACCTGCCCGTCAACAACCCCCAGGACTACCGCAGCCTGACCGAGGCCAGGGTGCTGGATGCCCTCGGCTCCCACCTATTGCCTGAGGAGCAATTCTCCCAACTCCTGGAGGATGTCAGCCAGATGCTGAAGGAGTAAAATCCCAGCTCATTGCATCGGAACTACCTCTAACTCCGCTTCACTCTCCGCAATGTGAATAATAATCTTTATTATCGTCACAAGTAGGCTTGCATTAACACTGCAATGAAGTTACTGTGATAATATCCAGAGGCTCTCCTCACTAATCCATTATTGACCTGACCGCTTTGTAGACCTCTTGGCACAGCATCCAAAATGATCCATTTGTTGGCCTGACTTGCATTTGAAGCTAGAATACATCACTTTGTCCGAGGTGCTTTTTAAATCTAAAATGAATCACTATCAGTCCAAAGAGGTAGCACAGTGGTTAGCACTGCTGCTTCAGAGCGCCAGGGACCCAGCTTGGGTCACTGTCTGTGCGCGTTCTCCCCAAGTCTGCATGGGTTTCCTCCAGGCGCTCCGGTTTCCTCCCACAAGTCCTGAAAGACACGCTGTTAGGTGAATTGGACAGTAAATTCTCCCTCATTATACCCAAACAGGTGCTGGAGTATGGAGACTAGGGGCTTTTCACAGTAAAACTTCATTGCAGTGTTAATGTAAGCCTACTTGTGCCAATAATAAAGAGTATTATTGTGTACAAGTTGGGTGGATTGGCCATGCTCAGTTGCCTTTCATGTCCAAGAGAAAAGCTTGGGTGGGGTTACGGTGATGGGGTCTGGGCCTGGCTGGGGTGCTGCTTCGTGGGGGTGGAGGCTTGATGAGCTGAATGCCTCCTTCTGTACTGCAGGGGTTCTATGGCCATTCATCTGTTGTCTAAGATGCATTTGAAGCTGGAATAGATCACCTTTTCGATTTACATCTAAAAGAAATCGCTGTTCATTTGTGTATGGTGCATTTTAAATCTGTGATAAATCACAATTACAGTCCAAAGTGGGGTTACGGTGATGGGGCCTGGGTGGGCTGCTCCTTCGGGGAGGGGGGTGGGTGTGGGTTTGATGGACCGAATGGCCTCCTTCTGTACTATATGGATTCCATGATTCTGTGACCATTCATTTGTTCTCCAAGATGTATTTTAAATCATTGTTGGTTTGGGACGCACAGTGGTACTGCTGCCTCACCCGAGCCAGGAACCTGGGTTAAATTCCGGCCTCAGGTGACTGTGGAGTTTGCGCGTTCTCCCCGTGTCTGCGTGGGTTTCCTCCCACAGTCCAAAGATGTGCAGGTTAGGTGGATTAGCCATAATAAATTGTCCGTATTTGGGGTGACGAGGATAGTGTGGGGTCTGCGCCTTGGTAGGGTGCTGTTTCAGAGGGCTGGTACAGACCGGATGGGCTGAATGGCCTCCTTCTGAACTGTAGGGATTCTATAATGTATAAGGTGCATTTTAAACTAAAATGAATCTATTCATTTGATGACTAAGGTGCATGCCTAGTCTGGAAATGAAAACTGCTCCCTCAGTGTTCCAAAGAAGAGTCTTATTGGAATCCACTTTCTCGCCACAGTTGCCTCCCAGATCTGCTGAGTTTTTCCAGCACTCTTTGATTTTATTTCAGATGTCCAGCATCCACCGTAGTTTGCCTTTGTAGCAAAACGTAGATTGGATTCGAAAATTGATCAGGTGCTCACTAAAACAAGAGTAAACCGTAAAAGTCTATTTACACCTCATCCAACAAGGTGTAATATCTTCAAACATTTGACTAACAGCATAAAAAGTAGAAAATTCAGGTCAATTTGTCAAAAATAAGTATCTGAAAGACAATTAAAACATCCAAGGAAGATTTTGATCAAGCCCATCTTGGCTATCGCCGAATAACGAACAGCTTTAAAATGCAGCAATTGTTATATTGTCTTCTCGTTTGCACTAATCTTGCACAGATGCTATTCTCACCAGCTCTGGACATAGCCAGACAGCAATGTCACACTTAAATGCTATGGCTGACGGACATCTGAAATAGAAGCAGCAGATACCGAAAACATTCAGCATCTGCAGAGAGAAATAAATCTGGAACCTTAACTCTGTTAACAGCAGGAACAGACTTTATGTCCTCATGAGCCTGCTCCTTCATTCAATATGATCATGTCTCAAATCCACTTTCTCGCTGTTCTTTTGATTCCCTGAATGACCGAAATCTGCCGATCTCAGCCTTAAATATATTCAACAATGGAGCATCGACAACCATCTGGGGCAGAGAAATCCAAAGAGTCACAACCCTTGAGTGACGGGACCTCGGTCCTAAATGATTGGCCCCTCATCCTTGGACTGTTCCCTCGTGTTCGAGATAACCCAGCAAAGGCAAAAGAACCTCTTTTGAAGCCCCTTCAGAATCCTGAGATCATCTCTCGTTCTTCTCGACTCCTGAATATAGATCCACAAACATTCCTAAGACCAGCCAAATATTTCCAGTATTTTCTGTTTTTATTTCTGATAGTTCAGCATCCGTGATATTTTGCTCCCGACCCTTTCATCCTGTTTCTCACTCCATTGATGTGCAAACCTCCTTCTGGATTATGGGAAAAATAGCAAAATACTGGCTGGACCTTTTGTGTTTACGTTTATTTTGAACTCAAGTGTGCCGTTTTCTTTAAATGATCAAGACATATGTGGTGCTTGGGTGGCTAAATGCTTACCAAGGACAGAAATCGTGACGGCCCTCTGAGTTTTTCATCTATCTATTGACCTCTTTTGGAAAAGACATGCATGTGGACATCTGATGGGTGGAGGCTGGATGACCTCAGCACTACGGCAACCCTGCTCCCCATTGTTGAACAGCCTCGCAATATGATTTAAGCTCCTGCTTGAGTGGTCAGTTGTGGGCGAAGCGCAGCTTGAAGTTGAAAAACAGATTCCCAGCATGAATCGGTGTGTTTGGAGGGAAAGAGGGAATTCTGTGTTCAGGCGATGAGCTCTATGCTCCACCTGTTGACGCTTCCTGATGTGTAATAACTTTTTGCAGTGACTCTGAAACAACGAGGTACACTGAGTGACTTTTGGATCTTGTTTGGAAAATTGTGCTTCAACATCGATTGGAAAACTGTAGAACACAGAGCAGATAAAGAGTTGGGGTGGATGACTCCAATGACAGCAGAAAGAAGCCACCTGTGTGGTCATTTCTCTGAAATCTCAATGAGTTGCTTGCAGTCACGGTTGGGGAAATAACATCACTGACTGAAGTTTACATAAAAACTGGAGAATGGGAAAACAAACTGTTTTCAGAAGAGATGAATCATTCCGATCTTCCAGAGGAAGGAAGGCTCGTGTTAACTTTGTTTTTGAAATGTGACTCTGAACTATTGCGCCATCTGTTGAATCGCTGATTTCTGTTTTGTGTCACATTAAGTTTTTGCAACGTGAGAAAATAACAATGATGGACAATTAGAAAGAAAATTCCTGTCCGATGCTGTTCGGATGTGGAATACATTCCACCAGCGGGACCTTGAAAGCAAGACCTGTATTTCTATGGTGCCCTTCGCAACCTCAGGACGTCACGGAGCATTTTACAGCAGATGAAGTACTTTTAAATTGTGGGCATTGTTGCAACGTTGGAAACGCAGCTGCCAGTTTTCACAGCGGAGATGCCCAGAAACAACACTCCGCTATTGGTCTGCTCGTCCGTTGTGATTTTGCTGCATGTTCAATAATAGCTCAGGAGATTTGGGAGATCGCTCCTGCTCGTCTTCAACAGTGGATACCCCCACCTGAGAAAAGACCTGGTTTACAGTCGAAAAGACCAAAGAATCTACCACAACATTGACCAGGAAACTGGATGAATACTTGAAAAATATTAAAGGAATCAAAATGTAGTCGGGCTGGGTACCTTCAATCGCACTTTTCTGTATGATGTTCTCAACTTTGTGTGAAATTAAATGAACTGATGTTTACTGCTACAATTTCTTATTATATAGTTAGAGTGAATGGGCAGTATGGTGGCACAGTGATTAGCATTGCTGCCTCACGGCGCTGAGGTCTCAGGTTCGATCCCGGCTCTGGGTCACTGTCCGTGTGGAGGTTGCACATTCTCCCCGTGTCTGCGTGGGTTTCACCCCCACAACCCAAAAATGTGGATTGGTGGATTGGCCACGCTAAATTGCTCTTTAATTGGAAAAAATAAATTGGGTACTCTAAATTTATATAAATAAAACTGAGTGAATTATATTTACAAAAATGCATACGTACATATGAATTAGGAGCACAAGGTCCTGCACGGGAGACTAATGAAGAAGCTAAGAACCCATGGGATCCAGGGCAATTTTGCAAATTTGATCCAAAATTGGCTCACTGGCAGGGGGCAGAGAGTGATGGTCAAAGATCGGTTTGGTGACTGGAAGTCTGTCCAGTGGTGGACATGATCAGTAAGTTCACAGGTGACCTGCAAATTGGTGGTGTGGTAGTGAGGAGGAAAGCCTTAAGATTACAGGATGATTTTGGATGGACAGAACAGGGGCAAATGGAATTTAACCCTGAAAAGTGAGGTGATGCATTTTGGGAGAACGAGGAAGTCAAGGGAATATACAATGAACATAAGACCCTAGGAAGTACAGGGGACCAGAGGGACCTTGGAGTGAGTGTCCAAAGATTCCTGAAGGATATGTAGATAAGGTGGTTAGGAAGACATGGGATACTTGCCTTCATTAGCTGAGGCATAGAATACAAGAGCTGGAAGGTTATGACGGAGCTGGATAAAACGCTTGTTACATCACAGCTAGAGTACAGTGCAGTTCTGGTCGCCACGCTATAAGGAGGGTGTGATTGCAGTGGAGAGGGTGCAGAGAAGATTCACCAGGACGTTGCCTGGACTGGAGCTTTTCAGCTATGAAGAGAGACTGAATAGGCTGGGGTTGTTTTCCTTGCAGCAGAGAAGGTAGGGTCCTCATCAAGGTGTATAAAATTGAAAGACATAGAAAGGATACATAGGGGGAATCTTTTCCCCTTAGTAGAGCGGTCAATCACTCATAGATTTAAGGTAAGGAGCAGGAGATTTACAGGGGATCTGATGAAAAACCTATTCATCCAGAGGGTGGTGGGAATCTCGAACTTGCTGCCTGAAAGGGTGGTAGAGGGGAAATCCGCACAACATTTAAAAAGCATTTAGCGCGCCATGGTGGCTCAATGGTTAGCACTGCTGCCTCAGGGTATCGAGGACCCGGGTTCGATCCTGGCCCCGGGTCACTGTCCGTGTGGAGTTTGCACATTCTCCTCGTGTCTGCGTGGGTTTCGCCCCCACAACCCAAAGATGTGCAGGTTAGGTGGATTGGCCATGCTAAATTGCCCCTGTGAGGCAGAAGTGCTAACCGCTGTGCCACCATGCTGCCTTTGCTGAGGCCCCTGTCGCCAGTCATGGCACTATCATGGAATTACGATGAGAGTTGATGTATTTATTTGTCCACTTAAAGAAACTTGCTGTGCAGATAACCTGCATCAGGATCCCACGCTTTTCAGTGTTTTGTAGATTCTGTCGTCTGTTCATATATCAAAGTATTGCATCAGGTCTGAATTTCCTCTCCATAAATGAAATTTACTATTTTTGGTCACACGCTTTCCCATTAGAAATTATGTTGGAATTCCAATTAATTCTGCTGTGCCAATTTGATTTGGTCACAAGCTATGCCATCTGGATGGTTCCCTTGGCATTTTGTTTCTCTTGTAAACTTACCTTCATGAACTTTTTATTACTGCTGAAACTTTCAACTTTTCATAATGTGTCCCACAACTGGCACTCCATAACTGGGCAACAGCCTTCAAACCTTTCTTTAAAACTAAAAGCAAAATATTGAAGGTGCTGGAAATCTGAAATGGAAAATGCTGGCATCATTTAGCAGGTCGGGCAACATGTGTGGAGAGTGGATGAAACTCAGTTCATGATTCAGACCCCACGGGTTTTTTTCAGTTCTGGGGAAAGGACATTGACCTGAAATGTTCACCCTACCTTTCTCTGATACTGCCTGGTTGAGTGTTTCTTTCCTCACTTCAAGATCGCTCTTCACTCATGGGTGATATTTTTGGGGTTCAGGTGCGTTCCGAAGGCTCCAGTGGCCTCCCCCCCCCCCCTCCCCCCTCCCTCTCCCCCCTCCCCCCCCCCCCCCCCCCCTCATTAAAGCCTGGATAACTTTATACACCTCATTTAAGTGTCTCCTCAGTTTCAAATAAAATGGCAAATCACAGTTCCAGGGACCTGGGTACAGTTCCGGCTTTGTGTCATTGTCTGTGCGGAGTCTGCACTTGCTCCCCGTGTCTGCGTGGGTTTCCTCCGGGTGCTGCGGTTTCCTCCCACAGTCCAAAGATGTGCAGGTTAGGTGGATTGGCCGTGGTAAAATTGCTCCTTAATATCAAGGATATGCAGGTTAGGTTACAGGGTGTGGACCTGGGTAGAGTGCTCTTTTGGAGGGTCGGTACACACTCGATGGACAGAATGGCCTCGTTCTGTACTGTGGGGATTCTATGACTCTCATCCACCCTTTCCTAATATTACAATTCTCCATTCCTGGCAACATGCCTGGAAATCCCCTCTGTGGCCTCTCGAATGTGATAATCGTCTTGCTGTTGTTGGGATGGAGGTGATTGTTGTCCTGCCCTGATTCCTCCTGAGTTGGTGTCATGTTCCCATGATGGGGTTTCGGGATTGTTTTCAGCAGTGAGTCAGTTTGCTTCATGTGAAGTTGTAACTGCAGCAACAGGCGGCTCTGTAGAGCAACTTTCCGGAACCTCTCTCTCGCCCCTACTTCCGTGTAAGTTGTGCTCAGGTCAGTAAAGTTTTGGAGCTTGTTTTATTTTAAGCGTTAAACTTTTTTAAAAACTTGCTTCTTATTTCTTCAATGTCTCCCACTCCCAGTGACCGGGCTGGGCCACTCTCTCTGCCCAGCTTGGAGCTGCTGCTGCTCCGGGCCACCGGCCCAGGCACTCCCTTCAAAAGGAGCAGCCCCGGTGATCACCCCGCAGCCCAGCTGGGGAAATGTTCAGATGAGCCAGCCAGCCAGACAGACAGGGTGGGGAGCTGAAAGTCCGGGGCCAGGAACAGGAACCAGGGGAGAGTAACAGGAACATCTCTCTGAAATGTCGCTTCCCCAGTTCTGCTCTTTACGGTTTGGAGACTTTTCTGATAAATCCCCCAGAGATAAATGAAACCCACATCTGGGAGCTAGTGACCGCACTCCTGTTACTGCATCCATTCGCTCCTTCCTCCTGTCTCTCTGCAGCTCAACTATTCGGGATAGTTTTTGAATAGAACAGACGTGAGACCAATTCATGCCTCTATTCCATATGTTCTTTGTTCCCATCTTGTGTCTTTAAGGATATAGGCTTTATAAAACACATCCGGATTTAGTATCAATTATGGCAACTTCATGAACAATTAGTGAGAAGAGAATCTGCGTGTATGAATCCAAACTGTGGCTGCGATTGTCTATGACTGCCCCCCCCCCCCCCCCCCCCCAACCCCCAACAATTCTGTCCCTTTTGTTTGAATAGCCACTCACCCAGAAAGCTCAGTTCATGATGAAACACTGCTGTAGACTTCAGACTACAGTATGGTTAGTTATAGTTTAGTAAAAATGTTTTATTGGTCTTGTTCCCAAGAATCATATATCCTGTTAGTAGGTGAGAGGAGATTCACAAGGTTTAAAAGTGGATGACTGCTGAGATTTCCTCCTAACGTTCAGCAGTTCAGCAATCATTTGCAATACGAGTTACCTGAGTAGAGCTGAGGGTAGGTCAGCACCTGCGTGTTTATTCCCTTACGAGGCTTCAACAGTTCAATACAGCCTCCCCTCCTTGTACCCAGCAATAATAAATGATCTTTATTAGTGTCACAAGTGACACAACACTGCAATGAAGTTATTGTGAAAATCCCTTAGTTGCCACACTGAGAGAAAATTCAGAATGTCCAATTCACCTAACAAGCACGTCTTTCGGGACTTGTGGGAGGAAACCGGAGCACCCGGAGGAAACCCACGCAGATACGGGGAGAACGTGCAGACACCGCGCAGACAGTGACCCAAGCCGGGAATCGAACCCGGGTCCTTGACACTGTGAAGTAAGTTTTTTTTTAAATATAAATTTAGAATACCCAATTATTTTTTTCCCCTCCAATTAAGGGACAAAACCTCAGAGTTAAGAGTGCTGTCAGCAGAGCTATGACTGTGGATGGATTACATTAACAAGAGAATGGCATTAGTGGAAAGATTTGTGGTTAGTAGAATATGCAGCCTTTTTCAGTGGTCATTGAGAGTGCTGAATGGTACATCCCGTAAATGAAAATAAAATGTTTCCCATGTTGCCAGGGTGGAGGACATTACAGAACTGGCAGAAAATCTTTCCATGATACAAGGGAGAGCAGCCAAAGAAGCACACATTGAACCCAATAAAATTAAGTTTATTTGAGGAGTCAAGAATCATGAATCTGCCTGGCGACCACAGTAGAGTATTCAAAGGGCCTTAATTGGACTGCGTCTCTCTCGGTAATGAGTTTAGAAAGGCAGTTTAGATAATAAGTGTGACTATCTTGCGGATGAGAAACAGATTATAGACAATTGGGAAGGTCCCTGAGATATACATATGTTAATATAAGTTAAGGAAGTTGATAGGGGCTGACGGCCAAATACACAGATGGCATAATCAAAGTGCAACAAAGGTATAATTGCCCAGACCCTGAGAAGCTAGGAGAGGCAATTATCATCTAGCAGTCTCAGAAAGCGGACAGGCCACTTTCCAGCCACCAAGCCTGAAGGCCAAGTTTACAGCAAACAAAAAAGCTTCTAAGGCTTAGATCCAAGGCAGTGCAGAAAACCTTCATAACAGCAGTTTTAAAATATCTTTGCTGGGCCAGGAAAAAGACAGTTCCCAGATTTGGGTATTCTCCCTACATTGTGGTAACTATAGCTGGTTATTCAATTTGGATGTTGTTTGGGAAACAGGGGAAGTCCTACAGAGTTCAGGTGTTGTATATTGTAACAAGGGTACATTCTATAGAAACTGTATGTTTAGTAATTTATACATCTTAATTGCATGAGAGTGGAGTGGTCCTGTTTGTGTGTGTATTTGTCTTTTCTTTAATAATCAGTCTTTTAATGATTGCTACACGACGACTGGGCTGTTTATTCTCACTGGAGTTTCACTTGTCTCCAAACACCAAAACAAAAGAGGGATCTTGGGGTCCACGTACATAGATCCCTCAAAGTTGCCACCCAGGTTGATATGGTGTGTTGGCTTTCATTAACAGGGGGATTGAGTTTAAGAGCCGCAAGGTTTTGCTGCAGCTTTATAAAACTCTAGTTAGACCACACCTGGAATATTGTGTTCAGTTCTGGTTGCCTCATTATATGAAGGATTATATGAAGGATGTGGATGCTTTGGAGAGGGCACAAAGAAGATTTACCAGGATGCTGCCTGGACTGGAGGGCATGTCTTATGAAGAAAGGTTGAGGGAGCTAGGACTTTTCTTACTGGAGCGAAGAAGGCAGAGAAGTGACTTGATAGAAGTGTACAAGGTGATGAGAGGCATGGATAGAGTTGATAGCCAGAGACTTTTCCCCAGGGTGGAAATGACTGTCACGAGGGGACATAATTTTAAGGTGATTGGAGGAAGGTATAGGGGAGATGTCAGAGGTAGGTTCTTTACACAGAGAGTAGTGGGTGTGTGGAATGCACTGCCAGCAAAGAGGTGGTGAAGTCAGAGTCATTAGGGACATTTAAGCGACTCTTTGGCAGGCACATGGACAGCAGTAAACTGAAGGGGTGTAGGTTAGGTTGATCTTAGATTAGGATAAATGGTCAGCACAACATTGTGGGCTGAAGGGCCTGTACTGTGCTGTACTAAATCTATACACCCCCATGAACCAGTCTTCCAAGTTAGGATACCCTCCCAAATAACATCAGCATGCTCCGAGAGGACTTCCATGGGAAATTTAAGGCGTTATATGGACTGAAAAATAAGGCCAGAAGGAAGGTAATCTCTGGATAGGGGCTGTGCCACATAATGCACAGGTTAAGTAGAGGAAGATTATGAAGGGCAGCCCTTGGCTGTAGCACAAGAGGAGAAGAGATTGACATTCTTGGGTCATTGGAGTGAGATTTCAAACAACGAAAAAAACTTTCACCTGAAGCAAAGTGTTTACAGAGTCCAGCAAATGGGGATTTGCTAAAGAGTAAAATCAAGAATGAAGGTGTTGACACAGTATCAGAAGGCTTATCCCGGGAAATAATAGGATATAGGAAACAATGTTCTTGCTGGAAAACTGACAATCATGTGCCTCTAAATTCAAAGACACCACCTAACTTTCCTTGGGTTTATTCATTACCAGATATCTTTAACATGGTTTCATTTTAATAGATTTCCCTCTGTGGCTTACCTGTTGGGAATATCTTGGATTTTGCCATCAGTACATGGAGTGATTTGGACCTATCCTTTAGATATAGTTTCTTGTGCTTTCCTTGACTCTTGTCTCAGTGTTTACTCTTAACCTGTATTGGTTTGCATCCTCCAGCATGTTTACAATCTTGGGATTGCAAAATATTTTGGAAATGCATCAGGCGGGGTTTATCTGACGTTTGGTGCCAGTTGGTGTTGATATTCCCCCTGAGCTCTCCCTCTATTTTTCTGGGGTATTTGCGTCAATTTTGTGACACATTGGATTGTTGTCAGTCAGAATATTCAACTCCTGGTCTACATTTAGTTGTGATCCTCTTTTAGAGAAAATATTTCCAGGTGTCATCACATGGTGGATATTGGTGCTGGTCCTACCCTGAGGTTTTGGTAATGTGAACCCTCCCTCTGATGGGAGGAGCTTCCCAGGCTGCTCCTGACGAGGACAGCGACAATTTCCTCAGCTGGCTGCAACCTTCCTAACTTTCTCTGCCTTTGTGAATTTCGGTTCGGTTTACTGACGCTGTTTGTCCTCGGAGATGTTTCCTGCACGGGGATCTGAGAAAAACAGACGAGCATGATCTGTTTCACTCGGATGTTTGGGGTATTTCAGTTCCTGTTCCAACTTGGCTTTGCCTGGAGTCCTTTAATTCCTGCAGTTCTTACTTCAGAGTGAACGATCCTTTTGCCTTTCAGCTGGTGTCACCATATTTCTCTCTCGGTGAGTTTCCCTGCAGTATTGAATTTCTGGCTCCTATAAATGAGTTGAGCTGAATTTTGACTTGAGCTTTTGTAACACCTGGGCACTTGTATTTCCCTTTGGGAAAATGGTTGATTTATTTACGCTGTGCTTTGCTTTGTGCGAATTGTGGTTTTAAATTTCATGTCCCTTTATTGGGCTGTTTCCTCGGTCCTTCTTTGAAGTTCTGCCTTAACATTCCTATTCCGACCTTTTTAAAGTTTTAACCTGGCAAGTCCAAGTGTATAGAAGGGGAGCTCCTTCTGGTTCAATCCAGCGTTTTAGTTACTTGCTGTTATGTACCTTGAGAGAACCATCCAGTAATTAATCTAATATTCCTGCCATCCTGTTCATTAACCATAAACATTGGTTGTGTTTGGCTTTTAATTTGCTGAACCTAATTCCTAGCTATGAGCATTTACTCTCTCCAAATGTAGACTGGAAATATACTCTGCTTCTCTCTCTCTACAGATGCTGCAAGACTTGCTGAGTTTCTCCAGCATTTTGTTATAAAAATAATATTGTTCGGTTTGTGCCAGTTCCTCACAAGGAAGATATTTGCAATCTTTGTAGACAATGTCTTCCCTTAAGCCACTCTTTAATACTTCAGCTGATGCAAGTTATGTTTTCAGTAACATAAGAGCAGCAGGATGGCGCAGTGGGTTAGCACTGCAGCCTCACGGTGCCGAGGTCCCAGGTTCGATCCCACTTCTGGGTCACTGTCCGTGTGGAGTTTGCACATTGTCCCTGTGTTTGCCTGGGTTTCGCCCCCACAACCCAAAGATGTGCAGGGTAGGTGGATTGGCCACGCTAAATTGCCCCTTAATTGGAAAAAATGAATTGGGTACTCTAAATTTTAAAAAACATGTTTTCAGTAACATCAATTCAGCACCTTATTTGTTTCTTCAGTGGGGCTGGTGTTTATTTGTGAAAGTTCTACAAGTAGAGAACTTTATTCAGCTTCTTACATCTTCAGTTCTCGGCCCAAAGGCAGATCCCACAGCACCAAAATCTCCACCTTGGTTAGGGGCAGAAGACATGTCCCGAATCCACTCCCACCGGAATAGGGATCAAACTCAGTGGCACCAATCTCATCTACATGGTCTTGAAGTGAATTATATCCCTAACTCCTTGTTGGAGCCATCCCAGGTCAGAAGCACCCCCTTAATAATCACCTTCACCTGAGTTTAAAAGAGTAATTTGCTGCAGACACTTGATTTGGGTCTAAGCAAGTGAACCATTTCTCCCTCAAGGCACATTACCTTCTTCCAGATACCCTTTATGAATTATTATCAGCCAGGGTGCATATAATTATCCAGATATTATTATTTTTTCAATTAAGGGGCAATTTAGCTTGACCAATCCACCTACCCACCTACATCTTTGGGTTTTGGGAGTGAGACCCATGGAGAATGTGCAAACTCCACATGGAGTGACCCGGGGCCGGGATCAAACCTGGGTATTTGGTTGCGTGAGGCAGCAGTGCTAACTATGCTGATCCAGGTATTTTAACGGTGGAAGGTCTCTCTTCAAAACATTGTAACTCTCCACTTCAGGAAGCATACGAGAGGCATGATGGCGCAGTGGTTAGCACTGCTGCCTCACGTGCCGAGGACCTGGATTCGATCCTAGCCCCGGGTCACTGTCCATCTGAAGTTTGCACATTTTTCCCGTGTCTGCGTGGGCCTCACCCCCACAACCCAGAGATGTGCAGGGTAGGTGAATTGGCCATGCTAAATTGCCCCTGAATTGGAAATTTTCTTTCTTAAAAAGGAGGATACAAGAGGGGGTCCTCAAAGTTGCACACAGTATACTATGTGAGATGTTATATTTTACTAAATTATTTTCAAGTTTACTAAAGAACTGTAATATGCAATTCTGTTCAAAGTGGATAACGATATCGCAACATTAAAAACTACAAAGATAGAAAATATTATCTTGGTTTTAATATAGAATCCAGTAAAAAGTCTAATGCTGCACAGGGCAGCTCATCATCCTCTCAAGGGCAATTAGGGATGGGCAATAAATGCTGGCCGAGCCAGCGACTCCCACATCCCGTAAATGAATAAAAAATCTTGTGGGGTAACCATCAAATATTTAAAGCAAAGTGTTGCCTTAAATCCTGAGTAGTTTAGCTGTCTGAATGAATAGCAGGACACGGAAACCGCTCTATTAACCTGGCCAAGCTCTTCAACAGCTTCAGAAGCACTGGATTGGTTTAATGTTTCCGTGCAAATCTTGTATCCCATTGAACTAAATTACATCCTCCTTAGCAGCTATGGATGTTGCTTCATTGTTTAAGCTTCTTTTTTGATTAACCTTTATCATTCACTATTATTGATCATTATTTATTGCTTGAATATTGCCTTATGTAAACGTTGTGAGCATTGATCTGGTCAATAAATGTTTGCAATGTGTTCGAATCTCAACCCTCATTCATTTCACTTGTTTCTATACTTCAATAGTGATTTTTAAATTTGAACAGGGAAATTATAATTTTTAATGATTTTGTTTCCTTTTAGATCCACTGGGGAGGCAGTGGTGTAATGGTATTGTCGCTGCACTTGTAATCCCGAGACTCAGGGCAATGCTCTGGGGAGATGGGTTCCAATCCCACCACGGCAGATGGTGCAATTTGAATTCAATAATAATTTTTTTAAAATCTGGAATGAAAACTCTAAGGATGACCATGAAATCATTGTTGTAAAAAACAATCTGGTTCACTAATGTCCTTTAGGGAAGGAAATCTGCCGTCCTTACCCGGTCTGGCCTACATGTGTCTCCAAACCCACAGCAATGTGATTGACTCTTCACTGCCCTCAGGGATGGGTAATAAATGTTGGCCCAGCGACGCCCACATCCTATGAACGAATAAAAAAAGGCTACTCTTACAGCATCTATCCTTTTGTAAAAGATATCAGATAATGTTCAATTCATACTCTTGGAAGCCCACTAACCTTTCATATCCTGAGCTAGAACCCTTTCTACTAGAATCTAATTATGATTATCAGATGTTACCACCACCTTTTTAACATTCCTTTGGTAAAGAATAAAGTATTTAAAATTGTGAAAAGGTAGTCCTTATCAATACTTGTGTCCAAAAAAGGCCTTTCCAACATTCCAGTGGATTGTACAAACGCACATTAATGTTCATCTGTCTTTAATTAAAATCAGTGCCTCCCCCCACCCCCCCCCCCCCCCCCCCTGCCCAACCCCCAGTGTGTGTGTGTGCCCGTGTCCTGGTGCAGTTGTGCGAGAGCTTCTGGGTAAAAAGGCCCATTTTCTGCCACTCACCATTTCATCAATTTTAAAGTTATAGTTGTAATTATTTATGAATTCTACCTAATAGCTATATTCTACCTAACTATCTCTGTAATCCAAGACAGGATGTCCAGCCAGCCAAACACCAAGGCATCACTATGGCAATGTGCAGTGGTCCAGAGTTATAAATAATAAGTTGAAGCTCCAATGTCCTTTCCATCACTGACCAGACTGACCAGGAATCTCTCCCGCTCTTACTGCCTTTCATCAGCAACTGCTGGAAGAATTTGTCAGTTGCTAGTTTGGCCACATTATTCCTTGGCCTTCAAGTTCTGAAGTGGGATTCAAACGTGAAGCTTCTGGCTCCCAGGCAGGGACATTACCCACTGCACCAGACTTCCTTTTATTCAGTACCTAAATAATGAAGAAACAGGTCAAAGAAACATTTCTTAAAGCCATACACTAAATCTCCCAACTTCAATTAAAGAGGACTGACGGTAAAACATTTGGGATTCAAATTAGCTAGAGAAAAAAAAATAATATACAGGATGATCAACATATGGGATAAGGGGTTCCGGATATGTCGGAAAGCAGGGATTGAGAGGATGGGGGATATGTTTATAGAGGAGAGCTTTCCGAGTACGAGGGCGCTGGAGGAGAAGTTTGGGTTGGCGAGGGGAAATGAATTCAGGTATCTGCAGGTGCAGGACTTCCTACATAAACAGGTGTCAATCTTCCCCTTCCTACCACTAAGGGGGATTCAGGGCAGGGTAATTTCCAGAGGGTGGGTAGGAGAAGGGAGCGTCTCGGACATTTACAAGGAACTTATGGGGTCGGAGGAGATGCAGACTGAGATCTGAAGCGCAAGTGGGAGGAGAGATAGAGGATGGTCTATGGGCGGACCACGTCGAGTAGAGTCAACGCGTCCACAACTTGTGCCAGGCTCAGCCTGATACAATTTAAGGTCATTCACCGGCTCATATGACAGCGGCCCTGATGAGCAGATTCTTTGGGGTGGAAGACAGATGTGCAGAATGTGCGGGAGGACCAGCGAACTATGTCCACATGTTCTGGGCATGTCCGAAGCTTACGGGATTTTGGCAGGGGTTTGGAGATGTCATGTCCACGGTGTTAAAAATAAGGGTGGCGCTGAGTCCACAGGTGGCGATTTTCGGGGTGTCGGAAGACCCAGGAATCCAGGAGGAGAAAGAGGCAGACATTCTGGCCTTTGCTTCCCTGGTATCCCGGAGACGGATACTATTAGCTTGGAGGGACTCAAAGCCCCCCCGAAATCGGAGACCTGGCAATCGGACATGGCTAGCTTTCTCTGTTTGGAGAACATCAAGTTCGCCTTGAGGGGGTCACTGTTAGGGTTCGCCCGGAGGTGGCAGCCGTTCGTCGACTTCTTCGCGGAAAATTAATTGTCAGCAGAAGGTGGGGAGGGGGGGGGGGATTAGTTTAGCTTAGAGTAGGGGGTTAATAAAGGTGGGACTATAAGGGAGGGAGACGGCTTTTGCACTATGTTTATAGTTTCATGTACATTGTTTATTGTGTTGTTATAATACCAAAAAATACCTCAGTAAAATGTTTATTTAAAAAATACATATGGGATAAGTTTCTAAGTAAGGTAGTGCAAGCAAACACCCTTAATTCATTTAGAAGCACCTTGGATGATGCAATTGAAGATTCTATTGATTGATGTGCTAAAATAACCTAATGATTTTCCTTATCCATATCTGACTTGTCAGTAAAAACAAAAAAGATCAAAACTCAATTAACTCCTGATGTCAGTTGATGTTTAATGTGGAGGAGGGTGGGCTTCACTGGACTAAAGCTACAGCGGATTATTTCCTCGCTGTTTCCAACTATTTTTTTGAAACAAAATTAAATAAACATACACACGGGTTGTCAGGTACAGGAATCTCAGCTGTTTTCCCCTCCCGCTACATTGTTGAGACACTGAAGCTAATTATATCATAATGGCCTCCATTTCAGTTAAGATGAGCTATTTCAGCACAGTGCATTTATCGGAAGAAGTAACATTAGACGCCAGACCTTTAATGGTTGATTTATAATGCATGAAGATATGTATAGCATAATGGTTAGGAGTCCGAGCTTTACCTTATCTATCTTGTTCCCCTCCATTCCAAACCCAGAATTTCCAATTAATGTTTCAATGTGAAGTATCAGAATTGCCCTAAATTTCTCTTTGTGCAAATCAGGTGATTTGGTTGGACAAGAACAAATCTGTTCTGCCCCCAAATTTGATCACACCCTCCCTACAGCTCACCATTTCAAATCCCCCTGCGCAACCAAGCTTAATGTAGATCAAAAAAGGAATCTCGTCAACCTCCTGAGCACCCTACACATCTCTGACCACCACCTTCAACTTCAGACAGTGACGCTCATTTTCATGCCATTTCTACTATTATTTAATCTCTCTCCATCTTGGAGGGGAGTCTCCCAGGGTCCTGGCCAACATTCCTCCCAGTCAAATTTACCAGAAATAGATTAACTGATCATTCATCTGCTGTAGATGGATTTCACTTATTTGTCCAAACAGCAACAATAACGGCATTGTTTAATTATGTGCGTGAAGCATTTTGAGAATCTTTGTGAAAAGTGGTAATGGATTTAAATGAATCTAATTCCATTGCATTACATCAGATGATTTTCTTTTATTTGCCAGTTTTCAGGGGCTGGTTTAGCACACTCGGCTAAATCACTGGCTTTTAAAGCAGGCCAGCAGCACAGTTCAATTCCCATACCAGCCTCCCCGAACAGGCGCCGGAATGTGGCAACGAGGGGCTTTTCACAGTAACTTCATTGAAGCCTACTTGTGACAATAAGCAATTTTAATTTCATTTCATCTCGCGTCTCAAAACATTTGTTTGCAATTCATTAAACCCAGTAACTGCCTGTGACTAGAGTCAGCAACCTTCGTGCCACTTTAACCTGTTGTTGCCCTCCACCCAATAACGGTTCTCTCCCTTTATTCAACATCCAGGTAAGAACAAAGATCTTCACAAGACATGTTAACCTGTCTGTTTTCCTTTCAGCTCCAAATTTAATTCAAAAGTTACCAAGGGTTCAGAGAGACTGCAGGTGCCACAGGAGAAGCTCCAAGTTTGGAGTCATTTGTGTCAAAGTGGAAATATGGGGGGATCGGCCAGCCACCTCTCAAAGGAGCAACTTTCTGAATATCAGGTGAAATTTTACTTTCCAAAGTATTTTATTCCAACTCTTTCAATAATGGCTAAGCCAGTCTGGATGGCAGCCGGTGGCCATTCCAGTCTTACTTCAATATTGGATCAAAGTCTCATTAACCCAAATATGAGATGTTGGTTCCTATTAGTGTCTTAGCCAAGAGAATTAGGCTTTGCAGCAACAGCATCATTAAAATAATCAGGAGCAGAAAAGATTCCCTTGGAAGGTAAATAGGACATCCCAAAGTGCATCTCATCACACCCTTTGAAACACAGTACTTGGTGTAAAAGCAGCACATGGTAATATTTCACAAATAGTACATGAGATTAATATCAGTTAATGTATTTTCAATTATCAATGGAGGAGAGTGGAGCAATGTTGACCAGGTCACTGGAGCTCCCTATTTTTCTTTGTGATAGTTCTGCAGGACCTTTTGCATTCACCCAAACAAACTGACAATTTTTTTTTAAAATTTAGAGTACCCAATTATTTTATTTCCAATTAAGGGGCAAATTAGCGTGGCCAATCCACCTACCCTGCACATCTTTGGGTTGAATTGTGATAGGAGTGTGTACAAGGCCTTTTTCTCTCTTGTGCAGCAAAGACCGAGAACATCCATCTTTAGTCAGTTGTTGGATCATAAATAGCTTGACTTGCTCGAGTGACTCAGACTGTAACAATGGTTAATGTTTGTGGCAGCAATGTTGAAGTATTTTTTTTCTCTCTCTCCCTTTGTTTTAGGAACTAACGTTTCTAACAAAGCAAGACATTCTGCAGTAAGTAGAGGATTTTATATTTTGTTCCTGGAGAATATTGAAAATATTCATCAAATCACCACAGTGGGATTTGACATCTCAGCAATTGCTGAAGCGCTGTGGTGCGGGCTTACTCGCTAAATACACTTCCTACTGTAGCAATAGCTCTTCCAGAACAGTAATAGTCAAAGATTCAGTCCTTGAATTATGCTGCTCTCGGCAGAGTTGGCAGCTATGACAATGCAATTGGCTGCTTTGTTCCTCAATAAGGAGGAAGAAACATCAGCCAGAGTTCTTGCTCCTCTTTGCTCTATCATGACCATTGCACATGTGTAGCTGTACGGTGAGTATAACAGGCTTAGCATGAGGCCTCAATAGTCAAATAACCATCACCATTCACTGTCCAGGCTTACACAAGAATAGCTTGGGTGAGGTAACAGATCAATTTCTGTACCTGTGGAACTATACCTCAGAAAGGAGTTAACGCCACAGGTTCGGAGCGATGGACAATAAATACAGCTGCTTGTAATGATGGTGATCACTTCATGATTTCCTCCTCTTCATCAGCAGCTTTTTCAACTGAATCAATGCATATTCCCGTGGACACAAGTGCTGAAGAATAATAGCTCTCTGCTTTGCATTAAACATTCAAGTGCATTGCATTGTGACTGGCAGTTCTGGTTTAAAAATTTTCATAGATTATTTTGTAATGTTCCAAAGACAAAGTTTAACATAGTAATGTCCATTTAACTCTTCTATCCACTAAGTGCTTATCGAATATTCACGGAACTGCTTTCAAAAGATTTGGTTGACTTCCAAAACACACGAATTTCAAAGGAGAGACTCTGCGAGTTACCAGAACTGAAGGTATGGAAAGATCCCAATGCAGTCTCTAGAATTCCAGTAATGTGAGATGGTCGGTCTGTGGACAACTCTCCTTTTGCTCTAATAGTTTGCAACTGGAAAGTTCTTCAGCAAGGGCACTAATGTTACCACTCTGGCATCTGTAGTGCTGGCACAGAAATTGATTCTGTGTAAGCAAACGGGTTAGAAACAGAAAATAGGCACAGGAGCAGGCCATTCGGCCCTTTGAGCCTGCTCCGCCATTCATTATGATCATGGCTGATCATCCAACTCCAAAGACTAATTCTTCCCCCCCCCCACCCCATATCCTTTTTTTAAATAAATGTTTTTATTGTTTTTTTTCATATATATATATATAAAAAATACAATAACATATGCAATGGAATAACTGGTGGGGTATTGTGCACCAGCTCGACAGCAGCATCTCTGTACATCTAGTAAAATTACCCACCCCACAGAAGTAGGCGGCTGCCTGGGGGGGCAAGCACACCTTTGGGTGCCGGGGAGAAAATCACAGCGTGCGATATTTGGCTGTGCTGTGTGTTGCTGTCTCCCGCCCTTCCCGGACGGGTCTCGCTGCCGTCCCATGCTTGCCCCCGCTTCTGCCGCTCCTCCCGTCCTCCATCTCCAGTTTCCTCGTTCCCCGCTCCTGGAGATGTCATGCACGTTTTGGCATCCCGTGTCCTCCCTCCAGCTCCTGCTTCCCTGCCCCCCCCCCCCCCCCCCCCTCCACACTTCGCCTCCCTCTCCCCAGGTTTTAGCTGTCTCCACCCCCCCCCCGTGGTTCGCCCCTCCCTCCTCGGGTTTAGCCGTTTCCCCCCCTTCCCTCCCACCCAGTCCGTCTCTCCCCTCCATGCCCCGGCTACCTTCCCCCGACCATTTTCCCCTGATTCTTGGCCGTCAGGCTATTCTTCCTCTTGTTCGTTGGCCACAAACAGGTCCTGGAACAGTTGCATGAATGGCTCCCACGTTCCGTGGAAGGCGTCGTCTGACCCTCGGATGGCGAATTTTATTTTCTCCATTTGGAGAGATTCCGAGAGGTCGGACAACCAGTCTGCAGCTCTGGGTGGTGCTGCTGACCGCCAGCCAAACAGGATTCTACGGCGGGCGATCAGGGAGGCAAAGGCAAGGGCGTCTGCCCTCCTCCCCAGGAATAGATCTGGCTGGTCTGAAACCCCGAAGACCGCCACTATCGGGCATGGCTCCACCCTCACCCCCACCACTTTGGACATAGCCTCGAAGAAGGCTGTCCAGTATTCCACAAGTCTGGGACAAGACCAGAACATGTGGGCGTGGTTGGCCGGGCCTCTTTGGCACCGTTCACATCTGTCCTCCACCTCCGGGAAGAACCTACTCACACGGGTTCTTGTTAAATGGACTCTATGTACCACTTTTAGCTGCGTCAGGCTGAGCCTTGCGCACGTGGCGGTGGAGTTGACCCTATGCAGTGCCTCGCTCCAGAGTCCCCACCCTATCTCAATCTCCAGGTCCTCCTCCCATTTCTTTCTTGTTGCGGCCAGTACGCTGTCGTCCCTTTCTACCAGTCGGTCATACATGTCGCTACAGTTCCCTTTATCTAGGATGCTTGCATCCAGTAGGTTTTCCAGTCGTGTCTGTCGTGGCGGTTGTGGGTATGTCCTTGTCTCCTTTTGTAAGAAGATTTTGAGCTGCAGATACCGTAGCTCGTTCCCCCCAGCTAGCCGAAATTTCTCTGTCAGTTCGTCCAGTGTAGCGATCCTGCCATCCGTGTATAGGTCCCTGACTGTCAGTGTCCCTCCGTCCTGCCTCCACCGTTTGAAGGTGGCGTCAGTCAGTGCTGGTGTGAACCTATGGTTGCTGCAGATGGGAGCCTTGTCCGACATTTTGGTCAGGCCAAATTGCTGCCGCGGTTGGTTCCAGGATTGGAGGGTGGCTGTCACCACTGGGCTGGTGGAGTGTCTTTTGGGTGGGGATGGGAGTGCTGCCGTGGCGAGGGCCCGGAGGGAGGTTCCCATGCAGGAGGCCTCCTCCGCACGCACCCACTCGGCTTCTGGCTCCTGGATCCATCCCCTTGCTCGGCTGTTGCCACCCAGTGGTAGAATTGTAGGTTTGGGAGGGCTAGCCCCCCCCCCCCCGGATTTTGTTTTTTGTAGGACCTTTTTTGGGATCCTAGCATTTTTACCCCCCCCCCCCCCATACGAACGCCATGATTAGTTTGTCCAGCGCTTTGAAAAAGGCCTTGGGGATGGAGATCAGAATGGATGTAAACAGGAAGAGGAACCTGGGCAGTGTGTTCCATCTTTGCAGGTCCTTTTTTACTTCCTCCGTCAGACTGGTGAGGTTCCATTTGTGGATCCCTTTCCAGTCACGGGCTATTTGGATCCCCAGGTAGCGGAATTTGTGTCGGGCTTGTTTGAACGGCAGCCCCTTTAGTGCTGCCCCCCCCCCCCCCCCCTTGCAGGTGTACTGGGACCCCCCATATCCTTTGATCCCCCTCGCCCTAAGTGCTATATCTAACTGCTTCTTGAAAACATACAATGTTTTGGCCTCAACTACTTCCTGTGGTAACAAATTCCACAGGCTCACCACTCTCTGGGTGAAGACATTTAACATAGAAAATACAGCACAGAACAGGCCCTTCAGCCCACGATGTTGTGCCAAACTTTTGTCCTAGATTAAGAACAAATTAATCTACACCCCATCATTCTACCGTAGCATTGATTGTCTATGCGCATCTCTTTTTAAACTATTTTATATTTTTTCCACAACTTTCTCCTCATCTCTGTCCTAAATGGTCTACCTCATATCCTCTGGACGCACCCACCATTGGGAACATCCTTCCTGCATCTACCCTGTCCATCCAGTCCTGTTAGAATTTTATAAGTTTCTGTGAGATTCCTCCCTCATTCTTCTAAATTCCAGCGAATTCAATCCTAACTGATTCAATCTCTCCTCTTGCGTTAGTCCCGCCATCCCTGGAATCAGTCTGGTAAACCTTCGCTGCACTCCCTCGAGAGCAAGAACATCCCTCCTCAGATAAGGAGACCAAAACTGCACACAACATTCCAGGTGTGGCCTCACCAAGGCCCTGTATCATTGCAGCGAGACATCTCTGCATTATCTCAGACTACTCAAATTATCCCGCTATGAATACCAACTTATCTTTTGCCTTCTTTTACCGCCTGCTGTACCTGCATGCTTCCCTTCAGTGACTGGAGTACAAGGACACAAAGGTCTTGTTGCACATTCCCCTCTCCTAATTCATGGCTATTCAGATAATAGTCAGCCTTTTAGTTTTTGCTACCAAAGTGGATAACCTTACATTTCTCCAAATCATACTGCATCTGCCATTCATTTGCCCACTCGCTCAACTTGTCCAAATCACACTGAAGGATCTCTGCATCCTCCTCACAGCTCACACTCCCACCCAACTTGGTGTCATCTACAAATTTGGAGATCTTACATTTTGTTCCCTCATCTAAATCATTAATATATATTGTGAATAGCTGGGGTCCCAGCACTGATCCCAACAGTACCCCACTAGTCACTGCCTGCCAATTTGAAAAGACCCGTTAATTTCTACTTTGTTTCGTGTCTGCCAACCAGTTTTCTATCCATCTCAATACACTACCACTAATCCTATGTGCTTTAATTTTACACACTAATGTCTTATTCCACCTTTGTCAAAAGCTTTCTGAGAGTCCAAATATACCATATCCACTGCCTCCCCCTCATCAACTCTTATTAGTTACATCCTCAAGAATTCCAGATTTGTCAAGTATGATTTCCCTTTCATAAATTCATGCTGACTCTGTCTGATCCTGCCACTATTTTCGAAGTGCTCTGCTATAAAATCTTAGCCATGATGTGGAGATGCCGGTGTTGGACTGGGGTAAGCACAGTAAGAAGTCTTACAGTTTAAAGTCCAACAGTTTGTATAAAATCTTAGTTAATGGATTCTAGAATTTTCTCCATTACCGACATCAGGCTTACTGGAGTTAGTGTTGAAAGTTTTCTGGGTTCAAGAGGAGGAAATGTCCTGATTGCTTCTCATTATCTGCTGGAATATGCCTCTCTAGACACTGAGAAGAGGATTGATTTTGGCTGTGTTGGCCCTAATGCACTTGCGGTCTTGACTCTCCTATAGAGAACATACAAACTAAGAGCAGGCCATTCGGCCCCTCGAGCCTGCTCCGTCATTCAATTATATTATAGTTGATCTGATTGTAATCTCAACTCCACATTCCTGCCTAATCCCCATTAACTTTTCACCCCCTTGCTTAGCAAGAATCTATTTAGTTATGCCGTAACAAATATTCAAAGACTGCTTCCATCAAATTTTAAGGAAGAGTTCCAAAGGCTCATGATTCTTAAAAATAAATTCTCCTCATCTTGGTCTTAAATAGGTGATTCGTTACTTTTAAACAATGACCCCTAGTTCTAGCGTCTCCCACAATAGGATACATTCTTCCCACATTTACCCTGTCAAGACCCCTCGGGATCAATCAAATCGCCTCTCACTCTTAGAACCCCCAGCAGCCTGTCCAGCCATTCCTCATACGACAACCTGTCTATTCCTGGTGTTAGTTTAGTGAACTTTCTCTGAACTGCAAAGAATGGCTGCTGGATTTTCCTCTGATGATTTAGGACAGAATTTGTCTTGGATGTGAATAACCTCCAGGCGGGTAGCCAATCACCACTCAGTCAAGACCAGAATTGCATAGATGAGTCACAAAGGCAGTAAACTATTTTAAGTTACTTTATTTTTGTATTTTGATTTTAGGCTAACCCTTTTCGAGAGAGAATCTGTCTGGTGTTCTCGACTGCAATTGAAAAGGATGGCAGTGCATCCTTCGAGGATTTCTTGGACATGCTCAGTGCTTTTAGTGATTCGGCAACTCTCGAGATAAAGTCTCACTACGCCTTCAGGATTTTTGGTTAGTCTGATCTTTTAGGCGGGGTTAGACCTTTTTATTCATTCATTGGACGTGGGCATCACAGGCTGGGAATTTATTGCCCATCCCTAATTGCCCTTGAGGGGGTAGGTAAGAGTCAATTACATTGATGTGGGTCTAGAGTCACATGTACGCCAGACCACATAAGGACTGTAGATTTCCTTCCCTAAAGGACATTCAGTGCAGTGCTCCTGCAATACAATGAGGTCCACTTGCAGGCCACCCTGGTAGACACGTCTCTGAGCATCTATACGTAGGTCTGTTTCTCTGTGGGTTCCTGACAAAGTTCAGATTCAGTGCTGAGCCCTGTGTTCCCAGAGTGGGGCTGGTTTAGCACAGGACTAAATCACTGGCTTTGAAAGCAGACCAAGGCAGGACAGCAGCACGGTTCAATTCCCGTACCAGCCTCCCCGAACAGGTGCGGGAATGTGGCAACTAGGGGCTTTTCACAACTTCATTTGAAGCCTACTTGTGACAATAAGTGATTTTCATTTCATTTCATTTTCATAAGAGGAAAAATAAGAGAATTCCTATGTTGTATTTAGGGACCAACTGACTGCCCTCTATTAAAAGGTTAAAGCAAAGTTAAGTAGCTGAATTAATTGTTCTCAGCCAATATGGTAGATGGGGAACAATGATTGGGCACATTAGGAAGTGGGATATGGTTTGGACATCTTCATAACACCCGCTCCGATTGCCATACAATGATTTTTGTTGGCAATGTGCATACTGGATAAGTGACCTTCCTCACTAAATTCCATATCATCTGTTAACACTCGCTGTGTAAGCTCAAAATGTAGAATTGACCATGTGGGAAGGCACTGGGGGATGGCTGGTATCACATCAAAGTCCAGGACTTCAGTAGAAACATACAGATCTTTATCGCTCTCTGATCCTGTCCCTGCAGGGAAACTGTCTGACCTCTGCACAGTGGATTAAGATGGAGAGCACATGGGTACATGTATGAGCCCACCTATATGCCGCACAGCATTTAAAAAAAACTTAAAAATTTAGAGTACCCAATATTTTTTCCAATTAAGGGGCAATTTAGCGTGGCCAATCCACCTACCCTGCACATCTTTGGGTTGTGGGGGTGAAACCCACGCAGACACGAGAATGTGCAAACTCCACACGGACAGTGACCCAGGGCCGGGATTCGAACCCAGGTCCTCAGCGCCGTAGGCAGCAATGCTAACCACTGTGCCACCGTGCTGTCCCTTATGCCGCACAGCATGATGGGAATGTTTCAGAGTTAGCTCCATGAGAAAAGATTGTAGCTGTGGTCTGTGACTGATACTGACTTAATGTAGAACATGTGTTTAAAACATTCATTCTTTTGACACTTGCTTACAGATTTTGATGATGACGGCACTTTAGACAAAGAGGATTTGAAGAACTTGGTGAATTGTCTGACAGGAGGCACATCTGATACTCAACTGTCAGAGGCAGAAATGAACCAGCTGATTCAAAACGTAAGGGAAACTCTTCTTGAAAAACTGCACATTTTAACACTAAAAACTAACAGCGTCCTTAATTTAAATTGGAAATCTAGATACAAAGCCAGAACACTGACTTTCCACAGAGTGAGAAGATAGTGATATCAACTGTGGAAGTGCTTCCTTCAGTCTTCTCTTCCTCCTCCCAAGCCCGCAGATGTAGGAGGAAGGAAAGAGTTACTGGGTGCTGGGAAATAATTAGAATCGGAGGCAATGGAATGAGCTCAGTGAGAGTTTAGAGAAGAGCACTAGAGGGAGATATTAAGGTAAATATTAATCCCAATTTGCTTTGCACAAATTGGCTGCTGCATTTTCTATATTAAAATCGTGCCTACACTTAAAGTACCTCAATCAGCCACGCAGTGCTTTATGTCTTGAGGTCATGAAAGGTGCTGTTTTAAATTAAGCTCGCTCTATTTATTTCATCTATAATTTTGTCTGGTTTCATCATTCTTCATGCATCAACTTCCCCCTGATATTGCAGGCCAGTAACCTGCTTCTTGGTCTCTGAAAATATCACTGTCAATGGAGAGCTGGAGCGATTAGACAGTAATGTATTTAAATATTTAATGATCTTTTCTAGTGTAACTGCACCGTTGCACAGGTTATTCCAAATATCAAAATACAGTTGGACAACAGTTACCTCAAGGAAGTACTATAGAGGGTCATTAAGTAGCCACAAACGTGTAATTAGCCAGGCTAGTTACAAGTTCTGCCACCATGCAGACCGAGGAGGAGGACATCAGACAGTTTTACCGACCCCATTGGGATCGGAGTTCCAATGCCAGGCCAGAAGGACCAGAAGTATAAGACATGGACACTGTTACAGAAGAGCCCGAGTGGGCCGCCCACCCACTGGGACAAGCCACCTGGGACAAGGGGCTGGTTTAGCACACTGGGCTAAATTGCTGGCTTTTAAAGCAGACCAAGGCAGGCCAGCGGCACACTTCAATTCCCGTACCAGCCTCCCCGAACAGGCGCCGGAATGTGGCAACTAGGGGCTTTTCACAGTAACTTCATTGAAGCCTACTCGTGACAATAAGTGATTTTCATTTCATTTCACCTATGTGACAACACAGACCTTCTATAACAAGAAATATAACAATTTGATCGTGAGAAGAATTACTATGACCAATGAGGTCGACAAAACACTACGCTGTGAAACATCCGAGACGGCCACCTTCATTGAAGGGGTCACAATCAAGGCAGGTGATTATCCACCACCCCATTGACGGGTTGTTCTGCAGGCTACACAACACCCTCCTCCCCTCAGTCGGCTTATTTAACATCCATATGACCAATACACCAGGTCAAGAACCTTGGAACCAAACGTTCACGCTGCGGCAAAACTGAAAAATGCCACGCTACCTCTTGCCACTACGCTAAATATAGAAGCGAAAGGCAACCCATTCCACCAGGGGCCTATCAATGCAGAGAGTCAAACAACAGTTCACAACCAAGATTAGTCTCGGCCAGCATGAAAGGCATAGACATGCCAGTCCATGAAACAAGAAACGCCTCAAAGCCTTGAAACCATGTCCGAGCCAGGGAGGAGAGACTACAAGTGATCCGAGGAGGAGGATGCCCCCCTACGCCAGTATATTAACAAGGAAATTACAAGTGTCCTTAAAACAAAAACGACAAAGCAAATCTCAGATAAACACAGAAACCTGAAGAACACCCAGATGGAGGCCCAAGTAACAACTCCAGATTTCGCAGAAACCGAGCCACAAGGAGAGACCAGCAACCCTGACTGGTTGGGCCCACATCCAACAAGACCTCCAGCTACCATCCCGAAACATTGGGTCGTAGATGATCAGCTCACTCAATCCGAGGTCCTCATGGACACGAAGGACAACCCCGACAGCCGGGCTCAGGGCATTGGGCTAGTGGAGAGTATCACTGATGAGCAGGGGCCAATCCCCGAGGTCAGAAAATAAATAACAAGACAGAAGTGCAATAGTTACACCGGTGCAAAGAAAAGACAGGAAAAAAATTTTTAAATACTATTTAACATTGCATGGGATCCTCTGGTATGCTCCCCGGAGAAGAGCAACCATGATCCTGGGGCCGCAGATGAGTCAACCGCTCTGATTGGCCTTCGCGGATGACATTGCCCTTCTAAGTGATCCTCCCGTCGGGATGAACAGAACCTGTTGGTTTTGCCTAATCAATAGTCTATTACTTTGATGTAATCTATTTCCACACGGATGACCCTTACAAGGGGCCAATAAAATACTGTCAATCATGTCAGAGGTGCGAGGCTCCAAATGAAACTCTCGCTCACATTTTTGGTTGCTGCCCGTGTGTAAATAATGTAAGGATTTAAAAAAAAAAAATTTAGTGTACCCAATTAATTTTTTTCCAATTAAGGGGCAATTTAGTGTGTTCAATCCACCTACCTTGCACATCTTTGGTTTGTGGGGGCGAAACACATGCAAATACTGGGAGAATGTGCAAACTCCACATGGTCAGTGATCCAGAGCCGGGATCGAACCTGGGACCTCGGCGCCAATAATGTCAGGATTAAACAAGATATGGAACAACTATGCCAGTAATTCCCTAATCTGGACAGTATACCAGAAGCCGAAGCTCGTGGCCAAAGATGTTCCTTATGGAAACCCAATATCATATCCAGGAAATATCAAAGTTGCGTTGGTCAATGTCACAGTCTGGTACGAAGACTAAAACAAGGCAAACTCCACATGAACAGTGACCCGAGGCCGGGATTGAACCTGGTCCTCGGTGCCGTGAGGCAGCAATGCTAACCACCCAGCAAATCTTCAGACTCTCAATATCCCTGACGCTTGAAATGCTGCAAATCTTCAGTAACAGGTGAGTAAGCTGGATTCCATCTCTCTAGCCCAGCTTCATGCTGGTTGTGGCAAACCAACCCTCGGTGCCAAGGTGTGGTCTTCCGATCAAGGAAAGCATGTGGTGGGCACCTACACAGGGGGCAAAATGGTGGCAGAAGACTTGCAAATAATTGGTGCACAGTTAATTACTTGGTGGCGGGACGTTGTTACGGCACATTCAAATGATGAGATTTGTGGTAAAAGTCTTTGAACAACTAACCGAGGCGGTGCTCAGTTAGGTGCTTCTCCAAACTCTGAACAACACGCCTGATAACACTGAAGATGCGGCCCTAACCAGTGTCCCTCTGAACAACAAGCCTGGTACCTCGGCAGAGTCAGCCCAAATCTGTGACTCCAGTGATTCCTACCACCCCTGTCCTCAACATAAATGGAATAGCCCCTCCTTGCTGTGGCAATGCTAGACGTTTAAAAAATGTGGATGAACCACGTAACGACTCAGATAAGGCACTCGTGTGAGTGTTTTCAAATAGCCACAAACATAGGCTTGTCAGCTTATTCTTATTTGCTGTGCATAAATTAAGTTCCTTACCCCCCCCAAACACCTTTGTCTGAATCTTCTCCTCTCTTCTGCAATACATATTGTAGCTGGGTTATGGGTACACAAGTTTCCAGTACCTAGCCCAGGTATCCATTCTTTGTGAGCAGTCTGCTAACATTCACAAGCTAAGTAGAAGAAGCACACCAACCAAGCTAGGTCCATGTCCAAACAACATGCACACTTTCAACAGGAGTCACTGGCCTATGAATGACTGATAACCATATTAAACTGGAGATAAATTTCTGTTTTATAATGAACAACAGTTGTACAGGAATAAGTAACTTTCTTTATACCCGTCGGACAGTAATTTTCAAAGGCAGTTGTTATGGAACCTACCGGAGGTTTGTGGTAGTGAAGGACAGAATTCAGCAAATCATTCACTGCTTCAGTAAGAAAATCAGCTGGGATTTCACAAGTTACAGTAAGCAGTTCATTTCATGGGAGTTCCTAGTGGGTTACTTTGATGCAAAATAATTTTAATTTTATATATGAATTCAGTCCTCCCAAGAATTAAATATATTCTAATGGTTGGATCCTTGGTATATTCAAGGTTTCGACCTCCCTCACATTAGAAACTGCAACAAAAGTAAAATACTGCAGATGTTGGAAACACTCAATATCTGGCAACATCAGTGACGAGGAACAGAGCCTCTGGTTGATGTGAGGCTACTGTGTCTGGTCTCTTAGTTTAGTTGCAGCTAGTAGGATATTAATTCTGATACCCTTGATTCCACAAGTAGTTGACCGTGATTTTATAGCTTCAAAACCAAGGACTTATGTTACTGATGTTAAGGGGCGGCACAGCGGTTAAGAATGTGCCTCACAGCTGGGTTCAATTCTGGCCGTGACTATCTGTGTGGTGTTTGAACTTTCTCCCAGCGGGTGCTCCGGTTTCCTCCTAGGGTCCAGAAAGTGTGCGGGTTAGGTGAATTGACCATGCTAAGTTGCTCCTTAGTGTCCAAAAAGGCTAGGTGCATTTATGGGGATAGGGTGGGGATACAAGCCTAGGTGGGGTGCTGTTTTTTAAACAAAATGTTACTGATAAATTCCATTATATGGAGTTATGGGGCTTTGTATTTTTTTTTAAAGTTTCTGTATGTGCCATTGAGATTTTGTCTATTTCCACATGAAAACCACTGCCGTGACTATGTAATAAGCCTACTAGCATAGACAGTGGCTGTGTGATTTGCCATACCATCTCAAGCTTCATGACCAATGGAGGATTGGTGGCAAGTGTCAAAGGGCAGATATTAAAATTAGAAACAAGAGGCAGTTTGCCTTGTGTGTGTGTGTAACTAATCAATATTCTGTGAATATTGGGTAACACGATAGCATAGTGGTTAGCGCAATTGCTTTACAGCACCCGGGTCCCAGGTTCGATTCCCGGCTTGGGTCACTGTCTGTGCGGAGTTTGCACGTTCTCCCAGTGTGTGCATTTCCTCTGGGTGCTCCTGTTTCCTCCCAGTCCAAAGATGCGCAGGTTAGGTGGATTGGCCATGCTAAATTGCCCTTAGTGTCCAAAATTACCCTTAGTGTTGGGTGGGGTTACTGGGTTATGGGGATAGGATAGAGGTGTGGGCTTGGGTAGGGTGCTCTTTCCAAGAGCTGGTGCAGACTCGATGGGCCGAATGGCCTCCTTCTGCACTGTAAATTCTATGAAAAACAATTTCTATGTATAAAATGCTGACTTTAGCACATTTAAAGTACTAGTTTATTACTGTTATTACTGATCAGTGCATGGTTGTGATGTTTCAATGCTAATCTGGTTTGACCCTTTTAAGGCCACTAGCAAATGAACACATTCAGGTTAACTGTCGCTAGCTATAAATTTCAAGATCCAGGTTGGAAAAATCCAGAATTAAATGACTAGCTTTCATTCTCCTTTTTTAAGATGGTTTTGTCACTTTAGCATCTGGGAGTGACATGGGTGTATGCCTGACCCACTTTAAAAATACTTTAAATATACTTACTGTGTCACCCAGATTTTGGAAGAAGCCGATATTGATAAAGATGGGACTGTGAATCTCTCAGAATTTCAGCATGTCATCTCCAGATCGCCTGACTTTGTGAGGTATGGTGAACAGAATTTAATGGCTCTTCTTCTTTCACTAACGCACACTTTAACTGAAACACGATTTAATCATATCTATAACCTGAGCAGGAGCAGAGAGGGACACTAAGTCAGATATATGGTTTCTGAGAAATGAAATGCTATTGCGAATACTAAATCTAAATTGATCAAGGGACCAGGTTTGATTTCTAGTCAGTGATTCATCAAACACAACTGGGCCAACAGTTCAAGAACTGTAATTGGTCTCTGGTGAAGAATGTGTGTGTGTATAAGGGAATTAGCTGCTAGGACGCAACTAATTTTAACTCGCTCTGTCCAGCATAAAGTGGGAGCAGTAAATGTACTGCTAAGCTGACACCCTGATTCAATCATATATCGACTGAATGAAAGCAGGGTAGCCATGGTGTCTGTTACAGTAATAGGCAAGTCAGGGTCACATGGCACACCTAAAACAGTTTCCAATTTAAGGTACAAATGGAGTGTGAGCCGCACTCTTTCATCCTCTTGTAGGTGTTGTACAGCCAGCTGAGGCCAGGAAGAGTAATGCCACCTCCTATACCCACAGAAAGCTCTGCCTTGCCTCCCACCCACCCAAATAGAAATAGTTCAGGTGCAGATTTCCTTCTTTACTGATTTTGATGATTGTTTGTTTTCCTTTCAGCTCCTTTAAGATTGTTCTATAAAATAATCGCGGATCATCAGTGATGGGGAAAGTCATTTTACCTCCCTGGAAATCTTTGACCTGGGGACAAGATTGGTGTTCTCCCGATTCCAGAAACTCTCTGCCTTTAATATTTTGGGAGTGGCGGAGGGAGATCTTTGACGAGGAATTTTACATCTGTATTGCATCGATATCAATTTCGAAAGCTACAGTTACAGTATTCAAAATATTAATGTTTCAAAATGTTTGATTAACACCAGGGAGGGAGAAAAGAATCTTTTATATTTTTTGACTAGAATGCTTCCAATGATAAACTCAGCATTTTTACTGTGCAATAAAAGTATTTTCATTCTAACCATTCACTGTGCAAGACGCATCGGTTTTAAATCTAAAATTCCATCCCCATTCTACAAAGTGTTTTACCAATTGATGTCAGTTAGCTCGAGCTAAATAGGGAAACAGTCAAGAAGCCGATAATTTCTCAAAACATCAATACAGTTGGAATGTTTCTAAAAGTATGAACAAGAGCAGGATCCATGCAATGCTACAGGCCACTGAAACATACCAACACTGTACCTTGGGTACAGAGACAGGCTTAGGAAAAGCTGAGACTGCAAAGATCACCTCACCACATCAAGCCAAGTAATAAAAAAATTATGGAATGGAAAAGGAAGCATGCCTTCACATGCCAGCACAACCAGAACCATTTTGTCAGGAACCTAAAGAATAATGGACTATAATCAAACACAGTTTTCTTGGCCCAAGTAGTTGTTGCTGCTGTATTGCAGAATGGGAGAGCCCCAGGAGAGGCTCCCATCACCAAATATAAGCTCAGGAAAGCACTTGGGAAATAATGTGCTTGGCAGCTGGGGTACTCACCAAACTGTTGATGCTGGGCTAATTCCCGAGGTGTTGGAAGCATAAAACAAATTGTAAAACCTGGTCCACAAATCAGACAAAGATCCTTGTGATTACCAACCACATTGTGCTCTGCTGTCTGGGTAGGTGCTGGACAAAGTCACCACATTATGTCTCTCGTAACGACCCATGGACATTGGTCTTCCACTCCAGCCTGACCAGTGTTAAGGAGAGGAAGCACTAGAGGTTACCTTGCAGCAGCTTTCAGAAAGTATCCTTAAAGGGCTCATTGGATTTTGAATTTCCTGGCAGAGAACACAACTGGTGTGAAAAGGAACGCATTCCACCAGGGTTTTACTGAATGTTGGGAATTCCACAGCGCTCACTGATCATCTGAAGCTTTCACGCCGCTGGCAAGGACAGCATTTGTTGCTCATTCCTATGAGCCCGTGAACGGAGTGGTTTGCCAGCTAGGCCATTGCAATCAACAGTTCACAACCAGATTTAGAACATAGAACAGTACAGCACAGAACAGGCCCTTCGGCCCTCAATGTTGTGCCGAGCCATGATCACCCTACTCAAACCCACGTATCCACCCTATACCCGTAACCCAATAACCCCCCCCCCCTTAACCTTACTTTTATTAGGACACTACGGGCAATTTAGCATGGCCAATCCACCTAACCCGCACATCTTTGGACTGTGGGAGGAAACCGGAGCACCCGGAGGAAACCCACGCACACACGGGGAGGACGTGCAGACAGTGACCCAGCCGGGAATCGAACCTGGGACCCTGGAGCTGTGAAGCATTTATGCTAACCACCATGCTACCCTGCTGCCCCTTTTCTTTCTCGAAAGGACATCAGTGAGCCAAATATTGACAATTATGGTCACCATTGCTGAGACTAGCTTTAAATTCCAGATTTGATTAATTGACTTTAAATTGCACCAGCTGCCATGGTGGGATCTGAACCAATGTCGTGCGATCCACAAAATCCACAGATGGGATTGTCCGGTTGGCCCATTGTGTAAGCCTGCTCCTGCCCCATCAAACTCCTTTTCCGATCTTGACCCCACACTCTCTCCTCTTGTCCAGTCTCTTCCCACCGACATCCGCGATTCCTCCGATACCATACACCCTGGCCCTAACTGCCTCCTCTGTACCATGGATGGCCAATCCCTCTATATCTACGGGGTGGGAGTGGGTCTGGGTAGAGTGCTCTTTCAGAGGGTAGGTGCAGAATCGATGGGCTGAATGGCCTCCTTCTGCACTGCAGGAATTCCATGGTTCTAGGTATTAAATGTTATTGACAACTGTGAGATCGGGGAGAGTCAGTTATGTTGTGGTAATGTCACTAGACTAATAATCGAGGCTCGGGCTAATTCTCTGGGGATAAAAGCAAATTACTCAGATCTGAAACACAGAGCAAATACTGGACAATCTCAGAAGGTCTGACAGCATCTGTGAAGGGAGCTAACATTTCGAGTCGGGATGACTCTTTGTCAAAGCCATACACAGCATGGCCAATTCACCGAACCTGCACATCTTTGGACAGCGGGAGGAAACCCACACAGACACGGGTAGAAAGTGCAAACTTGGCACAGAATCACCCAAGGGGGAAATTGAACCTGGTCCCTGGTGCTGCGAGGCAGCAGTGCTAGCCAACCTGAACTAAGGATTGCTGAAGACTGTCGCTGGGGGTCGGGGGGAAATGGAACAAACCAAAATCCTCTGTGGAACAATGGAGCCGGAGAATATTCTTCAGATTATACAAAGCCAACACTGGTCCAATCCTGGTCAGCCTCCATATGCAACTCCAGACCCACAGCAATGAGATTGACTTTTAACTGCCCCTCAAGTGCAATTAGGGATGTGCACAGTATCTATCGACATCAAACAATGGGGTAAGGCTTCAGAGGACTCGAAAACATATGCAAAGCAAAGCCTAGTCCAGAGAAAATACACCAGGAAAGGACTATCCATCACCATCAATATTGATCGAGGAAGGCAGCAAAATTACACATTTACAGCAGGTGCTGATTTTGGCAACAATCTAATCTCAGGGATTCTTTAGCAGGAGCCAGCAAAGCCGATGGCAATTAAATTTACTCCCCAGTCAGAATAATGCTGCAAATCCCAGTAACCATATAAAAAGGATGTGAAAATGGCAACAAACTTTAGGCTGTCCAGTAAAATCAGCATTATGCACAAATATAGAAGGAATGAGTGAATCATAGGCTGGGTAAAAAGATCTCAGGGGATGGATACAGCCATCAACTTGGACACTCCCTCACCACAGAAGTGATGAGTGAGCGATTCCATAAATATGCCTGCAAACAAATTCACAGAAAAGTTAATTAAGTCCACTGAAAATCGAATGTTAGTTTAGTTTGAATGCTTGAATGTTAGGTGTTGATAAAAAATACGATTCCATTGATATGAAATATGTAATTTTAATACTGCGTTAATATTTAGGTGCACATTAGGGTTCAGATAATGTCCATGAGCTGAGTATGCGCGTCAGGAAACAGCTTAAGACAAGGTGATCAGATAGGGTTTTTGAAGCTAGAGAGATGAGGCAGGTTGGAGGGGGAGATAGTGAGGAAATCAAAGTAGACCAGAGTTGAGACGTTGCAACAATATACATGTGAAACTAAGCAGTATGGCAGGAAATCTGATTCGTGCACAGTGCGTGCTGCATCAATAGGAATTATTAAGTTACCAAAGTCTCCAGCTTATTGTTGTCTTTTATAAATATTTTCTGATCCTAGTCAGTTGCTCCATTCCAGATCAGACATGTTGTTCTGACACCAAAGGTTTAAATTTGGCCACACTTTCTTTTCCCAAAAGTGCTAACTCCTGCAGGTTCAGAGTCCCATGAGCATTTTAGTTCCTCCAATACTTCATCCATGTGATCATTCTTCTCAAAGTCTAGATAAAAATCATCAGCAGACTAACTTTATCACAAGAGTAACCACAATTCTGTCCTTATCAGATGCCTGCATATGTACAGCTTCATATACAGATCAATGGATAATAAATCAGCAGCAGGAAACAAAGTTTATTTACCTCCTTCCTAACCCATGACTATGCCAACCAGTGCCCTTGGACAGGTAATAACAGCATTGATTGGGGATCAAAAAACAACAATTCCAGTTAATGTGACTCAGTACATGATTACTCATGAGGCCACTGAGCTAATTGCCACACGATCGTACACACCCTTATTCCAGTGATTGACAGAACACAATTCATCCAACGTTTAAAATTATTCCTGTCGTGCAAACACAAAAGTGTTCCACGGTCCACAGACAACATCCAGAACAGAAAGATGGTTTTGTACAAAGTACTCAACAAGCTGTGGAAGATCAGAACTATCAGTATGTCCGTGGCCAAGTTGCCCATAGGTACCTGGAAAATATAAACAAACATTCTGTAAAATTTACTATGAAAATAACGAGCGTGATTCTCCGACCCCATGGCGGGTCGGAGAATCGGCGGAGTGCCGCGCAAATCGCGCCACGCCACCCCGACGCCGGGATGTGATTCTCCACAGAGCGGAGAATCGGCGCCATTGAGGCCGGCGCAGCGCCGGTTGGGAGCGCCCCCCCCCCCGCCCGCGCAATTCTTCGGCCCAGACGGGCTGAGCGGCTGTGACAAAAAACCAGAGTCCCACCAGCGCCGTTTTAACATGCTCTGAGCCAGTGGGACCTCGCCATTGAAGGGTCCGGGTGCAGCCTGTGGGGGGCGAGGGGGGTCCGACCCTGGTGGGGTGGGGGGCTTCCATTGTCGCCTGGCCCACAATCGGGGCCTACCAATCGGCGGGCCGGCCTCGCAGGCTGGCGGCCTCCTTTTTTCCACGCCGGCACCTGTCGCCCTACGCCATTTGGCGTTGGAGCCGACGCAGAGAAGTGAGCCACTGCGCATGCGCGCGTTAGCGCCGGTGCCACGGCGCATGCGCGGACCCCGTGGCCACCCAGTTGACGCCGGGGTCAGCAGCCGGCGTGGGCCGCTCCAGCACCGAGCTGGCCCCCTGTGGCCCGGAGAATCGGACGCCAAAAGGCCTGTTGATGCCGGAGTAAAACACTCCCATTTTTATGCCGGCGTCAACACTTAGCCGCGCGATGTGTGAATCCTGCCTGATCTACTTGCATCCATACGGGAAAGTTTGAAGACACTTGATCCATGAATTGTTTTTGAAGCACGGTGACTGTTATACGGGAAATCGTAGTCCCCATTCTACATCAGCAACATCCCAGAGCCCATCACTGAGATGGTTGGTTTAATTAGTCAGCTTGAATTGGTGATGATTGGGCTGAAGGACACGAGGAGATTCTTTTTTTTTTGAAAAGAGTACCAAATTATTTTTTTTTCCAATTAAGAGTCAATTTAGTGTGGCCAATCCACCTACCCTGTACATCTTTGGGTTATGGGGATGAGACCCACGGGGAGAATGTGAAAACTCCACACAGATCGAACCCGGGACCTCAGCACTGTAGGCAGCAGTGCTAACCACTGTGCCACCTTGCCGCCCAGAGGTGCACACTCTTTAAATAATCATGACATCTTCAACATCTATTATCCATAGAAACTGATTTGCAAGATAGAAACTGATTTAAAAATAGTATCTAGAACAAAGCTGAATATTACATGATTGGCAAGTTAGGTTAAGAACTCAAACTCACAACTTTCTAGTCCATAGAAGACCACCAAAATCAACACTAAAGCTTGTTTCAATTGCCAATTTGATTAATACTTACCCCAGCCCCAGGTGAAGAGTTTACCTCCTCCTGGAAAAGAGGGAAAATGACAGGGTTATGCCTGAATCTATTATTAAGGTAATAGCAGGATGCTTACAAAATCATAATGGGATACAGCAAAGTCAACATGGTTTTATGAAAGGAAAATCATGTTTAATTTATTAGAATTATTTGATGAAGGTAACAAGCAAGGTGGACAGGATAACCTATAGATGTAGTTTACTTGGATTTACAAAACACTTGATAAGTTACCATATCAAAGGTTACTGCACTAAATATGAGCTTGTGGTATAGGGAGTAACATTTTAGCATTGATAAAATATTGGTTAGCTAACAGGGAGCAGTGGTCAGGGATAAAAGCAAATTATGCAGATGCTGGAATTTGAAACAAAACCAGTAAAAACTGGACAATCTCAGCAGGTCAGAGAGAAGGGAGCTAACGTTTCGAGTCTGGGTGACTCTTTGTCAGCGGTAAATGGGTCTTTTTTGGGTTGGCAAGCGATAATTAGTGGAGTGCCACAGGGATCAATGCTAGGACCTGTTTGCAATGGTTTGAATGAAAATGAAAAAATGAAAATCGCTTATTGTCAAGAGTAGGCTTCAATGAAGTTACTGTGAAAAGACCCTAGTCGCCACATTCCGGCGCCTGTTCGGGAAGGCTGTTACGGGAATCGAACTGTGCTGCTGGCCTGCCTGGTCTGCTTTCAAAGCGAGCGATTTAGCCCAGTGTGCTAAACAGCCCCTATAAAGTCTACAAAGGGATGTAGATCGTTATGCGAGTGGAAAAAAAAATAGTAGATGGAGTATAATGTGGGAAAATGTGAACTTGTCCACTTTGGCAGAAAAAATAGCAAAGCAGTATACTATTCAAATGTTGAATATTGGGTGTAGTGGGGTCTGTGAATCCTGGTACATGAATCACAGGATGTTAGTGCGCAGGTACAGTAAGTAATTAGGAAGGCAAATGGAGGGGCAACATGGAGGCACAGTGGTTAGCACTGATACCTCACGGTATCCAGGACCTGGGTTCGATCCCGGCCCTGGGTCACTGTCCGTGTGGAGTTTGCACATTCTCCCCATGTTTGCATGGGTCTCCCATTGAGCCTGCTCCGCCATTCAATAGGATCATGGCTGATCCGACATTCCTCACGTCCACTTTCCTATCCTTTCCCCTAACCCTTGATTCATTGACTGATCAAGAATCTATCTCAGCTTTAAATAGACACAAGGACTCTGCCCCCAGATCTCTCTGTGACAAGGAATTCCAAAGGCTGACAACCCTCTGAGAGAAGAAATTCCTCCTCATCTCAGTCTGAAATTGGCTCCCCTTTATTCTGAGACTCTGCCCTCTGGTCCCAGACTCTCCCATGAGGGGGGAAACATCCTCTCAGCATTTACTCTGTCAAAGCCCCTTCAGAGTCCTCTATGTTTCAATTAGATCATCTCTCATTCTTCTGAATTCCAATGAGTAGAGTGCAAACTTATTTAACCTTTGCTCATAAGACAATCCCTCCATATTGAGGATCATCCTAGTGACCCTTCTCTAAGCCGCCTCCAATGAAATAATATCTCTCCTGAAATAAGGAGACCAAAACTGTTCACAATACTCTAGATGTGGTCTCACCAGTACCTTGTACAGTTGCAGCAAGACTTCCCGACTCTATACTCCAACTCGCTTGAAATAAGGGCCAACGTTCCAATAACTTTCCTGATTACCTGCTGCCCGTGTGCTAGCTTTCTGTGTTTCATGCACAAGTACCCCAAGACTTTTTGTGTTGTGACTTTCGCGCGTTTTTCTCCATTTAAATAATACTCTGTTCTTTTGGTCTTCTTTCAAAGTAAACTTCACATTTTCCCACATTATACTTCATTTGCCAACTTTTTGCCCACTTATTTAACTCTTTGCAATCTGCCTGTATCCATCTCGCAATTTGCCTTTCCACCTATTTTTGTCGTCTGCTAATTTGACTACAGTACATTTGCTTCCTTCCTCCAAGTCATTAAAATATTTACATTAATATAATTTATCCCCTCAACTAATATCACAACACACTATTTAGTAATTATCACATTGCTGTTTGAGAGAGCTTACTAGGACACCCAAATCCCAGATAAGAACAATGTAAGGCACCCTCCAGAGTTTTCCATCTAGACAGTGTGGGAGGAAAGGGCAAGACTGTTAATTTCTGTTAAAAATTCCACATTAGCACAGCATTAAAGGGACTTATTATATAATGGAGTTTAGTGGTTACACACTGAGAAACCATCAAAACAAAATTTGTTTTATTCAGACCAGTTTACCAAGAAAAATGTTAACTGTTATTCAGTTACGTACTGATGATGACCGCAGTATGTCGTGACCCACAGCTGACCTTGCTGACCTCTGACTCTTCTGGCAAATCGAGCAATGCAGGAAATGCCTGGATTGAGATGAACACATTCAAATCTCCCTCGGCTGCTTTTTTACTTTTGAATTTTATAACGGTGTCACGTACATCACTTGGCGACGGTGAGTCTGTGTGTAAAATCAAATTAAGAGATTAAATTTAATATTAATATGTAAACACCAGCTAACCCTTACAAACACTGAATTTTTTATTGCTATTTAAATTAAAATAATTGCTATCATTAACAGTGATGGCTACTTAATGAGTCACATTAAATGAAACAATGAAATGGAGTAATTTGCTGGTTCCATTGATGCTCAACCTGTCTCCATTCTATACTAGGGCAGATTCTGCAACAACTATCCGAGTATAAGACCGAGTATAAGGATCACAGATATCTAGTTGCTCTGAATAACTCATAACACTATTCTACGCGTGCTAATCTCACACAGGCAGTTAGCGCAAAACCAATTTTGCAACTTTGCACTATCTGCGAGGAATCCACACTGTTGTCCTGTGGATACATGCGGGGAATTCCAAAAATGTTGGCACAATAAAAAATGCTATTGGGAGCTTTTGGTTCAAGACAGAGAGCATTCTGGGAGAGATTTGCCACTTCCAATGACATAAATGTCTCAACTGCCTCTGATGCTGGACTTACTGTTACAGACAATACTGTAACACAAAATCTGATAAAATCTGAATTAGCATATATTTAAAACAGTTGAACATGGATAGTTTGGTCAGTTAAGACACCAGGTAGCTGAGCCACACTGACCAGGGAGGTTTCAGAATTGGTCAGTCAATTGTAGTGAGTTAATGGAATCATAGTAAGGATGTTGCAATTGTGCTCAGCCTTTCTTGAAAATGTAAATGTACACCAGATCAGGGCAGGATCAGGGTAAGCTCTGCTGTGTCACAAAGCCAAACTGCTGAAATGCAAACTTCTTTTTAGTCTTTCCAATTAGGGAGCAATTTAGCGTGGCCAATCCGCCTATCCTGCACATCTTTTGGGTTGTGGGGGCGAGACCCACGGAGGCATGGGGAGAATGTGCAAACTCCACATGGAGAGTGACCCGGGGCCGGGATCAACCCGGGTCCTCGGCACATTAAGCAGTAGTGCTAACCACTGTGCCGCCCAAGATACTGTGTTTTTTAGGAGAGAAGAGTGGTGAAAAAGTCAATACTGTGAATTGGCATAATTAAAATGCCATTTACTAGTAAGGACTATTTGTTTCTTATTATGATTACAACATAACACAGTGGTGCTATGCATTCCATAATAGTGTAAACACCTTGGAATGATAGAATCCCTACAGTGGAGGAGGCTATTCAGCCCATCATTTGCACCAACCCTCTGAAAGAGCACCCTACATCACCCGAATATCCCACCCTATCCATGTAAACCAATCTAGGAACAATTTAGCATGGCCAATTCATCTAACCTGCACATCTTTGGACTGTGGGAGGGCAGCATGGTGACACAGTGTAACCACTGCCTACGGCGCTGAGGACCCCGATTCGAATCCCAGCCCTGGGTCACTGTCCGTGTGGAGTTTGCACATTCTCCCCGTGTCTGCATGGGTTTCATGCCCAGAACCCAAAGATGTGCAAGGTAGGTGGATTGGCCACGCTAAATTGCCCCTTAATTGAGAAAAATAATTGGGTACTCTAAATTTATTTTAAAAAATACTTGGACTGTGGTAGGAAACCGGAGCAACCAAAGGAAACCCAAGCAGACATGGGAAGAATGTGCAAACTCCACAGTCACCCAAGGTGGGAATCAAATCCATGTGTCTGGTGCTGTGAGGCAGCAGTGCTAACCACTGTGCCAAACCTACTGCAACAAAGTTTGAAAGAGCATTTTCAACAAAAATTAAAAACGATAACAAGGTATTTCTGATATGATCAAAGGTCACGTAACAAACATATACCATTTTTCTGTATGATCGTTTAAGCAAAGGGGCAATCTATGTTCACAAAGTTTTCACACTGTAACAAGAGACCACCATACACTTGTTTCAAAGAGGGAAAGGGGAATATGAAACACAGTCAAAGAGGTAGTATTTTCCTCTGCCTACTGTTAGTGAAGAACTCACACAAATTTTATCACTAACATTGTCAAAGTAGCAAAATATAGCCCAGCTTGTGTGAGTTAACACTCTTCTAAACTATCAGCCAGTCTCTGCACTACACACACTAGTATTTATTGAGGGTGCAGAGTGTCAATGTAACCAGGAAATATGAAGCACATTCAAATATTTTTTCAATTACAAGTTGCAGTGTTCACCCTCATGTGACAACTGACCATATATGTTTGTCACGTAGGCTTTGGGGTGATCTTATAGAACATAGAACAGTACAGCACAGAACAGGCCCTTCAGCACTCGATGTTGTGCCGAGTATTGTCCGAAACCAAGATCAAGCTATCCCATTTTATCGAGGTCTAGAAAATAATGAGGGGCATAGATAGTCAACATTTTCATGCTGGAAACCTCGATGACTTTTAAGGACAAATCCTGCAACTTAATTCTTGTTGCAAATGTTCTTACTTTTCAAAGGAACACAACATCTCCTTACCCTCTCCCTCTGCAGACAGCTCCTTCTGCTGAGAGGGATTCTGATGTTCCTCCGAACATGACTTTGTTGGCAGTCCCAACTGTCCTGACTCATTCCATCCCCACACATACAGGTCTCCCGATGCTAAGGATTTAAAAAAAAAAGAAGATATAAGCTCTAATCATGACACATTATTATGAAGTACATTGCTAAACCAGACTTGTATATTTAACTCATGGCAGGTGTGGATTTAGCATTTATCATAGTGGTGTTTTCGATCCCTGTGGTTTCTCACTTACTGAGTGCTCTAAACAACCATAATGTCTCATTCAGTGGGCCATTAATGTGTCCTCAACAAAATACTATTAGAAGCTGCCAAAATTGGATACATGCATGTTGTTGTACTAGAGTACACAGCAGGAAGCCCCATAGTTGTTCCTTGCTCTGTCCCAAGTTAGCTGATCCCAGTAAAGTCATCAGGTGATCTCAGAAGAAAAAGGAGCCAGTGTTTCTGCTCATGATTATTTATCCTAAAACTACTGCGAGAAAATGCCCATCCCTGGACATTCGAATAAGAATAAGATCAGGCTCAGTTGTGATAGTTGAATAACCTGCTCTCCTTCAATGTTTAGGCTCACAAAAAATGGCTATTTGGACAATTTATTGGGTGCATGTGATGCCCCAGTATGAGGCAAAGAGGAGAAACTGGAGGAAAGGTTGCTTTGGCACAGCCAAGTAGATGCAACAGTCGCTCAATCTCAGACCGCCATGCAGTAAAGAATGGAACTGGAATGAAATGCAACAACCACTGTTTCAGTCTGCTCCTATAAATAGGAGAACAGGTGAGCCCCCAGTTAAAGCCCACCATCTGAGTAGAAGCAAGATTTAATTTAAACAATTAACAGCAGGGCCTGCCTCCAGGGTATAGAATTAAGTACACTTGATAGTGGAGTTGGACACTTTAGGAACTTTCAAGCGGTTATTGGATCGGCACATGAAGCACACCAGAATGACAGGGAGTGAGATAGCTTGATCTTGGTTTCGGACAATGCTCGGCACAACATCGAGGGCCGAAGGGCCTGTTCTGTGCTGTACTGTTCTATTTGATCTATTTATCAGCAGGCAGTCGTGAGGATATGGATGCAGTTTCCCAATGAAGAAGATAAACTCCACAGTATTATTTGCCTCCAGTATAGCAGGAGACCCAGTGTTGGAGAGGAGTATCAGGTGTTAGTAAATATATCCCTATATACAATGTCGCTGCAGTGATGGATCTTACCACTTGCACTCACAGAATGCCAGCTCCCAGCTGCTACTTCAGCCATTGCCAGCCCGTGTAACGCCTCCACAATGCGTGGCTCTGCTTCATCCTCAACACCACCATGTCCCAACTGACCATGTCTGTAAAAATATCACATTGCTGAAAAACAAGCACTACAGTACTTGGATATTTACCACCTCAGTTCTTTACCAAAGTAAAGGTCCCAGGAGGGTTCACAGAGAAGAGAAACAAACAATAGTGGGAGGGGCAGCATAAGACAAAAGCTTGATATTGAGGATGCTTTTAAAATTGGGCAAGAGGGAAAGGTGGGGGTATTTATAGAATAGGGTTAAAACAGATGGGAGTTTGATGAAGGAAGATTTGTACTCAAATGCATCATAGGGTGCTATCAAAAATATTTTAAAAATCACAACACCTGTAGGGATGTCAAATTAGCTCCATGTCAACAGCCGCAAAGCATTTTCCCAAATGAAAGAAATTCCAAAAATGTGCAGGTTAGGTGGATTGGCTGTGCTATAAATTACTCGCTAACCTAACCAAAAGGTTAGGTGGGGTGACTAGGTTACGGGGATAGGGTGGAGGTGTGGGCTTAAGTAGGGAGCTCTTTCCAAGGACCGGTAAGACTTGATGGGCCAAATGGTCTCCTTCTGCACTGTGAATTCTAGGATTCCCCCGCCAATATTCTCTTCTCTATCCTGAAGTTGCAACTGGTGCTCACTGCCCTCCAGCGACTCATGCTGTACAACTAATAATGGCAGGTTACTGTATTTACTTGTGGGATTTTTTTAATAGCCAAGTTTAATGCTGCCAAAATGTGTTCCAAAAGGATCAGTGGATATTAAGCAGCAGCTGGAATCTCGGCTGGTACTATTCTTATCGGCCCAAGGGCAGTCATCCCAATGGTAACATCCAACAGAACTTGTGATTCAACAACTCAGCAAAAGCATGCAATCAAATTAGGCCTTCTGGTTTTTATGGCTTTTGTGATCTAATGGGCCATCAGAAATACTCATTGTAGCCACTTTATGTAAAATTATCTGCACATTTCAGACGTGAAACAATTGTGGGGTGGCTAATTTTAAGCTTGCTCCAGTCAAAGCTATACAGTCCCATTGCTAATCCGAATCAATATATAACTTGGACGTTACTGCTGCTGAGGTTAGGGCATGACCATATTTTCAGAGATCCAGTCAAAATGATCTGGGTCAAATATCAAAAAGTGCGTAATGTACAGAAAAACATAATACAATCATATAATATCAAAGATTAAATCTGGAGTTATTAGGGACTGAAATAATGATTTAAAAGATAAAGCAGAACTGATCTTAAAGACATTAAAAGCACAACTACTGAATTTAAAACTTAATTAGAAAATTTAATCTCCAAGATGACAACATGTATTTACGTAGCACATTTTATGTAATTAAATGGCAGAGACAGAAACTGACACCCAGCCTTATAAGGAAAATATTTTTATATTTTGCATCAATTTGTTATGAGCAGCAGTGAGATATGAAATTTAATCATCTGTTCAAACTGAGGTGAAAAACAATGTTTTAACCCACATGGGTGCCACACCGATCCCTCAGGATTAGATACAAAAGCACATTTGAGTGACAAGTTTCAAACCACAAACCTGACTGCTATTGAATCCTTTAACAAATGTATATCTTGAGCCTACAATCCAGAACATGGTTCATTAATGTGCTCGCACATACACAACTACTGAATTAATCTTACCGTCCTGAGCCCCAGGAATGCAGTGTCCCATCAATACTCAGTAAGAGAGCGTGCTCAGTGCCGAGTGCCAGCTTTCTTGCACGGAGCTGTGGTGACAATGGTTTGTAAAATGGAGGAGATGTTGTAACATAGCCATCAGGGATCAATGGAAGCGCTGAGAGGGAGAAAACAGAGGGGGTTAAATTTAGCACCCCTACCATCTTGGCATTTTACCTTCGCTGGTAATTAAAGAAAAGTAGCTGTGAGTAGAGAAGATCCAAAGTTTGATTCAGGGTCTACGGCGAGTTAACGCATTCATCTGGATTAACAAGAAGATGTTTCCGATGGCCTCTGTGACCCTAGAGAGCAGTACCAGCCCAACTTCCTTCTCCTGGTCACTATCCAACAATCCCATTCTCAACACATGATAAAGCTATGATGTGGCGATGTCGGCGTTGGACTGGGGTGAGCACAGTAAGAAGTCTTACAACACCAGGTTAAAGTCCAACATGTTTGTTTCAAACACTAGCTTTCGGAGCGCAGCTCCTTCCTCAGGTGAATCACCTGAGGAAGGAGCAGTGCTCCGAAAGCTAGTGTTTGAAACAAACATGTTGGACTTTAACCTGGTGTTGTAAGACTTCTTACTATGATAAAGCTGGAAATGGATAGGTCCATCAGCAACAGCAAAACAAAGTTAAGTTACTGCATTGGGTAGTCTATTCAAAAATACTTGGGAGACCTGCTACATTTTCCAGCATGATCCAGTTTTACTCTTGCTTCCTAAATTAGGGAGATTGAAGCTAAATTTAGCACCCCTACCATCTTGGCATCGCATCAGAGACTGTCAGGGCCTATGTGCCCTGTCATTAATCTCAGCCATATATGTTAAACTGCAAGCCCCAGTCAGGTTCAATTCTCTTTTTGACAAAGAAATTAATGTAGATGGTGTAACTCAGTCATACACCCTGGGCAATGAGAGGGGAGCATTAACTCACCTACTACTGATTTACATTGGGATACAAACACATCACCACTCAGTGCTTCCTTGACTCAAAAGCTCCCATTCAATTTCCTCTGTTTACTTTCAACAGAAAAGCTAACTCTGCAATATGGACTGTATAGGGTATTAGACTTGTACAGCAGAATTAAATTCATTGTCATTGTGGAGCATGTTTATACAGCTGCTCCACTATGAGATTATAAGCAAGTGGGCGGCATTGTAGCACAGTGGCTAGCACTGTCGCTTCACAGCTCCAGGGTCCCAGGTTCAATTCCCGGCTTGGGTCACTGTCTGTGCAGAGTCTGCACGCTCTCCCCGTGTCTGCGTGGGTTTCCTCCGGGTGCTCCGGTTTCCTCCCACATGTCCCAAAAGACGTGTTGTTAGGAAATTAGGGCATTCTGAATTCTCCATCTGTGTACCCGAACAGGCGCCGGAATGTGACGACTAGGGAATTTTCACAATAACTTCATTGCAGTGTTAATGTAGGCCTGTGACAGTAAAGATTATTATTAAGAGAATGCCCATTCCTCAATCACATTCAGAATTTAAATGTTCACAGCAGTAGGATTTTCTGCTGGCTGCTGTACAGTGCACAGTACAGCTTACATCTACAGTAATTGACATACTACACTCTCAGATGGAACTGTTTTTCCTAGTGTCTTGATGTGCACCACACCAATTAATATTAATTCAGTCGGAAAGCATTCACATTGTTTTAGTTACAAGCACTCAACAAAAAGTTAGCTTGTTCAGTGGGTGGAACAACTGTTGTAGAGCAATGTTATTGACTAGCAGCGCTAAGAGTCACAATCTTATCAAGGTCTTACTCAAGACCTGCACCATCAAATGCATTATTACAAATAACAGGACATAGGTATGTCCGTGTGGTTTTCCAGATGATGCCAGTAACCTTCCCCACACAAAAAGAGAGAAAAGCCAAAATAAATAGCTCAGTTACACAGTGTCAGTTTAAAAGGGGAAGTCTCATTCATTGTACAGATACTGGGACAGGTCTGCCTCTTGCTGGTGAGGGAACAATGTCAGATCTTAAGCTTGAGCAGCACACCAAAGTTTCAATGGTAATGAATGGAGACCAAGAGACACAAGGAGCAGCAAGTCTTCTGACTGCCATACTGCAAACACCAAGTTTATTACTTCAATGAAATAAACTTGAGATAATATGAATGTGAACCACCACTATCCAATTCTAATGACCATCATCCCACCACAATCTCTCCACCAGACTAACTAAATGTGTATAACTCGTATTGTAAAAAAACATCTGGAGACCCACAATGCTGAAGGAAACCTTGGTTAAAGGCAAGAAGCTCTGACTGCAAAGCTCTATTAGCTCAGTTACAGTAATTAGGAGCTAAGCTACTCACACTCAAAAGCTCAGCCTTATCTCTGCTGACTGGAGTTGGTCTCAGTTGGTAGGGGTTATGGCAACTGCCTTAAACTATAGGCGGGAAGAAATAGGCGTGTTTAGAAATAGGGTCAGGGCACCTGCTGCAAATCCAGTAACTGTCTAGAAGGGTAAAAGTAATTGCGGGACAATTCACATCTCCAATTGACACTGTGTCACATGGGTCGAGTGAAGAAGTGACACCTTAACAAACATACACAGCAAGGAAACATAGCCAGGATGGCAGACAACATTAGGTAATAAGAAGCTGCGAGAGCTGTGGGATTAGGATTTGATAAAGATCCTGCATTGCATTTTAATTTATACCTGAACACTGCTCCTCTTCCTCCTTCAACTTCTTTGTCCAAGTCACATCACCAACGGCCTCTCCAGTGTAAAGGTTTTGGATATCCCAGCATTCCACTCTGTCCTGCCATAACATTAGCAAATATTTCTCAGAGGACAGGATGTCTGTGCAACCTTGGTGGCCTTGGTTACTCGTACTCGCCTGATGCCAAGGGCAACCACGAACAAAACCGAAGAAATAAACAGTTCCATCACCTGAAACAAAGCTGAAACAAAGTTAATTAGATGGAAAGAGTTCTACAGGGTTCAGTTTGACCTGCAAGACTAGAGTGGACCATAAAATGACTCAATGATAAACCTGCACATTTTCCCTCTGCTGAACGTACTGGTCCTGGCATCACTCCAATACTTTGTTCAATCGGCCGTATTTCATCTTAATAGAAGAACTGCTCTTTCCAGCACAATTGTGATACTATGTTACAATTTCTTTGAGGCAGGAAATAGCACTATTACAACAGACAAGCTATTTCAAGCCTCAGATTGATAAATTATTTTAGTACAGGTGTCAAGAGATATGAAGTAAAGACCCTGTCCCTAGAGAAAGTATTGTATCACCACAGTATAGTTGGGAGGGTGTGGTCCCTGGAGTCCTCAACATTGATTCCAGACCTGAGAAAGTCTCATGGAATCAGATCAAACACAAGCACAAAACCTGCTAATTACCACACTCCCTCAGCCAGAGCAGTATTCTCCCATGATGAACTCCACTGAAGAAGCATCAAATGTAGCAAGGACAAAGAACGTGCTGTGGGAGACTTCAATGTCCATCATCAAAAGTGGCTCAGTCGCACCACAACTTACCGAGTCCTGAAAGACATAACTGCCAGCTGGTTTGTGGCAGGTGGCAAGAATACCAACATGAATTAGGAATCTACTTGGCTGAATCCTCACCAATCTGTCTGCCCATGAAACTATGAATTAGGAGAAGTAGACCATTCAGCCCCTCAAGCTTGCTCCGTCATCCAATAAAATCATGACTGGTCTGTTTGTGTTTCCAGTTCCACATTCTCATCTATCCCGATTTCCTTTGATTTCCTCACCTAACAAGAATCTATCTACCACTGCTGAAAACAAATTCAGTGACCCCACCATCTTCTGAGGCAGAGTCGCACAACCCTCAGAGAAATGAATTCTCCTTATCTCTCTTAAAAGAGTGCTACCTAATTTTAAAACAGTGCTCCCTAGTTCTGGACTCACCCCAAGAGGAAAATCCTTTCCACGTCTACCTTGTCAATAGCATTCAGGATCTTACACACTTCAATCAAGTCACCCCCTCACTCTTCTAAACTCTGTGGAAACCTTTCCTCACAAGACAACCCATTTGCTCCAGGTATCAATCTAGTAATAATCCTCTGAACTGCCTCAAACGTATTTACATGGGCAGCACGGTAGCACAGTGGATAGCACTAGGACTTCACAGAGCCAGGGTCCCAGGTTCGATTCTCCACTGGGTCACTGTCTGTGGAGTTTGCACGCTCTCCCCGTGTCTGCGTGGGTTTCCTCCGGGTGCTCCAGTTTCCTCCCACAGTCCAAAGACGTGCAGGTTAGGTGGATTGGCCATGCTAAATTGCCCTTTGTGTCCAAAAAGGTTAGGAAGGGTTATTGGGTTACGGGGATAGGGTGGAAGTGAGGGCTTAAGTGGGTCGATGCAGACTTAATGGGCCGAATGGCCTCCTTCTCCGCTGTATGTTCTATCCTTCCTTAAACAAGATGACTACAACTGCACAGTATTTGAGATGCGGTCTCACCAATGCCCTATAGAACTGAAGCATCATACTTACTTTAATGTTCAATTCTTTTAGTAATGAATAGCATTCAATTAGCCTTCTTGATTATATGCTGCACCTGCACACTAATCTTTGTGACACATGCACAAAAACACCTGAATCCCTCTGCACCTCAAACACAGTCATTCTGCGTTTAAATAACTTCACGTTCCCACATTATATTCCATCTGTCAGGTTTTTTGCCCACTCACTCAAACTATCTGTAACAGTCTGCAAACTCTGTAAGGTCCGGAAAGGAGTCCACACCGAGCCGAACATAAGACATAGGAGCAGAATTAGGCCACTCGGTTTTGGGTATTCTAAATATTTAAAAAATCAAATGAATGACACTCTCCCTCATGTTCTGTAGCATTACTACCTAGGACAGTTATGAAAATGTGTTTTATGCTAAATAATGTTTGTGAATCCATCAGCTGAAAACATGAATCGAACGGCTAGCCACACGGATCCCCGCCATCTATGGCAAGGTCTGCAAGATATAACGGGCTACAACATGAAGGCATGTAAAATTGTTGGCTCCAACGCACCCCTCCCTGATGAGTTCAACGCATTCTATGCCCACTTTGAGCAAGAGGTCAGCGAGAGCGAGCTCCCTCCACCCCAGATGCACTTGTATCTGAGATCACCACTGCAGACGTCAGAACTGGCCCGGATGGGGTACCCGGACGAGCACTCGGGTCTTGCGTGGATCAGCTGGCGGGGGTATTCGCAGACCATCTTCAACCTCTCTTTACAATAATCTGAGGTCCCTATCTGCTTCAAGAAGACGACCATCCTCCCTGTACCAAAAAAAAGTCAAGCAGCGTGTCTTAATGACTATCGTCCAGTGGCTCTGACATCCATCACCATGAAGTGCTTCGAAAGGTTAGTCATGGCACGAATCAATTCCTGCCTCCAGGATTGCCTTGATCCACTATAGTTCGCCTATTGCTGCAACAGGTCCACAGCAGACGCCATCTCCATGGCCCTGCACTCAACCCTGGAACACCTAGATAACAAAGACACCTATGTCAGACTCCTATTTATCAACTACAGCTCAGCCTTCAACACCATCATTCCTACGAAACTCATCTCCAAACTTCGTGACCTTGGCCTCGGCTCCTCCCTCTGCAACTGGATCCTGAACTTTCTAACCCACAGGCCACAATCAGTAAAGATAGGAAACATCACCTCCTCCACGATCATCCTCAACACCGGTGCCCCACAAGGCTGTGTCCTCAGCCCCCTACTATACTCCTTATACACCTATGACTGTGTGGCCAAATTCCCCTCCAACTCGATTTTCAAATTTGCTGATGACACCACCGTAGTGGGTCGTATTTCAAACAATGACGAGACAGAGTATAGGAATGAGATAGAGAATCTGGTGAACTGGTGCAACGACAATAATCTCTCCCTCAATGTCAACAAAATGAAGGAAATTGTCATCGATTTCAGGAAGGGTAGTGGAGAACATGCCCCTGTTTACATCAATGGGAACAAAGTAGAAAGGGTCGAGAGGTTCAAGTTTTTAGGTGTACAGATCACCAACAGCCTGTCCTGGTCCCCCCATACCGACACTATAGTTAAGAAAGCCCACCAATGACTCTACTTTCTCAGAAGACTAAGGAAATTTGGCATGTCAGCTACGACCCTCACCAACTTTTACAGATGCACCATAGAAAGCATTCTTTCTGGTTGTATCACAGCTTGGTATGGAGCCTGCTCTGTCCAAGACCGCAGGAAACTACAAAAGGTTGTGAATGTAGCCCAGTCCATCACGCAAACCAGCCTCCCATCCATTGACTTTATCTATAATTCCCGCTGCCTCAGAAAGGCAGCCAGCACAATTAAGGACCCCACGCACCCCGGACATACTCTCTTCCACCTTCTTCCGTCAGGAAAAAGATACCAAAGTTTGAGGTCACGTACCAACCGACTCAAGGACAACTTCTTCCCTACTGCCGTCAAGACTTTTGAATGGACCTACCTCGTATTAAGTTGATCTTTTCTCTACACCTCGCTATAACTGTAACATTATATTCTGCAGTCTCTCCCTCCTTCCCTCTGTACGGTACGCATTGTTTGTACAGCATGCAAGAAACAATACTTTTCACTGTACACTAATACATGTGACAATAATAAATCAAATCAAAAACTTAGTGTTGTATTCTTTGGGGTTGTATTTGAATTGATGGTTGCTAAGATGGTCACTATGTTTTTAAAAAGGTTAACTTGAGTTAATAGAATAAACATTGTTTTGCTTTAAAAAATACTTTTCCATTTCTGCTGTACCGCACCTGTACAGTGGTCCATATGCTCCCCGGACCACAATCTATTAAAAGTTGTGGGACAGGTGAACTCCATGATACACTTTGGGGTTCTCTAAACCCTGGCCCATAACAACGGCTTCAGGACATTGCCTGAGACCCGCCCCCCGATGCTCCGCCCCCGACCAGCCGAGTTCCTGACGGCGTGGGTCATGTGTGGTCTCACCCGTCAGAGCTGCAGACTCTGTCAAGCGCCGCCAATCGGAGGAGGAGGGCGGATCCACGGGCAGGTAGGAACATCATTCGTGGCTGGTGGCGCTGTGGGGGGGGGGGGTGGGTATTGGCAGCTGGAGCCGGGTGCTCTACGCTGCCGTCCTGCTAGACCCCAGCAAAAACGGGAATCGGTGGCTGTTTTGCGCCAGTTTTTCTTGCGTAAAACACCATCGTTCCCAGGCCGGCGTGGGGCCATAGCCCCAGAATCCAGCCCCTCAACTCCACAGCTGTCAATCCAAAAGACCAGCTGCAATTTTAAACCACCTTGATGCTGAAAGCAGAAAATCACCAGAATCAGTCTGAAGGCAGCAGAATTACAAAAGTAACTATACCTTTTTAAGGGACCCTTAATTTGGCCAATCTATCCTTCCCGACTCTGTAATTTGTATGTGAGCAAAAGTCAGTGCACTTTGTATTCTACTTGGTAGGTCTGACATAGAGGGGAAATATACCGTAAATGGTAAAACTCTTAGGAATATAGAAAGTCAGAGAGATCTGGGGGTGCAGGTCCACAGATCTTTGAAGGTGGAAACACAAGTGGACAAGGTAGTCAAGAAAGCATACGAAATGCTTGCCTTCATTGGACGGGGCATCGAGTATAAAAACTGGCAAGTCATGCGACCGTTGTATAGATCCTTGGTAAGGCCGCACTTGGAATATTGCACACAATTCTGGTCGCCACATAACCAGAAAATGTGGAGGCTTTGGATAGGGTGAAGAGGAGATTTACCAGGATGTTGCCTGGAGGGTGTTAGCTATATGGAGAGGCTGAATAGACTGTTTTCATTAAAAAGACGGAGGTTGAGGGGTGACTTGATCGAGGTCTACTAGATTATGAGGGGCATGGATAGAGTGGATGGGCAGACACTCTTTCCCAGGGTAGAGGGGGCGAGTCACCATGGGGCATAGGTTTAAGGTCCATGGGGCAAAGTTTAGAGATGTGCGAGGCAGGTTTTTTACTCAGAGGGCGGTGAGTGCATGGAACGCGTTGCCAGAGGAAGTTGTGGAAGCAGATACATTAATGAAATGAAAATAGCTTATTGTCACAAGTAGGATTCAAATGAAGTTACTGTGAAAAGCCCCTAGTCGCCACATTCGGCCACCTGTTCGGGGAGGCTGGTACAGGAATTGAACCGTGCTGCTGGCCTGCTTTAAAAGACAACTCTTTGGCCCTTGCTAAACGGCTTTCAAAAGACATCTTGACAAATACATGGATAGGATGGGTACAGAGGGATATGGCACAAGGAAGTGCTGAGTGTTTTGGCAAAGGTTGGTAACATGACTGGTGCAGGCTTGGAGGGCCGAAGGGCCTTCCTGTGCTGTATTGTTCTTTTTACTTAGATTGATTTAAATATAATAAAACTGACCTGTTTCTTTGTTAAAGTCAAGACCAACAGTCTGACTGTTGTTAAACAGTTAAGTACTCATTGAATTGGCAAGTACAGGGAATCCTTTTCAAAATAAATAAACCTCTGACACCCTGCCCCTCTTTGACACCCCCTCTCTCTCAGACACCATGCTTCCTCTCTCTGACCACACCCTCTCTGACACCCCACCCTCTCTCAGACACCCCGCCCTCTCTCTCTGACCCCACCCTCTCTTAGACACCCCACCCTCTCTCTCAAACACCCTGCCCTCTCTCTCTCACCCCACCCTCTCAGACACTCCACCCCCTTTCTCAGATACCCCGCCCCCTCCCTCTCTCAGGCACCCCACCCCCTCTCTCTGACCCCACCCTCTCTGACACCCTGCCCCTCTCTGAGACACCCCGCCCCCTCTCAGACACCCTGCCCCCTCTGACACCCAGCCCCCTCTCTCTCTCAGGCACCCACCCCCTCTCTGACGCCCAGCCCCCCCCTCGCGCTCTCAGGCACCCCGCCACCTCTCTCTCTGACCTCACCCTCTGACACCCCGCCCCTCTGAGACACCCCACCCTCTCTCCGACACCCCACCCCCTCTGACACTCCGCCCCTTCTCAGACACCCCACCCCCTCTGACACTCCGCCCCTTCTCAGACACCCCACCCCCTCTGACACTCCGCCCCTTCTCCGACACCCCACCCCTTCTCAGACACCCCGCCCCTTCTCAGACACCCCACCCCTTCTCAGACACCCCACCCCTTCTCAGACACCCCGCCCACAGACACCCCGCCCCCTCTGACACCCCGCCCTCTCTCTGACACCCCGCCCTCTCTCTGACACCCCGCCCACAGACACCCCGCCCCTTCTCAGACACCCCGCCCCTTCTCAGACACCCCGCCCACTCTCAGACACCCCGCCCACTCTCAGACACCCCGCCCACTCTCAGACACCCCGCCCCCTCTCTGACGCTCCCCCCCCGCCCACTGTATAACCGGCAGACACAAACCTGTCAGGTAGGCGGTGTGACTCCAGGCGGGGCTGATCTGAGGGGGACGTTGGGCCGGACGGTGCCCCCCGCCGCCGGCTGCCCTCTCGCTGCCTGAGTCCGGCCTCTCCGCCTGGCTTTGCCGCGGGCTCTGAGCGGGCATAGTCACCGCGCGGGGCTCCGAGACCGTCCCGTACGCTTCGTGCTCCCCCTGGTTAACAATCTGCCCGAAGCGATTAAACCCGAAGCCAAACCAGCGGCCGGGCGCCGCCATTGCCGGAGCCGCCAAATTCAAACCCACCCTCGCGAGCAGGCTCAGTAACCGCCACCTGGGGACCTCACCCCCAGCAGGCACCGCGCGGTATCCTGACCTCACCCCCAGCAGGCACCGCGCGGTATCCCGACCTCACGCCCAGAATCCCTTGCGCCACACCCTATTCCCCAGCATAGGGTGAGCAGTCAGTCCAGCCACTAGCTACAATTAAGTGACTTTATTTTGGTTCTTTATAAAATTGCAGCTCTACATTGCTTCCTGGAAGGATTATACATAGAAATGTGGGGCTTACATTATTTTTGCACTTCATAGCATAATTGACAACTTTTTTCCAAAAGTGCAGGAATGTATAACATATAGAAATGTAGTTCACTCTTAGCCACAAACCAGCTTAACACGTGAATTCTTCAGCCTTAAAACCTTCCTGCCTGCTGAGGGATGTTAGTTTCAGAAATACACACAATGATGCTGATCAGGTTTCTTGGTCCATACTTGCTGGATGAAACCCCCTCTCCTGTGCCCTAAACTTCTACCATGCTTTTTAAAAAAGCAATCTTCAGCTTTTGTGGAGGTCAAGCAGATGAATGCCTTGCCTGGTGCGGCAGTGAGCTATATCCGTGAAGCAATGACTGCAACATGATTTACCTTGACCACCAGATGAGGTCGTCGAACCTCTTCCTGCACTGTGCAGCAGGTTAGAAGCGCAGGCTGTACTAACAACAGATTCTACATGTACACCTCGCCTTCTACCATCTCTGTCGGATGAGGCAACATTTCCTAAAATTAAACATTAATGCTACTTGGCATTTATTTAATTTTAATATTGATGGGAACTGTACTGTAAACGTGAAGCATAATTCTGAAATATAATGAAAAATTCCTATCTAAAATAGTCAGCAATCTTGTTTATTCAGATACTGCCTTTATTTCTCAGTTTCTCTTGACTATTTTGTTCCACAGCTGTTGGCAGCTTTTATGGATCTGTTATGTGACCTTTTCTGCATGTGATGTTTGTTTTGCAAGTAAATCCTTTTCTTCTGCTACTGTTCTAACACAATCGCGTCACTGGTATTACACTTTCGGATTTTAGACTCAGTGACTAATGGGATTTTATCACCTTGAATTACACTTAAACGTTTGGATGTATTGATTGCAGATTGTAAACATGTTGACATCCAGTGAAATCCCATCAGCACTAAGCCTGTAGAGTGTAAGCTGCAGACAAGTAAGACTAGTCTGGATGTTGAGTGAGTCTCCAGAATGAGCTGCCACCTGGTGTGGTGGCTAGTGATCTCTGCCCATCTTCAAGAGTACAGTAAGAAGTCACCTGAGGAAGGAGTAGTGCTCTGAAAGCTAGTGTTTGAAACAAACCTGTTGGACTTTAACCTGGTGTTGTAAGGCTTCTTACTGCGCTCACCCCAGTCCAACGCCGGCATCTCCACATCATCATCTTCAAGAGGGAGTTGGACTAGTTCCTGACTGGGACGGAGGTCATATCATACAGAAATGTCTCTTTAGATTGCCCAATTTTTTTTTCCAATTAAGGGGCAATTTAGCATTGCCATTCCACCTACCCTGCACATCTTTGGGTTGTGGGGGACAAGACCCGCGCAGACACGGGGAGAATGTGCAAACTCCACACGAACAGTTACCCAGGTCAGGATCGAACTAGAGTCCTTGGCGCCGTGAGACAGCAGTGCTAACACTGCGCTACCTCGCCGCCCTTCTTTGGTTAGACTTGGTCCCTATCATTTCCTGGACTGGTTTGGGTCAGAGGGGAATTGTCTGGGGTAATTCCTTTCCTTAGTGTCCCGGAGTCTACCCTTGGCTACTATTTGCCTCTCCCTCAAGAGATTACATGGCTGTGGGTTAGAGCGGGAATAAGTATTTCGCCCTGATGGACCAAACATCAGGCTATTGGGGCAGGCTTGATGGACCATCTAGTCTTTTCCTATTTGTCACATGTATCCCACCCTAAATATAAAAGGCACCAGCACAACCAATGCACAGGCCAAGCTTTGAATGATTCTGGTTAATTAAACACAAGGCATCGGTAATAATGATAATCAGTCTTCGTTTAACTTAAGTGAAAACAAATAAATGAATGTGTACGGTGTACAATGTAGATAAAACCCATTTCAATAATTAAACAGAGTCATCACCTTTCATTTCACACAGCTGGTTTTTAGAAAGCCACTAATGCTAGTCTGAATTCACACCACAAGTTTAGTATTGATGTGCAGCAGTGCAGTTGTGAAAGTTGGGTACCAACTCTCAAACTGACTCCAAAGCTGAATCAGAGCTCCCGGGTTCCTCCCAACATCTTGCTAAATATCTGCCCTGTAGTAGCAGCACAAATTAAACTGTGACCTTCCAAGCCAATAATGAAAGTGCTGCAAACTGTGCTAAAGTGAATAGGTGTAAAATATTAGACTGGATTCAATAAAGGTGCCATGGACCACACCAACATTCACTGAAATATTCTGATCAAAAAATTACAACTTCCCAGCTGGACCAGAGGCAGATCTTTACAAGTGTTCCACTCGCATTAATATTCCGTCTAGTTCCCACTTTTTCAAGATAAATTTAGAATACCCAATTCATCTTTTTTCCAATTGAGGGGCAATTTAGCGTGGCTAATCCACCTACCCTGGGTTGTGGGGGCGAGACCCACGCAGACACGGGGCGAATGTGCAAATTCCACACGGACAGTGGCCCGGGGCTAGGATGGAAGCCGGGTCCTCGGTGCCGTGAGGCAGCCGTGCTAACCACTGCGCCACCGTGCCGTCCCAATATTCTGTCTAGTTATATTAAAAACTGCCCAAAGAGAAACTTGCAATCGCCCCTCTTGTGTTCGCCAGGGAGGCAAAATTGACCTCAGCATTCCCAGGGTCAGGGGAGGAAATTGACCAGAAGCACACCAGCTCCACACCCATCCCGCAGCTCAGACTCAGATCACACTTGGTCTACAATGTCAATTATCCCACTAAATTTCACTGTCCGAGACCAGAGATATAGAGTGGTCAACTGGAGTCAGAGGGTCTGGGCAGCCATGGGAATGAATCAAAAACTAGCATAAGATGGAGAGGTGAGCATCAGAATACCCAATGGATTCTGAACCATGAGGCTCTTTTTCTTGAAGTGATTTTGATACTGCTCAATACCTCATTATACAATATGACAGGAGCCAAGTCCTGTAAGTGGGAAGGTGCCCCATGCAGCAAAACACTGTGATTGAAAGATGCAGCATTCATTGTGCATGCTTGCTTATGATCCAAAGATTAGTAGTGAGCCGTGTGTCACATAGTAGCAGTGTTTCTCGCCTGCAAACTGGTCCACGTGTCCCTGGAATATCTTACGTTTGCTTTCACTAGGGACTGGTCTCCTCCGTAGCTTTTATTAGTCTGTACGCCACTGCTTGGGCAAGGCAATCTTTGGCAACAGCGGCCACTTTAGATTTCTTCTCGTCTCCGTCCCGACTCAAAGCAGACAGGATTTCCAACATCTCCGTCTCCATGAGCAGGGCTGCGAGCTCCCGCCCTGCGTTCATCAAGTTGAGTGTGATGACAAGCCCTCGGTGTTGCAGGTCAAGGTTCGAGCTCAGCACGAGTGCTTGAAGGATCTCCAACCAGTGGCTCGTCTGTCAGGAGGGGTGGAAGAGAGTAAAGCACAAAGATGTAACTTCCAGCTGCAGTGCAAATTTGTTTCAAAAGGAATAGGGCAGAGAAGAGGAGTGTGCCAATTATCTCTCTTCATATGGATCCTGCCAAGTTCCACAGACACTGGCTGCTCTCCTAATGATTGTTCTCTGACTGCGAGTTGAGGGGTGGTGTCTGCAAGCTATTTGACCATGAGAGCTCATACAAGCTAGGTGTCAGCTTTGGGTAGCTTTCATCTCGAGTCAGCAGGTTGAAGGTTCAAATCCCACTCCAGGACATGGGCACAGAATTTAAACATCACTAAAAAAACAGATCATCTGGTTATTATTATCTCCATAAAATATAGTCCCTACAAAACAGAAGGTGGCCATTCAGCCCATCAAGTCTGCACCGACCCTCTGAAAGAAAGAGCACCCTACCTAGGTCCGCTCCCAACCTTTGGTCACTAAGGACAATTTAGCATAGCCAATCAACCTAACCTGCACGTCTTTGGGCTGTGGGAGGAAACCACAACACCCGGAGGAAACCCACACAGACAGGGGGAGAAAGTGCAAACTCCACACAGTCACCCAAGGCTGGAATCAAACCCGGGTCCTTGTGCTGTGAGGCAGCAGCACTAACCACCGTGCCGCTCCTGGATGTCAGCATTGATATTTCATTTACGACCAAATGTAGGGATTTCACCCCCACTTCCTGTCCCAGGACACACGCCAATCAAAGCACCGCAGCTGGTGCCTGGCCTGAGATCAGCAAACTTTCCACCTGGCAGGGATTAAACCTGGGAATTCCCTGCCCTGTTAAAGGGCTGCACATTTAAGCACTGTCTTATTGTGGACCATACATTTCCTATAATATTTGTAGTTTTAACACACCCATTTTTAATTGTACACTATAGACACCACACCTTGTCTGGAGAGACAGTGCTATCTGCACTGGTTGTGGATTTCCACAGGAGCGAAATACTCTCATCACAATGTGCTCTACCTCCTGGTTCATCCAGAATTGAAATTTAAAACCACACGTCTGAATTCTCACTGCCTGAACACATGGTAGCAGTCACCGCTCAGTGTCAATTTGTGTTGGAAAAGTTTGGATTTGATCTATAGGTTCTCTTGTGCTATCCCTTGACTTTGCTATTTTTATTTTGAATGTTTTGACAATCGATACTGGACACCCTCACCCCGATGCAAATCAGGCATTACTGAAATGCAAATCAGGCATTACCGAACCGCACAGGTCCAATCTCTGGACTGTGCTTTTAAAGGCCCTGGTGGAGGGTGGTGATGACAGTAGGAGCTACAACCAGCCTCCGTACTTCTGGATTGTGCAACTTAATGGACACCGTCAGCTGCAGTTCCCATTCCTGATCGCTATCCAGCATTCCATTTAGACTGAGAGTGAAGTGACAACAAGTTCAGGGTCATTGGTGATGCCCTCTTCAAATCGAACATCTTACTGACAGACATGGTCCAGGCTCACAGGCAAAGAACACCATCTGGACAGGATAGCAGAGGGGCAACAGATATTGGCATCCCCACTGGAGTTAGTGCTCTTGGGAGAGGAGGGGAGCAGACTGCAAGCAGGAAGGAAGGAAGAAGAAGGGAAGGAAGGAAGGAGTAAGTTAGTGGCAGCACCATGAGGCTGCAGAGGGAAGAACAGGATGCACAGTCACTCACCACTTGTGTCACTTTGACACAGAGCTCTGGCTGCAGCGATGTGAGGAAAGCTACAGCCCCTGCAGCTGCACACCTCAGCTTCTCGTCATCTTCCCCGCTGTACAGCACCAGCAGTTTGAGACGATCTGTTCCCTCAGCCAGGAACAGTTTCTGGACCTGGAATAAGATCCAAACAGAACACGGTGAGGCTGCCGAAAGTGTATCCCACCCCCAAACAAAACAATAATCCAAGGGACAATTTTCTTTTGGCTTGTCACATTTTCAAAATGTTGTCCTCTGCTCTCCTTGCTGGGAGTGAGTTGTCTGTACATTAGATCTTCTAGCTCACCCACGTGACTATTTCAGCTATGAGTGTCGGCAAGTAACTTGACCCTGAGGAGTTAATCTCACCCAATGTCCAAACACCTGCGTTTTCCTCTCATTGGACGATGATCACGATCAGGCATTTGGGCTGGAAGCCAAGTGTCATTCCCCAGCTCTGCCCCAGGTGAGTTGGGATTGTACCTGGTCCCTCCCCGATTGCTATGCTTCCTACCCATATTATATTCCCATTATAGGAACTCTATAACAGCCACAGATCAAACTGCAAAGTGAATAGAAAGCAGCAACACTCTGTATCCAGCACCAACGCACCTCCTCACTCAGGACCATGTTGCACATGCACTCAGTAGCTGCCAATCGGATCATCTCGTGGTCTTCAAACATGTAGTTCTCAATCATTGGAATGGCTTTTTCCTTAATTATCTTCTGGCTAAAAGAAGTCACAAGATTGATCAGTAAATTAGTGCCAGCCTCAGAATGAAACACACAGCGCAGGACTACGGCCAATGGGAGGGCCCCATACTGAGGGGTGACTGTCTGTGTCCCCAAAAGTGTAAGTCCACCTCTGCTGCGAAGCGTTCAGCGAGGTGAGGGGGCGGCGATGACCAATGGCCGTCGAGGGGAGCAACGGGCGATTCTCAACCTCCAGGCCATGGCCGAAGAGGGTGGGCGCCAACCATCCAAAAAGAGAAGTCACCAGGCCAGAGAGCCAGCAGAGGCAGCCAGGTACCAGCTAGGAGTATACACGGTCGTTGAGGCCTGGCCACCCACGCAAGAGCTGAGAGGTGAGCAGAGAAGTCGGGAGGTCTGAAGAAGGCCAGACAAGCACCGGCATAATGTCGCGGGGAATCAGGGAGCTAGCTAGAGTGAGACGACCAGCTAAAGTGGGGCAACTTGACCAGAGGCCAGGCAGGCAGAGCCGAGAGTGGGGGGGCTGGGCAGCAACTGAACCGGGCAGCGAGGGTGAAATTTTGGGTTTCTGTGCCTTGCATTGTGTGAGATGAGGGTGGGCAGGGTCAGGAGGGGGGGGGGGGGGGGGGGGGGGGTGGCACCACAAGGTTCGCTGTCACCAGGGGTGGGCTGCGTTATATGGGACCCCAAAAAAAGAGGGAGGGGGCACGAAAAAGGGGAAAAACTTGTACAAACTGTATAGTTATGTGTTGGTAAGTTTGTTTCCCGAATTGTTTATATGTTGTAACTTTTCATTTACGTTTGGAGTAAAATACATTTTTAAAAAAAGACTTGGAATGCAAATGTGTTTTACGACTTTGGGACATCCTGAAATCACCTCATAACCTTTAAATAATTCTGAAATGTAGTCACTTCACCAATTAGGGCCATGAGAGGATACAGAGAAAATAACTCAACGCAAAGACTCGGGGCGGCACGGTGACGCAGTGGTTAGCACTGCTGCCTCATGGCGCTGAGGATCCGGGTTCAATCAAGGCCCCGGGTCACTGTCCGTGTGGGCTTTGCACATTCTCCCCGTGTCTGCGTGGGTTTCGCCCCCACAACCCAAAGATGTGCAGGGTAGGTGGATTGGCCGCGCTAAATTGCCCCGAAATTGGAAAAAAATAATTGGGTACTCTAAAATTGAAAAAAAAAGTAAAGACTCAAAGATATAAAAACTTAACATAAGAACTAGTCGCAGGCCCCGGCCATTCAGCCCCTCGAGCCTGCTCCGCCATTCAATACGATTGTGGTTAATCTCCTCTTGCCTGTTCTCCATAACCCTTCAATCCATTACTAATGAAAACCTGTCTATCTCCTCAAATTTACTCAATGTCCCGCACTCTGGGGTGGTGAATTCCACAGATTCACGACCCTTTGAGAGGTCATTTCTCCTCATCTCGGTTTAATCCTGCTACCCCTCATCCTAAAACTATGCTCTCTCGTTCTAGATTGCCCCACAAGAGGAAGCATCCGCTCGAAGGGATTGTGGTGGGTTTCTTTTTAAGAGGAGAGATCAAGGTGACCTAATTAAAGATTGTAAGAGTTGACAAAGGTGGTTCTGGTTACTATAGTGAAGGAGGTTTTTCAACCAATGGTAAAGATATACAGAAACAGATACTAGGGAAGGAAGGTGGAGATTCGTCGTTTAAAAAGGGGATCTGTTTATCCAGCTGAACGACTGGAGGAGCCCCTCCCACAGCACATTTTCCCCCAGTCACTTACCGCAGCCTCTCACTGATCCCAGCCAAATTGGTCAATGCCATCAGTGACTCAAAGTTCTGCAACCCCGTGTGGTCAAGGTGCAAAAGGCCAATCAAAGGTCGGATTACCTCATAAACCTGAAGGAATGAAGAGCGAAAACAGAAATGTTTATTCGGTGGCCACTTCCATAACTCAACAATAATGTGCCAAGCCTCCAAACCTCAGCAGAGTGCCTCCTACTGTACCAATCTGGCTTTTTTTGAAACCAACCAGCCTTAGACCTTTGTGAAGGTGATGGCGATTTCGGGATAGATTTGAGCTGAAGGCCATGTTCACCGAGAACTGGATTAAAGACTATCCAAACCTATTTTATGTTGAATTTTAACAGTAAGGTAGAGAGATACCCATCCCCTTGCTCGGAACTGAAACTCGTCCCAGTTTCCATAGGGACGAGGAGCACAAGTGGTTAGCACTGTTGCTTCACAGCTCCAGGGTCCTGGGTTCGATTCCCGGCTTGGGTCACTGTCTGTGCGGAGTCTGCACGTTCTCCCCGTGTCTGTGTGGGTTTCCTCCGGGTGCTCCGGTTTCCTCCCACAAGTCCCGAAAGACGTGCTGTTAGGTGAATTAGACATTCTGAATTCTCCCTCTGTGTACCCGAACAGGTGCCGGAATGTGGCGACTAGGGGATTTTCACAGTAACTTCATTGCAGTGTTAATGTAAGCCTACTTGTGACACTAATAAAGGTTATTAGATTATCATTGTACCATCAATATCTTTACAATGGATCAACACCAGATGAAATTCTCTGCTGAATATTCTGAAGTAGAAAATAAGACTATCTTTTAAGAAAAGTGTTACGGCAGTGCATATAAACGGTCAGGTCTCACCCTCTCTCCAGGGAAAGCAATCTCAGGGTTCGAGGTGATTGTGATCTTTGCCAATGCCTGAGCTGCCTTAGTCTTGCCAATCTCTGTGCCTTCTGACGCCAAAGGGAGCAGAGCCTGTGGGAATGGAGGAAATAATCAACTAGGTTATTAAATGCGATTATTAGAAGCATATTCATAGAAATGTAGAAAATAGGAAGAGGCGGCCATTCGGCCCTTCGAGCCTGCTCCGCATTCATTATGATGGCTGACCATCCAACTCAGTAGCCTAATCCCGCTTTCCCCCCCAAATCCTTTGATCCCTTTCACCCTCAGTGCTATATCTAACTGCTTCTTGAAAACATACAATGTTTTGGCCTCAACTACTTCCTGTGGTAATGAATTCCACAGGCTCACCACTCTCTGGGTGAAGAAATTTCTCCTCATCTCTGTCCTAAATAGTCTATCACTGTATCCTCGAACTGTGACCCCTGGTGCTGGATACACCCACCCAACATCCTCCCTGTCTAGACCAGTTAGAATTGTATAGATTCCTTTGAGATTCCCCCTTCATTCTTCTAAATCCAGTGAATACAATCGCTCCTCGTACGTCAGTCCCGCCATCCCATGAATCAGTCTGGTAAACCTTCACTGTACACCCTCGAGAGCAAGAACGTCCTTCCTCAGATAAGGAGACCAGAACTGCATACAATACTCCAGGTGTGGCCTCACCTGTACAATTGCAACAACACATCCCTGCTCCTGTATTTGAATCCTGTCACAATGGAGGCCAACATACCATTTGCCTTCTTAACCGCCTGCTGCACCTGCATGGTTACCTTCAGTGACTGATGTACGAGGCCACCCAGGTCCCGTAGTCCCGTCTCCTGATTTATGGCCATTCTGATAATAGTCTGCCTTCTCGCTTTTGCTACCAAGGTATTTCTCCATTTCTTGTCTGAATTCTTGTCAGACACGGGGAGAACGTGCAGACTCCGCACAGACAGTGACCCAAGCCAGGAATCGAACCTGGGACCCTGGCGCTGTGAGGCAACAGTGCTAACCACTATGCTACCGTGCTGCTCTGAATATGTAGGATCGGGTTGAGCAGTGGTGGCCTTCACTTGGGAACTTTGCTTTGCCAAAAGGAACGTGAACTTGAGCGGCATAGCAAGGGCAGATGATAGCCACACCATCCATATTTTAGTAGCAGACAGTACTTTCAGACAAGGTATTTCTCGCATTTCTCCAAATTATACTGCATTTGCCATTCAATTGGCCACTCACTCAACTTGTCTGAATCACACTGAAGAATCTCTGCATCCTCCTCACAGCTCACCCTCCCACCCAACGTGGTGTCAGCTGTATTCATGCTATCCTGAAAATTTAAATCTGATCATAATCATGCTGGTAGTAGAGGTGCTAAAGATCCGTTACAGTTCCCTCACAAGAAAGCCAGTTTATGACAGATAGAACTGGAGCCAATCTTTACACACTCTCATATCTATTCTCAGAGTTCCACATTACAAGCATACAGCTTCCACCTCAATAACCACAATTTCAGTCTATTTCTATTTAAAGGAGCTCAAGTGAAATTCCCAGTTAATGCCCACTAACTGCATAAAACTAAATACAAATATACAATTAACAAAATGAATCAGTAAGTTAGACACAGCTCTCATTCCTACATGGAGTATAGTCAAAACTAGGAAACAAAAATATACGGTAGTCACTAATTACACCAATGGGGAACTCAGGAGATACCTGTTTACCTGGAGAGTGGTCAGAAAGGGGACTTTGCTCCCACTGGGAGTAGTTGAGGTGAAGAGCATGGATGTGTTTACCTAGCTTCCCCTAAACACGAAGGGGGAAGTAATTGAGGGACAGGTTGTGGGGTGAAATTATGTAGGCCAGGAGGGAGCTCATGTGGAGTATAAACACTGCCATAGACATTGACCTACTTCAGTGCTTTATATTCTGTGCTTTAATAACATAGAACATAGGAGGCCATTTGGCCCATCGAGTTTGCACCGACCCACTTAAGCCCTCACTTCCACCCTATCCCCGTAACCCAATAGACCCTCCTAACCTTTATGGACACAAGGGCAATTTAGCATGGCCAATCCACCTAACCTACACATCTTTGGACTGTGGGAGGAAACCAGAGCACCCGGAGGAAACCCACGCTGAACACGGGGAGAACGTGCAGACTCCGCACAGACAGTGACCCAAGCCGGGAATCGAACCTGGGACCCTGGCGTTGTGAGGCAACAGTGCTAACCACTATGCTACCGTGCTGCTCTGAATACGTAGGATCAGGTTGAGCAGTGGTGGCCTTCACTGGGGGACTTTGCTTTGCCAAAAGGAATGTGAACTTGAGCGACATAGCTGGGCAGTTTATACCCACACCATCATATTTTAGCAGCAGACAATACTTTCAGACAAAGGAATTAATACCTACAGGTGCAAATTGATCTTAGATATCTTGTTGAATTCTCACCGTTGTCTCCACTCCTTCTCCCACAAGGGCTACATTGCATTTTTATAAAGAGTCAGAAATGACAAGGCCCACTGATTTGGGGAAATGCCGAGGAGCTAACAAGCTCACTGTCACACTCACCTTGCCTCCACCCTGAGCTACCACGATTCCACGATCCTCTGGGGCCTCAACCAGAGACAGGATCACCCTGAAATACAGAACGGCTTTGAAGCTCTCAGTTTTATACTGCTTCCACTCTCTGGTATAGGGCTGCTTGGTAATGCAGTAAGCAAGACTGTTTAACTCGGATGCGAGTGACCAAAACCCTGAAGTACTGGACACCAGCACAAACCAGCTTGGAGTTGGTAATGTTTTTTTTAATATAAATTTAGAGTACCCAATTCATTTTTTCCAATTAAGGGGCATTTAGCGTGGCCAATTCACCCATCTTGTACATCTTTGGGTTGTGGGGGCGAAACCCACGCGAACACGGGGAGAATGTGCAAACTCCACACGGACAGTGACCCAGAGCCAGGATCGAACCTGGGAGCTCGGCGCCATGAGGCAGCAGTGCTAACCACTGTGTCACCGTGCTGCCCAGGAGTTGGTAATGTTGAGATAGACCTCCAAGCAGAAAAGACTACTCCTTAGTGGCAGCATCGCTAACCAAGCATTAAATGTGGGGCTTCTGCTCAGTGCCATCGAGGTATTACATTTATAGACTGAGCCATGGGCAGGTTCGGAGGCAAGAGTTCAAATTCCTCTAACCCCGAGATTGCTTTCCCTGGAGAGAGGGTGGGATCTGAGGATTTAGATGCACTGCCTTAACAGGCATTTAATTTTTAAACATTCATAGAATTTACAGTGCAGAAGGAGGCCATTCAGCCCATCGAGTCTGCACTGACTCTTGGAAAGAGCACCCTACCCAAGGTCAACACCTCCACCTTATCCCCATAACCCCACCCAACACTCAGGGTAATTTTGGACACGAAGGGCAATTTATCATGGCCAATCCACCTAACCTGCACATCTTTGGACTGTGGGAGGAAACCGGAGCACCCGGAGGAAACCCACGCACACACGGGGAGGATGCGCAGACTCCGCACAGACAGTGACCCAAGCCGGAATCGAACCTGGGACCCTGGAGCTGTGAAGCAATTGTGCTATTCACAATGTTACCGTGCTGCCCTTAATTGAAGTTAATCCTCTGGCCAAGTCTGTGACTTCTCAAATCTATCTATCTGAGAAACCTCAATAGTGTTTGCTCACTAGTTAATGAATACACAAGTCTGCCTCAAACATAAAGCTTTACGGTGCCTAGTAGAAAAAGTAATGCTTAGGGACCAGGTGCATGCAGAGATACCACTTGTTCAGCCAGGACCACTGGCTGAAGAGTTATCTGGTATTGAGTGGGAACATTCTCAATCCCTGGGGATAAAGCCAGTAATACAACAGGCCCAGTTTTGTTGTGTTACACAAGTTTGGTTCAGTGATAGCATTCTCATCTTTCAGTCAGAAGGTTGCGAGGCCAGGCCCTATTCCAAAGACTGGTGTAATTCAGTGCTTTACTAAGGCAGTTCCGCAATGCCGTCTTTCTTTCTTTGTGGGCTCAAGTCCCACTCCAGGGCTTGCTTGAGCCTTCTGTGTTTTGCTGAGGGTGTTAAAGGGGCTCTGTTTAGACTGAGGCCCTCTCTGTTTGAGGCAGTGACTCAGGCAGACAAAAAAATCCCATGGCACTATTTGAAGAGCAGGGAGCCCTTCTGGAATCCTTCCTCAGACAATCCTGTAGCATCTTGCTGTGCACAATATAGCTGCAATGTTTTCCCACAAAGTAACACATCACGGCACTAAGTAAGTCAGTCACTGCGTGTGAAACACACCCTATGCAACAATAGTTTGATTAATGCCAGTGTAGGGGCCACACACATACCGAGAAATCATCTCCTTGCAGGAATCGGTCAGCACCGGACTCTCCTTCTTTGTCATACACACCAGTGCCGACACCACCCCTGCCTTCAGCAGTTTTCCAATCCGCTTCCCCACATGCTTGGGTTTATCCTGCAAATCAGAAAACGTCCTGGTTAGCACCAAATCAGTTCTCAAAAGGGATTGAGGCGCGGGATGGAAAAAAACGTCCTCGAGCTCGTGGGGTGGCTAGAAATTGAAACTCCCAACAGCCAGTAAGCCAGAGGGAGCCGAAAGTCACGACGCAACAACAAATGCAAACAGGAACAAGATATAGAAGCTGAAGAGGGACGAAGGCGCGCCAGGTGGGGAGGGGGGTCAGGAAGAAAAGGCGGGAGAGGAAGGTTGGGGACCCAGTTGGACGTAAGCACCTACTGGAGAATGCAGAGCAAGAAGCCGCAACCGACGTAAATAACAAAAGACAACTGACATATATGTATATATATATATATATTTTTTTTTTTCCTTTTTTTCTCTTTTCCTTTTCTGCTATTTTCAATGTATGTTCACGGTTGCCTTATTTGTATAACTTTAAAAATCCTCAGTAAAAACATTTTTTTTAAAAAGTGAAACTCTCTGCCAGAAACCACTGCCGTGCACTGAAAAAAGGGAAGCATTGCTTCACAAGGACTGACATCTGGAACGTCCTCCCCGTATGAAGGGATAAGGAATAACGATGGGTATGGGGTTCAGGAGAAGATCAGCCATGGTCTAATTGAATTGTACAACAGGCTCAAGGGGTCGCCTCCTGTTCCTACAATTTTACTTTATAAAAAAAAGTTACACAGTTGTTTGGAAAAAAAAAGAGGAATATTAAAGTGAGCAGGAAAATGGGATTACAGTAACTGGGATTTTAAAAGCGTTGGGAGTGGGATTAAACTAGGCGAGGTGTAGAGACAATCAGCTGCACAGATTTGATGGACAACCAGGGGTGTTCCTGTGCTAGATCATTCTGGAATGGGTCTACAGCCCCACCTGCTCTCCTAAGGCTGTTCTTAATGGGTGGACTGAGACAGAGTCAGCAGGCTCCTCGATGGACCGTACAGGAAAGTCACAGCTGTGTTCAATCAGGTTTCCACTAACGCCCTCACAGGCACAATCCTCGCAGGGGTCAGGGATAGAAGCAGGGGTGATTATTTCCTCTCCCTGTTACAAGCAGAGTAAGAAGTCTTACAACACCAGGTTAAAGTCCAACAGGTTTCCCGGCATCTCCACATCACGTTACAAGCAGCACAGAGGACCATCTATCTCAGCACAGACTGCGGGGGGGATCCCATTTGGCTCACAGGCAGAGCAAGAGTAACAAGCATCATTCCCTGTAAAGACGGGCAGTGACTGTATTGTACCTTTGGGTGCTCCTCTGGCACGTGTTGCTTGGCATACTTGGCCAGTTCCAGAAGCTGTGGATCAGGGGTCTCCTTATCGTAGCTGTTTGTGCAGTTTACCAGGGTTGACGCAACTGCAAAGAGAGCGGTTTTTTCTTCTGACTGGGAAGGGAACAAAAGCCAAACATTGTTGCGCACAAAACAGGAAGGACAGAAGATCAGTAAACACAGATCATTCATCTCACTCTGATTCAGAAAATAGAAATGTTGGATTTTGTCATAAGCAACCGAGGTAGATTAGTAGAAAATGCTGGACAATCTCAGCGTCTGGGACCTTCCGAGATTGTCCCACATTTTCTGTTTTTGTTTCAGATTCCAGCATCCGCAGTAATTTGCTTTTATTAGGTTTCAAACTCTCATTCTCTCTCAACTGGGGCTCCTCCTGATGATATTCAGTTCCACACACCCACCCATCCACACATACCCACACTCACACACACCCACCCACACTCACACCCACCCACACATACCCACACTCACACCCACCCACCCACACATACCCACACTCACCCACCCACACATACCCACACTCGCACCCACCCACCCACACATACCCACACTCGCACCCACCCACCCACACTCACACCCACCCACCCACACATACCCACACTCACCCACCCACACATACCCACACTCGCACCCACCCACCCACACTCACACCCCCACCCACACTCACCCACCCACACTCACACCCACCCACCCACACTCACACCCACCCACCCACACTCACACCCACCCACCCACACTCACACCCACCCACACTCACACCCACCCACCCACCCACACTCACACGCACCCACCTACCCACACTCACACTCACACACACACACACACACACACACCTACCCACCCAAACACTCACACCCACCCACACCTACCTACCCACACCCACCCACAATTTCCCTGGTGGGCTTGAACGCAATTTCTGTATAACCTCAAGGAAAGCCAAACACGTGTTGCCCCTCGAAGGGTTCACATGTCACAGCTGCTCCGGCAATCCAAAGGGTGAAGCCAGAGGCTGGGATCCAGACCCCTGAAAACACTTGGCTTCTGCTTTTTCCTTTCACAGTCACCCTGTTGGCCGTTTACCTTTGCCAGTTCAAACATAGCCTGCACCGCAGGCTGATCATCCACAAACTCCTCCTTCACGTCAGCGTCAAAGGTCAGATAGGCCAGTCCCTCCATCGCCCATCGCCGTGTGCTGGGCTGAATCGAGTCGTTGCATAGCCACCTGGCGGGAGTGGAAGAGCAGTGCGATCAGCAAGAGCCTCATCTAATGCTCCTCGTTCAGTTCAGACCGCAAAGCCCTTCAACAGCCACTGCAGCAGTAGTTAACATAGTTACACTTTCAGTTTCTGTCCCCACTGCTCTCCTCTCTCGGGTGGTATTGTGGGTCTGATACAGTTAACAAAATCAAAATAAACCAGGCTGAACCGCCTGGAGCTCTGAAAGCCCAGGTTGAAGGGGTGACCTGATAGAGGTCTTTACAATTATTAAGAGTTCCAATAGGGTAGATCAAGAAAAGATGTTTCCACTCGTTGGGAACACCAGATCTAGGGGCTGTAAACCCGAATAAGAATTCAGGAGAAACCTGTTTACACAGAGAGTGGCGAGAATATAGAAATCGTTATCTGTAGCCGAGGTGAATAGTATGGATAAATTTAAGGGGAAACTGGATATACACTTGGGAACGGATGATAGGATGAGGTGAATAGGAGTGGGAGGAAGCTCACGTGGAGCATAAACACCCTACATCCTGGTTCTGTGTTGTAGACTGTGTGTAATTGTACTTAATCTTTTCAAATCAATCTGATATTGATCTCCATATGGCCAGTGAAACTTCTACTTGGAGGGCAGCGGTGTCATTTGCCCTATTATGTATTTTCTTTTTTTTAATTTTCATGTATCTGTTTGAGCTGCTCGCAGAAAAATACTTTTCACTGTACCTCAGCGTACGTGACAATGAACAAATCCAATCCAATCATTTGGCCAGGTCGCAACCCCATGAATACGAACACATACCCACAAAACCGCACCAAAAGGTCACCGCAATTTGCCCCTGCAGACTAATGAACCCACAAAATCCAATTCCTGCTAGTTATTCAAGTTCAACACAAAACTGTTCTTAGTCGGCAATCTCATCGAGAGGAACCAGAGTACACATGGTGTGGGAAGTGCAAAAATGCCACACTGATGCAGTAGGAGGTATTCTTCTGAAGTTGGAACTAAAGCACATTGTTCAAGGCAATGAGAGGGCGCTTTTTAAAATAGGACGTTCTATTCCCCAGCATCCTACATAAGCAAGAATAATGTACAATACAGAATTAGAACCCCTGAATTATTGAGATTCCTCTTTCTTGAAAAAGGCAGTTAAAAGGCAGTCTCAGTTAAAAGGCACAGAAGCCTGCTCTTTCACTCTCCCTACAATCGATTCATAGCATCACAACTGGACTCTCAGACACCAGAATAGCAGACACCAGCTCACCTGCGGCACTGCTTTGCCAGTTTGCAGGTTGAACCTTCAGCAAACTGCTTCATGCTATAGTCTGTTCCACCCGCAGACCCCACCTTGCACAGACCCTGTAAAAGGAAGCGGATAAAGTGCTGGGGTTACATGACACAGGCTCAACCTTCACAAAGTTCGTACAGTGTCTAGGAGATGGTGAAGCCAGAATCAAAGTGTCCTCTGTGTAGAAAATCTCAGTAATCTCCCGCTGTTAATCAGATGGGTTGGAGGAGGAGACGCTCCAGAATGTGGACAGCATTTCATGGTCGAAGTGTTCCCTCTATAATATTTTTAACAAATATTATTTCCAACCCTATCTGCCCCCCTCCACACCATTCCTGATGGTACTGACTCACTGGAGTAAAGTAACCTCTCTTCACTAGACTAGACTGCATCTTAGCAATTATTCAACAACAAGGGGCAAAATCTGATATTCAGACATGTGTAATTGTCAGTAGTGAGTGCTGTAACAGTCAAAGTCATCCCTACAGAATCCAGGGGTATTGTAGCACCTTTCGTACCAATGTGGCAGGGATGGGCTAACTCATTACAGATCCATTAGATCATTAAATCACTACAACCCGGAGGAATCAGGGTGCTACGTGATAGGGCAGAGAGTATATTTTTTAACCTCCTCTTCGTTTTGGGAAGGGGAAATGAAACAAGATGAGTTGCGTGGCTGTCCATAAAACGTTTGCCGACCACTACCCTAAACGTTTGCCCAATGGAATTGCCATAACCTACCACCAGAGCACGAATCTTGATTTGATCACTTTCATTCCTCTTGTAGATGTCCTTCAGCAGGGTCACCCCGTTTGCAGTGATGAATGAAGCCCGCTTCGACTTGCCTGCAGCATGAATAAGAGCTTCCACCGCAACCAGCTGGTCGATCTCCCGTTCCGAGCTGCACAACGCGATCATGCACTCCAAGATCCCGCTCATCTCTAGCACCCGGTTTCCAACTTCCGAGGGTCCCTGGAGCAGGGTGGACACAGTCTGGACGGCTTGTAGCTTTCCGTCCATTCCAGAAGACTCAAAGCGGTCCCTGCGTAGAAAAGAATTTCAGCTGCAGATTTTTTTTCTCTACTTTATTCCAAGAGAACCTCCTGTTACCAAGTCAGACGAGGAGATATTAGAATCAGTGAGAAGAAGCTTGCTTAGAAAGGTAGGTTTTAAGGAGAGTCTTAAACGAGGAAGGTAGAGAGGTAAAGACCTACACGTGACTCTAGACCCACTCAACAATGCAGTTGATTCTTAGCTGCCCCCATTGAAATGGCCGAGCAAGCCACTCAGTTCAAGGGCAATTTGGGATGGGCAACAAATGCTGGCCCAGCCAGTGACACCCACGTCTCAAGAACAAGTCAAAACAAAAGATCATGGGGTCTGGGCAGCTGAAAGCACAACAACCAATGGTGATTAAAATCAGGGATGCTCAAGAAGCCAGAATTGGAAAGGTGCGAGGAGCTCAGAGGCTTGTAGAGCTGCGGAGGCTACAGAGAAATGGAGGGGAAAGGTCAGGGAGGAATTTTAATACTGGGACAAGTGTTCAACTGTGAGGGCCAAGTTCCTCTTCCAGCAGGAGTCGCTGGTTAGATATCAGAACTGTGGCTGATTTTCTCTTACTGTGAAGAGGGACACTATCGTGGGCAGCACGGTAGCATAAGTGGATAGCACTGTGGCTTCAAAGCGCCAGGGTCCTATGTTCGATTCCCCGCTGGGTCACTGTCTGTGCGGAGTCTGCACGTCCTCCCCACGCCTGCGTGGGTTTCCTCCGGGTGCTCCTGTTTCCTCCCACAGTCCAAAAACGTGCAGGTTAGGTGGATTGGCCATGCTAAACTGCCCTTCGTGACCAAAAAGGTTAGGAGGGGTTATTGGGTTACGGGGATAGGATGTAAGTGAGGGCTTAACTGGGTCGGTGCAGACTCAATGGAATGGATGGCCTCCTTCTGCACCGTTCTATGTTCTGTTGTTATCAGCTAACCTCAGCACAGTGGCGCAGTGGTTAGCACGGCTGCCTCACGGCGCTGAGGTCGATCCCAGGCCCGGATCACTGTCCATGTGGAGTTTGCACATTCTCCCAGTGTCTGCATGGGTCTCACCCCCACAACCCAAAAAGATGTGCAGGGTAGGTGGATTGGCCAAGCTAAAATTGTCCTTTAATTGGTAAAGATACTCTAAATTTATTTTTAAAAAGCTAACCTCAGCACAGAGCACGAGCTGAAGTACCTTCCAGTCCCCTTTGTCATTCAATTCTGTACCTGACATAATCTTCACAGAGTTTGTTAAAGGCTTCTCGCTCTGCATCACATTTGAGATCGTCGTAAAGTTTGTTTAGCAGCACCGATATGCTCATCCGACCACTGTCCGTCACTGAAAGGCTGTCAGGAATTTCCGAAACTGTACCGGCCACTTCCAGAATCATCTTCATTCCTGATCACCACAGACAGAAGATAATTAGATACATTGATAGAGTGGGATAGGGACACGAGGAGGCCCATGTGGAGTATAAACACCAACATAAGAATTGTTGGACCAAGCAGTTAGTTTCTGTGCTCAAAACTCCATCTATTTCAACGTAATTGAATTAAATGGCATCCACGTTGGAATACCCCCCGCCCCGAAAAGCCTTTCCTCCCTCTTTGCTCTAACCTTGTTTACAGTAAAGAGACCTTCTCAAAGCACACACCCCTCTGCTGCATTTGGACAGGGAATAGAAATTAGTCATCAGACGAGGCCAGCTTCTCCGCGAAGGCGAGGTGAAGTCTCTCTACCAGCTCTGTAAATTCCTCCTCACTACGGCCGGATACAATTCTCACAGGTTTATGTCTTAAACCTCTTGTCACGATGCAGCACGCCACAACATAACTCCTCAAGGAATGCCTATATATTTTAGTTTAATTTTGTCAGCGGGACAGGCATCTCCACAAGCTGCCAATGGGATCAGATAGTCAGACCCTCTGAAGCCAGGTAGCCCGTTCCAATGCAAGATCATCCTGAAAGGTTAACTCAGTGCCTCTCTACACTTATGCAGCCAAACCTGCTGAGTATTTTCAGCTATTTCAATTTTAATTCTGACCCTATTGATTGCTTACTCCCTGCTTGATCTCATTTGTCTTGGATTGGAGGTTTGAAAAGAGCTCCTCTTAACCTTGTTACTGCACTGGCAAATAAATGTAAAACCAGAACAGCATTAGTTAGGGTCTGTGGCTCAGGGAATCTACAAATTAACAGCATATAATGAAATGAAATGAAAATCGCTTATTGTCACGAGTAGGCTTCAATGAAGTTACTGTGAAAAGCTCCTAGTCGCCACATTCCGGCGCCTGTCCGGGGAGGCTGGTACGGGAATCGAACCGTCCTGCTGGACTGCTTGGTCTGCTTTAAAAGTCAGCGATTTAGCCCAGTGAGCTAAACCAGCCCCATATAGGTTTGAACGCTGTCACCAAAAGAGAAAATGCTGGAAAATCTCAAGCAGCTTCTGTAAGGAGAGAAAAGAGCTAACGTTTCGAGTCCAGGTGACCCTCTGTCAAAGCTGAATGTTGTACCTGACCAGCCTTGTAAAACAGGGGAATGGTAGCATCATGATTATGTTACTGGACCAGTAATCCACACGCGTGGACTAACAATCCAGAGGCATGAATTTAAATCCCACCATAGCAGCTAGAGACCTTAAAATCAGTTACTCAAACAATTCTGGAATGATAAATCTGGATCAAACAGGAATTGTGACTATGAACCACTGGTTTGTCAAAACAATCAATTCAGTTGACTAGTGCCCTTTTTGGATGAGAATCTGATGTCTGGACAAATTTGACTCTGGACTCACAATAATAAACGCCACACCAAACAGCGAACAAGTATTAAACAAGTGGCTTCTCCAACACAGGCAAAACCATGCAGGCACCTGGTTCCCTCAGTTTATGTCTTACCCTGATCGATTACCCAGAGCGTCATAGCATTGTTGGGGTCCCGTAAGGATTTCCGTGGAACGTTCTTAATCAGGAGGTTTAAGGAATTGTCTCGGCCATGGGTGGAAACCTGGCGCTGAATCAACATCTCCAGTAGTTGGTGCACCATCATTTTCAAATCTTTCATAGGTTCTAAAGATCAATGAAACTCATCAGTTATTTGACAATGCGGATTAATTTGTGTTCATGTAATGTTCAAACCTTTCCCTGTGTGGACCCAGTATAACAGCCAACACTCTACAGAGTACCCCCCCCCCCCCCCCCCCCCCCCCCCCAACCACCAATTCAACACATCCTCAGGGGCTGCTTTCCAAAGGATAATGCCAGATATCTAAAATAAAACTGCACTTTTGCTGCAGAAAACAGATAGCGATAGTCAAACTCCTGCTATAAAGAATGAGATTTTATTCTCACACAAGAGTCACATCACTCACCAACAACCAGTGCCTCCTCTTTGCCTCGAAGATCACTTTTTATTCCGCCTTTCAGTGAATCGAACATGCCTTGCAGGACATTGCACGCTGCCAGGGAAACCTGCTCCTCGTCACTGCCCATCACACGACAGAACCTGTCCATCCCTATTGCATGCAAAATCACCACTGCCTGCAAACAGGAATCAAACCTAAACACAGGCTTTTTAGATAAACACTTAAGTGTTCTATAAATGCAAATTCTTTCCACAACAAAACAGCTACAACTTAAACGAGATTCATTTCTGATGATGGAGGGATGTCATTTGCACAGAACATTAGCAGTCATCACTGATGGATGATTGACTGAAAAATTCACAGCAGGAGCAAAAAGAATTATAAATATATTTTACAAAGCTCTCACTTCCTACCCAGAGACATTACTTCCTGCAGTCAAATTCTGTTTGATAACATTTCTGTGAATCTCCTGAAAGCATTTGGCTACACTAAAGGAATTATATAAATAGAAATTGAATTTAAAATTTCCAATTCAATTTTGCTGTACCATCTGTCAAGATGGAACCTCTGGTCACTAGGTGGCTCTGTAGAGTGGCAGGGTAGCACAGTGGTTAGCAGTTGCTGCTTCACAGCACCAGGGTCACTGTCTGTGCGGAGTCTGCACGTTCTCCCCGTGTCTGCGTGGGTTTCCTCCGGGTGCTCCGGTTTCCTCCCGCGAGTCCCGAAAGACGTGCTCGTTAGGTGGATTGGACATTCTGAATCCTCCCTCAGTGTACCCGAGCAGGCGGCGGAATGTGGCGACTAGGGGCTTTTCACAGTAACTTCATTGCAGTGTTAATGTCAGCCTACTTGTGACAATAAAGATTATTATTATAGAGCAAAGATTCCAGCTTCATGGATAATTTATTATTTAAAAAGAATGGAGGGTAGTTTTTCTTTTCTTTCAAACTTTCTCTGCCTGACTAACCCGGGATTGGTGGCCTGAACACAACCCCACTAGAGTCCGCAGGGAAGCCAGCACCATCTCCACATTCCCAGTGTCCAACATCTTCTGGAGGAGACGCACTCCATCGCTGCGAAAAATCCTTTCAGCTCCTGCATCTTCCCGAGCAAGAACAATCAAATTCTGAACAGCCTAGAGAGGAAAGAAAATATTAAAGATCACTGTCTCAGAAATGGAAACTCTCGGTTTCAAAAATTTATATTTTTATTTAAATTTCAGCTTCGGCTCCGTTGATAGCATTGTTATCTCAAGAGTCAGAATGTCAAAGTCCATGTCAGGACGTGACCACTAACTAAAGTTTTATAGTACGAAGTCTTACAACTCCAGTTAAAAGTCCAACAACTTTGCTTCAAATCACTAGTTTTCGGAGCGCAGCTCCTCCCTCAGCTGAACCCTGAGGAAGGAGCTGCGTTCCGAAAGCTAGTGATATACCCGGGGCTGGTTTAGCACACTGGGTGAAATCGCTGGCTTTTAAAGCAGACCAAGGCAGGCTAGCAGCACGGTTCAATTCCCGCGGCAGCCTCCCCGAACAGGCGCCGGAATGTGGCGACTAGGGGCTTTTCACAGTAACTTAATTGAAGCCTACTCGTGACAATAAGCGATTTGAAACAAATCTGTTGGACTTTAATCTGGTGTTGTAAGACTTCTTACTGTGCTCACCCCAGTCCAACGCCGGCATCTCCACATTAAAGTTTTATATGTGTGGGCTATTGTAGTTGTGTGCAATGTCTCGTTAAGATCTTCGGCTACTTTGTGGGCTTTTAGGGAGTCGAGTACCAAACCTTGTACAGTGAAGACCTATTCAATAAATCTCTGTTAATCTTGCATCAAACCCACGTGCCTCTGCAATCCTATTTCTTTTGTATTTTTGGTCTAAAGATACAACAAAAGAGACCTTAGTGCAGAAGGGAGGGAGTGTTGAACTGTCAAGAGGAGCATTCTCTCGGTTGAGATTGTGTTAGTGCTACATTGTCAAGTTTAAGGGAATAGTACCCAACTGGTCTTAACTGAACACCATGTTCTTGAGCTAGTACTGCAGTCATGTAACCATCTCTTTCATGAACAAACATGGTAAAAGGTTTTCCGTTGTTTGGAATACCTAAGGCTGGCGCTGAACACAGGACCTTTGATAAATCGAAAGATCAAGTGAGATATATCAGAATAAGATAAAAGACATCATTAAAGCGATAGGATAGGTAAAAGCGCCAAGAATAACTCATTCATATTGTCATTGCAGATTTAAACAATAGAATGGAAACTTAGCATTGCGCTCCTGTAAAGTGGGTTCCATTGTCTGAGTCAATGCTAGCTGGTACTCCCCCATCTGGGAATAAAGTCTTTGCATAGCACTTTGGCTGTATGGGCAGCTGTCCCTCTTCTAGCTGGAGCAGCTTCCACCCATCTGGAGAATTTATCCACTATTACAAGGACGTCATTGTACTGTTGACATTTAGGAAGAGTGATGTAATCTACTTGTAAGTCCTGGAATGGACCTGCAGGAGCAGGAGCTCTTAATTGAGGCATTGATGTTATAGGACCCAAGTTATTCTTTTGACAGGTTAAACATCGGTTTGCTACCAATTGTGCATGTTTTTTGAATCCTTTACCACAGCAACTTCTATGGAATCGATCCATCATTTGTTGAGGTGATATGTGTCCCCATGAATGAATTTGTTGAGCTAAGAAGGGCATTAGTGATTGTGGTGCGACTGGTTTAGAAGTTTGAACTTCTCTCCAAATTTCATCATCATATGGTTGAATACCTGATTCTAACCATGTCCATTTTTCTTCCTTTGTACAATCATTCTGCATTTCACGTAAATCATGTAATAAGGTGGTTACTCCCAATTTGTAAATGTGACTTGATTCCTGATGCCAATGAGAGGCACAAAAGGAGGCAGCTTCCCTTGCTGCTTGGTCCGCAAGAGCATTTCCTCTTGCTTCCATAGTGTCCTCATGAGTATGGGCTTTACATTTTAGAACTGATACTTCTTTGGGCAAGGTCATAGCTTCTAGAAGATCTCGTACTTCCTTTCCATTTCGGATAGGTGTACCTGCTGTTGTGAGAAATCCTCTTTTTCTCCACAGTTGGCCAAAATCATGTGCTACTCCAAAACCATATCTGGAGTCAGTATAGATATTAGCAGTTTTATCTCTTGCCACATGACATGCTTCTGTAAGTGCCTTTAATTCGGCCTGCTGAGCTGATGTAGCTGGGGGCAAACTTCCTTCAGCTAATACTTCGTATGGGCTTGTGACTGCCCACCCAGCTTTCCTGATACCCTTGTCAATAAAAGAGGAACCATCAGTGAATAAGATTAAATCTGGGTTCTGTAGTGGCTCTTCTTCTACTAAGCGTACTTCTTCCATTTCCTCTATTATTTTCACACAGTCATGCACTTCTCTCTCTCCCTCCCCTTGTTCCTCGGGAAGCGGGAGCAAGGATGATGGGTTTACAGGACTGGCTTTGTGAAAATATAGGTTGGGAGCTTCCAAAACTGCTGTCCATCTAGTCCATCGAGCTGATGTAACTTGTGACACTCTGTTCATGGATAGTAGAGAATGGACTGAATGTGGACATTTAATGATTAACTTTTGGTCTAGAACAAGTCCAGATGTAATCATTACAGCACGACATGTAGCTTCCATGGCTCGTAAACAACTGATTGTTAAAACTGCCTTCTCAAAAAATTGTAAACGATGCCACGGGTCATAGAAAAGCAGGGATTTTTTTCAATATCCAGCTGGAATTTATCATTCAGTCAATATGATCAAAACTAACTACCTGGTCATTAACTAATGCTACAAGACTCATTATGACTCAATCCATACAGGAGAGTAAAGAATTAAAAATTACACTGCCGACTGCTTCGCCACAGTTCAAGGAGAATACAGAATGAAAACATTGTATACCTGGCATTGCACTGTATTGCAAACCCAGGAACAGCTATCGCTGATCCAGACACTCGCGACCTGCATCAAGTACAGTACTGAACAAACAGTTTCAGGAAAGCACTGACCTTCTGTTTCTTCTCAGAGTCTTTCTCACCAGGATCCAAGAGGATGTTAAACATCTGCTCCACACGGGCATCAGTGGAAGACTGTAGTTGGACCTGGAATAGAGAAAGACATTCAACATATCGGGGACCTCACACTGGGAATAAAAAGAACATATCAGCAGACTAAAGCTCAACAGTCCTGGGTGATGTTAGGCATCGTTGATTTTTGATGCAACTTCAATATTTTGAGGGAATTTTTTTTTAATTTAGACTTCAATATTGAGCGATATGCTTCTTGCAAACAAATCCAAGAACTCTCTCAAAACATAGCACAAATTTAAAATGATAGACTCTAGAATTGTATGAATATTTCACATGCCCTGTTGTAATTTATTTAAGCACAGTGATAACACAGTGAATGCATGGGTAAGCTGCCTTGTCAGGCTCGAACAGTATTAAGAAACTGAAGTCAATCTTCATACCATGTGATACTGCCAATATGAAGACCCGGGTTAAAAGGACAAAGACAATTGCAGATCGGAATCTTCACTGTCATATCTTAGAAGCACACACACTTCTCTCCCTTGCTAATCTGACTCTTCCAACTATTTAGTTCCCCCCGCATACTGCTCCCCCAGTCTGACTCCTCCTTCTATCCATCGATCCATTCATTCCTTACCTTTTCCTGGACCTTTGTTGCAATTTGTCGCAGCGATTCCTGAAATACTTTGTTCTTTGGTTCCAGAACAGCACATCTCTGGATATCAGCAAATGCCTGATCCAGTCTCCCCAGTTCTTGCAGGGCCTGGCTCCTACGGAACAGAGCCTTCACATCCTTCCCATTCACCTCAATCACTGAGAACAAACAGACAATCATTGCTGGGGAGCAAATGTCCCGAGAGTCAATGAGGAACTACACAGAGATTTAAGAACCTTAATCAAGGGGAACTAACAGTTAGCATCTACTGCCCACTGGGGAATGAGTTGAGAGATAATTCGGATAGATATTTGTTGGGGTAGATGTTTCTGGACTGGCCAAGTTCAGAACAGTGCTTGTCCTCATGGTGCAATCTGAATAATCCCATCAGCCCCCTCAAAGTGAGTGGTGCACACACACACACAAACCGTATTCAGATGATTCCCGATTAAAACATTCGAGGACAGCCAAGAAAACATGGCAACCCTGATATGTCATCAATGCAAAATACAACATTTCTCATCACTAACCTTTTGCGGCATCAGCTTCAGCTTTTTCGTACTCCTCCTAATAAATAATGGAAGCAAACACACTAAAATAAACAACAGAACTGAGCAGATTAAACAATCAGTAACTACAATTACTTGATTAATCAGAATTCAAAAGGTCATCTGTGAAATTTTCATCCTTGCATTTGCACTCACAAGTTTAAGGTAGCAGGCTGCTCTATTTCGGTGAAGAATCACACCATCTGAAACGTCATGGGAAAGCTCAATTGCCTGTGTATAACAGGACAACGCGCTCTCGTAGTCTCCCAATTTAAAATGTTTGTTGCCATCCTCCCGCAGCACCGCCACACTGGTCTGCAACAAGAAAATTCAGCAACCTTAGGCAGTTTCTATCTAGTTCTTCGTGGGTAATCGCGGGAACAACTGGACCTAATTTAGTACTGAATTGGTGAACTCTGTATCCAACCCCGTGCTGTACCTGTCCTGGGAGTGTTTGATGGGGACAGTGTAGAGGGAGCTTTACTCTGTATCCAACCCCGTGCTGTACCTGTCCTGGGAGTGTTTGATGGGGACAGTGTAGAGAGAGCTTTACTCTGTATCTAACCCCGTGCTGTACCTGTCCAGGGAGTGTTTGATGGGGACAGTGTAGAGGGAGCTTTACTCTGTAGCTAACCCCGTGCTGTAACTGTCCTGGGAGTGTTTGATGGGGACAGTGTAGAGGGAGCTTTACTCTGTATCTAACCCCGTGCTGTACCTGTCCTGGAAGTGTTTGATGGGGACAGTGTAGAGGGAGCTTTACTCTGTATCTACCCCCGTGCTGTACCTGTCCTGGGAGTGTTTGATGGAGAGAGTGTAGAGGGAGCTTTACTCTGTATCTAACGCCATGCTGTACCTGTCCTGGGAGTGTTTGATGGGGACAATGTAGAGGGAGCTTTACTCTGTATCTAACCCAGTGCTGTACCTGTCCTGGAAGTGTTTGATGGGGAGAGTGTAGAGAGAGCTTTACTCTGTATCTAACCCCGTGCTGTACCTGTCCTCGGAGTGTTTGATGGGGACAGTGTAGAGGGAGCTTTACTCTGTATCTAACCCCGTGCTGTACCTGTCCTGGGAGTGTTTGATGGAGACAGTCTAAAGGGAGCTTTACTCTGTATCTAACCCCGTGCTGTACCTGTCCTGGGAGTGTTTGATGGGGACAGTGTAGAGGGAGCTTTACTCTGTATCTAACCCCGTGCTGTACCTGTCCTGGGAGTGTTTGATGGGGACAGCGTAGAGGGAGCTTTACTCTGTATCTAACCCCGTGCTGTACCTGTCCTGGGAGTGTTTGATGGGGACAGTGTAGAGGGAGATTTACTCTGTATCTAACCCCGTGCTGTACCTGTCCTGGGAGTGTTTGATGGGGACAGTGTAGAGGGAGCTTTACTCTGTATCTAACCCCGTGCTGTACCTGTCCTGGGAGTGTTTGATGGGGACAGTGTAGAGGGAGCTTTACTCTGTATCTAACCCCGTGCTGTACCTGTCCTGGGAGTGTTTGATGGGGACAGTGTAGAGGGAGCTTTACTCTGTATCTTTTTTTTTTATAAATTTAGATTACCCAATTATTTTTTCCAATTAAGGGGCAATTTAGCGTGGCCCATCCACCTACTCTGCACATTTTTGGGTTGTGGGGGCGAAACCCACGCAGACACGGGGAGAATGTGCAAACTCCACACGGACAGTGACCCAGAGCCGGGATCGAACCTGGGACCTCAGCGCCGTGAAGCGGTTGTGCTAACCACTAGGCCACCGTGCTGCCCTCTTTACTCTGTATCTAACCCCGTGCTGTACCTGTCCTGGGAGTGTTTGATGGGGACAGTGTAGAGGGAGATTTACTCTGTATCTAACCCCGTGCTGTACCTGTCCTGGGAGTGTTTGATGGGGACAGTGTAGAGGGAGCTTTACTCTGTATCTAACCCCGTGCTGTACCTGCCCTGGGAGTGTTTGATGGGGACAGTGTAGAGGGAGCTTTACTCTGTATCTAACCCCATGCTGTCCCTGTCCTGGGAGTGTTTGATGGGGACAGTGTAGAGGGAGCTTTACTCTGTATCTAACCCCGTGCTGTACCTGTCCTGGGAGTGTTTGATGGGGACAGTGTAGATGGAGCTTTACTCTGTATCGAACCCCGTGCTGTACCTGTCCTGGGAGTGTTTGATGAGGACAGTGTAGAGGAAGCTTTACTCTGTATCTAACCCCGTGCTGTACCTGTCCTGGGGAGTGTTTGATGGGGACAGTGTAGAGGGAGCTTTACTCTGTTTCTAACCCCGTGCTGTACCTGTCCTGGGAGTGTTTGATGGGGACAGTGTAGAGGGAGCTTTACTCTGTATCTAACCCCGTGCTGTACCTGTCCTGGGAGTGTTTGATGGGGACAGTGTAGAGGGAGCTTTACTCTGTATCTTTTTTTTTATAAATTTAGATTACCCAATTATTTTTTCCAATTAAGGGGCAATTTAGCGTGGCCCATCCACCTACCCTGCACATTTTTGGGTTGTGGGGGCGAAACCCACGCAGACACGGGGAGAATGTGCAAACTCCACACGGACAGTGACCCAGAGCCGGGATCGAACCTGGGACCTCAGCGCGTGAAGCGGTTGTGCTAACCACTAGGCCACCGTGCTGCCCTCTTTACTCTGTATCTAACCCCGTGCTGTACCTGCCCTGGGAGTGTTTGATGGGGACAGTGTAGAGGGAGCTTTACTCTGTATCTAACCCCGTGCTGTACCTGTCCTGGGAGTGTTTGATGGGGACAGTGTAGAGGGAGCTTTACTCTGTATCTAACCCCATGCTGTACCTGTCCTAGCAGTGTTTGATGGGGACAGTGTAGAGGGAGTTTTACTCTGTGTCTAACCCCGTGCTGTACCTGTCCTGGGAGTGTTTGATGGGGACAGTGTAGAGGGAGCTTTACTCTGTATCTAACCCCGTGCTGTACCTGTCCTAGCAGTGTTTGATGGGGACAGTGTAGAGGGAGTTTTACTCTGTGTCTAACCCCGTGCTGTACCTGTCCTGGGAGTGTTTGATGGGGACAGTGTAGAGGGAGCGGGTTTAAGCCACACCCTGCCTCTGGGATTGGGCAGAATGAGGAGGAAGCCTCAGGACTCCCCGGGATTTTGTCCCCCGGCCCCGCCTTCAGCTTCCTCTCCGGCTCCAGCTGCTCTCCCGCCCCAGGCCCAGGCCCGAAGCCTTCCTACCTTCTCCGCCATCTTTGCTCGTGTTGCCCTGGCGACTGAGACCGGGCCTGCGTCGCGTACTGATGACGTCACGGGGCAGAGCTGTCAGTCACGGCCAGGGAGGGGGCGTGTCCTGGGCTGGCAGTGAAGCTGGGCTCAGCATGTCAGATCCAGCAGGAGTGTCCCTGTGAAACACAGCTTCCAACATCTCTATCCAGCATTGTCACCTTTAAGATTTAACTTCATACAACTGCATTCATTGAAATGAAAACCCAGAGGAAGTTTCTTCTGCAAATGTCTTATTTATTATCTCTGCAACTGTAGAATAATTCACTCAGCATCTGGGGCCAGTGTCAAATCCTCAGTGCTGTTTGCATCAGAAATGTTTAAATGCAATGTCACTGTAATGTGCATTGTGAATGGAGTGAGGTTCCCAACAGGGTGTACTGTATTTCACCAATTGTGTGGTGTTGTTTACAGAATGTCAAACTTGTATAGGGGGGGCAGCATGGTGGCGCAGTGGTTAGCACTTCTGCCTCATGGCACCAAGGACCCAGGTTCGATCCTGGCCCCAGGTCACTGTCCGTGTTGGGTTTGCACATTCTCCCCATGCATGGTTTTCACACCCACAATCCAAAAAGATGTGCAGGGTAGGTGAATTGGCCACACTAAATTGTCCCTTAATTGGAAAAAGAAAAGAATTGGGTATTCTCAATTTATTTTTTCAAAACATACATTGTATTACTTTATTAATAAAGTATATTCCTGGGGGAGAAAATCGACTGATTGACTGCTGTTGCGTAACATCGTCTCAGTAACATCGTACTCTGCAGTCAATGGTGCTCCCCTGTTGCACCAACATCGACTGGGGCGAGGAATCTGTCATCATATAAAAGTAGTCCTTTTTAAAATAATTTCATGACTAATAAATTGATATACCTTCAATTCACTGAGAGGCAGAGAGAGCGAGTGAACAGTAGGCTTTATTAGCCATGAACTTGCCTAGCCAGAGTCAGCAGTACAGATGAATGCCGCCCACAGGCGGCCGGTCTATATGTGGCCCCGTTGAGGGCAGAGCCAGAGGCGGAGCCATACTGGGGTTACAGTACAGTACCTGGAAGAAGTTCATATCACCACTTCCGGGTCAGAGGTCACAGGTTACAGTACCATGCATGCATTATGGTGGGACCAGTCCTTCTCCGGAGGCACATGAGGAGCCATAAGACCGACCCCCTGGTCGAGAGGGTCCAGCTTCTCCACGCTAACCCCCAGCACTTTGAAAAAAGAAATGGAAGGGGCGGGACCCACGATGTCATGCTAGCAGGGTGGGCTCATTCAATACCCACCCTGCCAGCAACCTCTATGTGAATGCCAAGAAAGTTTAAGAACGAACCCAATTACCATACATTTAAATCTTGGCCGTTCATGGTGGGAACCCCATTTAAAACTAATAACTGCTCTCAGTAGTGACTTTAACCTGATGTGCTTCTGTTTAAACGTTTTTTTTTACGTCTTATAGATGTTAAAACTACAGTTTAAGGATTACTTAGTGTTGTATTTTTTGGGGGTTGTATTTGAATTGATGGTTGCTAAAATGTTCACTGTATGTTTTAAAAAGGTTAACTTGAGTTCATAGAATAAACATTGTTTTGCTTTTAAAAATACTTTCCCATTTCTGCTGTACCACACCTGTAGAGTGGGCCGTGTGCTCCCCATACCACAATCTAGTAAAAGTTGTGGGTCAGGTGAACTCCATTTAGAACTTCTCTAAACCCTGGCCCATAACAACGGGGAGAGTGTGCAAACTCCACATGGACAGTGATCCGGGGCCAAGATCGAACCCAGGTCCTCGGCGCCGTGAGGCAGCAGTGCAAACCACTGCACTACCGTGCTGCCCTAAAAAGAGGTCAATGATCATCCATGATATGTTAAATTATGGAGCAGGCTTGAAGGGCCAAATGGTCGACTCCTGCTCCTATCTCCTATGTTCAATGGCCCTCCCTAATACCTTACCCCACAAGACTTTGACCCCCTAAGTATAAACGCTCCCCACACTTCTAGCCTCCATCTGATTCCTAACCTGCTGATTTAAAAAAAATATTTTTAGAGTACCCAATTATTTTTTCCCAATTAAGGGGCAATTTAGCACGGCCAATCCACCTACCCTGCACATCTTTGGGTTGTGGGGGTGAGACCCACACAGACACGGGGAGACTGTGCAAACTCCTCACGGACAGTGACCCAGAGCTGGGATTCGAACCCGGGTCCTCAGCGCCGCAGTCCCAGTGCTAACCACTGCGCCACATGCCGCCCTAACCTGCTGATTTTTAATGTTTCTTCTTAATAACTGAACCATTTAGTGCAGTGAGAGCTCTGTACCTGGTTCAACGTTAGAAAACGCAAGTGAATTTTCCCGAGCCTCCCCATTTCCCGAAGTAAGCAGGTTCAACATCCTGAACTATTTCTAATAATGAATCTGCAGAGAATTGTCCCAGAAACAGGTTATTTGATCCAATGTTAGTGTTTATGTTCTATGTGGGCCTCCCTGCATCGTATTTAAGTGGCTGGATTCTCCGATTTGGAGACTATGTCCCCCACGCTGGTGTGGGCACGGCAGGAAAACTGGCGCAAAGTGGCCACCGTCCCCCGTGTTGCTGGGGGCTAACAGCCAGGCAGCATAGAGCACTCGGTTCCAGCTGCCAATACGCCCCAGAGAATTGCCGGGTCCGTGGCCACGCATGCGCACGGTGGTGACCTGCAGCGTCCGTGCCGTGCTTCATGGCGAATGACGCTCACGGATCTGGCCCGCGAAATAGCCCCCCCTTCGGCTGGCTCTCACACGCCCGGACCCCCGCCCCCCCCCCCCCCCCACCACAGTTCCCCCCGCCCCGAATATGTCCACCCCTGCCCGCGGATCGGCCCTCACCCGACTGTGTTGGCGCTGGACTGAGTCCACAGCTGCCACGCTGAGTCCCCGGCGGGTGAGAGACCCACGGCGTCGGGAACGCGGCCGGTCAGGGTCGGAGCATCGTGGAGCGGGCCACAGGCAACGTACGGAGGCCGTGGATACGGTGTGCGACGTACTCACAGAGTACGCCGTTTCTCAGGGCGCGGAAAGCGGTGCCGCCCTCGATTTCAGCATCATCGGGGATTCTCACCCCCGTCGCCGAACACGATTTTGGTGTCGGGGATCGGAGAATCTAGCCCAAGGTCTGCAATGCACTGCTCGAGAGTGTGGTGGAGTCAGATTCAATCGAGGCTGTAAAGGAGGAATGTGCAGGGTTACGGTGAGAAGGTTAGAATGAGGACTTGATGAATTGCCCATCTGGAGAGCTGCTGCAAACATGATGGGCCAAATGGCCTCCTTCTGCAGTGTAACAATTTTTTGATTCTTTGATACATTATCAGACAAGTTAAACAAACTGACATCGGAGAATCCGGGAGAGAATTATGGTGCTTAACCGTCTGCAGAAAATCTTCGGCCTAGCTTCATTAGATGATGTGATTAGTAGGGGGATCGGGGATGAGAAACACATCAGCTGTGATCGAATGGCGGAGCAGACACGATGGGCCGAATGGCCTAATTCTGCTCCTATATCTTACGGTCTGGATTTCTCCAAAGTCATCCCTCACTTCACCCTATTAACATATCTTACTATTCCTTTCTCCCTCATGTACTTATCCAAATTCCCTTTACTGATGGAATAATCGTCACTGCTTATCTCTGTACCTCTGGCCAAGAGCAATATTTAATCTGTAAGTGATTGAATGAACAGTTTACACAGGTACAGATAATATTATGAGGTGAATAAATAAATCCCTATTACTATTGTTAAATACGAGGTGCACAGAACCTGCAGCGATATAAAGAGTCCAATAAATCATATTTTATTCTATTATCTGCAACAGTGATTAATACATATCGTCCTGTGAGTTTATCGGCATAATCATCAAATTTACAGACTGTACGTTCAAAGAATTGATGCTGGTTTGTCTCAATTTGTGACACTCCATTTGATTAGTTGAGACCTAATCCAGTGCAGTACTGAGGGAGGGCTGCTCTGTCAGAGATGTCCTACTTCAGTTCTGCTATTCAGCTGCGAGCACCGGCTGCCTGTTCTGGGGTTTGAGTTGAGGCTAAAGGACCAACAGGACTATTCAAAGAAGGGCCGCGGGTTCCTCCAGTGCCCCGGCCAGTATTCATGACCCCCTAGCTAAGGTAACCAAAAAAACACTAACTGCCCGTTCATTGGCGACTCGTCGCAGACTCGATGGGCCGAATGGCCTCCTTCTGCACCGTAGGAATTCTACAGTTCTGGGGAGTGCTGGTCAGTGGGGTTCCCTGGGTGTAGCAGCGTTGTTGCCTTTTGCTGTACAACAAGGAAGGAAGTCATGCAGGAAGCTCTGAAAGTCTTTAAAGTAATTCAGTGCTGTATGAATTAGGTTTTAGCTTAAGTCTCTAAAATGTACTTAATCAGGAGTGGGGAAGGAACAGAAATCTGTTCATTCCTGAGCTGTGAGGCAGAAACACAATCCTGAGCTGAACAAACGAAGACTTGCATTTCTGTAGCACCTTCTATGAGCTCGGGATATCCCAGAGTGCTTTACAGTCACGCCTGAAGGGCAGTCACTGCAGTAAGTGTGGAATGTGGCTGTTTCCACACAGCAAGATCCCACAAACTGCAATGGGACAATGACCGCATCATAGAATTTACAGTGCAGAAGGAGGCCATTCAGCCCATCGAGTCTGCACTGGCCCTTGGAAAGAGCACCCTACTCAAGCCCACACCTCTACCCTGTTGTGTTATGCTTCTTCATGTAGCAAAAGCTGCAATCTTGATGTATGCTCTGACAAAGGAAGGTTCAGATTTGGAGATAGGTTTAACACATTTATTGAACAGTTAACAATTTTCCTACTTGGGTTCAACTCTCCTGCTAATCTTGCTATAGTAACTCAGACTAACTAACCAGTCTTCTCTAAGCCACATGGTGGGTGTGATGCTTCTGATCTGCCCCGTCTCTCTGTCTGAGTGAAGAGAAAGAGCATGTGTGCCCTGTCCTTATATATGGGTTATGTAATGCCCCCTTGTGGTAGTGTCACCTCTGGGTGTCTTGACTGCCCATTGGTCGTGCCCTATTCAATGTGTTCATTAGCTGTATGTCTGTGTGTTATGATGTCTCTGGTGCTCCCTCTAGTGGTTACTTAGTCTTAGTGTATTTACATTAACCCCTTGTATATTTATAGTGATGCATATCACCACACACTCGATCCAGCAACCCTACCTAACTTTGTTTTGGATATTAAAGGCAATTTATCATGGCCAATCCAACTAACCTGCACATCTTTGGGAGGAAACCGGAGCACCTGGAAGAAACCCACGCAGACACAGGGAGAACGTGCAGACTCTGCACAGACAGTGACCCAAGCCAGGAATCAAACCCGGGACCCTGGAGCTGTGAAGCAACAGTGCTAACCACTGTGCTACCTTCCCATCCTCTTTTCTGTTTTAAGTGATGTTGATTGAGGGATATGGATTGGTCAGGCTGTTAGAGAGACCTCCACTGCCCTTCCTCAAAACAAAGCCACCAGAGAGGGTAGATGGCATCTTGGTTTATTGCCTCGCCTGAAAGACAGCAGCCTGAAATTACAGCACTCCCTCAATGCTCCCTCAATGCTCCCTCAATTACAGCACTCCCTCAATGCTCCCTCAATGCTCCCTCAATGCTCCCTCAATGCTGCCTCAATTACAGCACTCCCTCAATGCTCCCTCAATGCTCCCTCAATGCTGCCTCAATGCTCCCTCAATGCTGCCTCAATACTCCCTCAATGCTCCCTCAATGCTGCCTCAATGCTGCCTCAATGCTGCCTCAATGCTCCCTCAATGCTGCCTCAATGCTGCCTCAATGCTCCCTCAATGCTGCCTCAATGCTGCCTCAATGCTCCCTCAATGCTGCCTCAATGCTGCCTCAATGCTGCCTCAATGCTCCCTCAATGCTGCCTCAATGCTCCCTCAATGCTGCCTCAATGCTGCCTCAATGCTCCCTCAATGCTGCCTCAATGCTCCCTCAATGCTCCCTCAATGCTGCCTCAATGCTGCCTCAATGCTGCCTCAATGCTGCCTCAACGCTGCCTCAATGCTGCCTCAATGCTCCCTCAATGCTCCCTCAATGCTGCCTCAATGCTGCCTCAATGCTGCCTCAATGCTCCCTCAATGCTGCCTCAATGCTGCCTCAATGCTGCCTCAACGCTGCCTCAATGCTGCCTCAATGCTGCCTCAATGCTGCCTCAATGCTGCCTCAATGCTGCCTCAATGCTCCCTCAATGCTGCCTCAATTCTGCCTCAATGCTGCCTCAATGCTCCCTCAATGCTGCCTCAACGCTGCCTCAACGCTGCCTCAACGCTGCCTCAACGCTGCCTCAACGCTCCCTCAATGCTGCCTCAACGCTGCCTCAACGCTGCCTCAACGCTGCCTCAATGCTGCCTCAATGCTCCCTCAATGCTCCCTCAATGCTGCCTCAATGCTGCCTCAATGCTGCCTCAATGCTCCCTCAATGCTCCCTCAATGCTGCCTCAATGCTGCCTCAATGCTGCCTCAATGCTCCCTCAATGCTGCCTCAATGCTCCCTCAATGCTCCCTCAATGCTGCCTCAATGCTGCCTCAATGCTGCCTCAATGCTCCCTCAATGCTGCCTCAATGCTCCCTCAATGCTCCCTCAATGCTGCCTCAACGCTGCCTCAATGCTGCCTCAATACTGCCTCAATGCTGCCTCAATGCTGCCTCAATGCCGCCTCAACGCTGCCTCAACGCTGCCTCAATGCTCCCTCAATGCTGCCTCAATGCTCCCTCAATGCTCCCTCAATGCTGCCTCAATGCTGCCTCAATGCTGCCTCAATGCTGCCTCAATGCTCCCTCAATGCTCCCTCAATGCTGCCTCAATGCTCCCTCAATGCTGCCTCAATGCTCCCTCAATGCTGCCTCAATGCTGCCTCAATGCTCCCTCAATGCTGCCTCAATGCTGCCTCAATGCTGCCTCAATGCTCCCTCAATGCTGCCTCAATGCTGCCTCAATGCTGCCTCAATGCTCCCTCAATGCTCCCTCAATGCTCCCTCAATGCTGCCTCAATGCTGCCTCAACGCTGCCTCAATGCTCCCTCAATGCTGCCTCAATGCTGCCTCAACGCTGCCTCAACGCTGCCTCAACGCTCCCTCAACGCTGCCTCAATGCTCCCTCAATGCTGCCTCAATGCTGCCTCAATGCTGCCTCAACGCTGCCTCAATGCTGCCTCAATGCTCCCTCAATGCTGCCTCAATGCTGCCTCAATGCTGCCTCAACGCTGCCTCAATGCTGCCTCAACGCTGCCTCAATGCTGCCTCAATGCTCCCTCAATGCTCCCTCAATGCTGCCTCAATGCTGCCTCAATGCTCCCTCAATGCTGCCTCAATGCTGCCTCAATGCTGCCTCAATGCTCCCTCAATGCTGCCTCAATGCTGCCTCAATGCTGCCTCAACGCTGCCTCAATGCTGCCTCAACGCTGCCTCAATGCTGCCTCAATGCTCCCTCAATGCTCCCTGAATGCTGCCTCAATGCTCCCTCAATGCTGCCTCAATGCTGCCTCAATGCTGCCTCAATGCTCCCTCAATGCTGCCTCAATGCCGCCTCAATGCTGCCTCAATGCTGCCTCAACGCTGCCTCAACGCTGCCTCAATGCTCCCTCAATGCTCCCTCAATGCTGCCTCAACGCTGCCTCAATGCTGCCTCAATGCTGCCTCAATGCTCCCTCAATGCTGCCTCAATGCTGCCTCAATGCTGCCTCAATGCTGCCTCAATGCTCCCTCAATGCTCCCTCAATGCTGCCTCAATGCCGCCTCAATGCTGCCTCAATGCTGCCTCAACGCTGCCTCAACGCTGCCTCAATGCTCCCTCAATGCTCCCTCAATGCTGCCTCAACGCTGCCTCAATGCTGCCTCAATGCTGCCTCAATGCTCCCTCAATGCTGCCTCAATGCTGCCTCAATGCTGCCTCAATGCTGCCTCAATGCTCCCTCAATGCTCCCTCAAGGCTGCCTCAATGCTGCCTCAATGCTCCCTCAATGCTGCCTCAATGCTCCCTCAACGCTGCCTCAATGCTCCCTCAATGCTGCCTCAATGCTGCCTCAACGCTGCCTCAATATCCCTCAATGCTGCCTCAATGCTCCCTCAATGCTGCCTCAATGCTCCCTCAATGCTCCCTCAATGCTGCCTCAACGCTGCCTCAATGCTCCCTCAATGCTGCCTCAATGCCGCCTCAATGCTGCCTCAATGCTGCCTCAATGCCGCCTCAATGCTGCCTCAATGCTCCCTCAATGCTGCCTCAATGCTCCCTCAATGCTGCCTCAACGCTGCCTCAATGCTCCCTCAATGCCGCCTCAATGCTGCCTCAATGCCGCCTCAATGCTGCCTCAATGCTGCCTCAATGCTGCCTCAATGCTGCCTCAATGCTGCCTCAATGCTGCCTCAACGCTCCCTCAACGCTGCCTCAACGCTGCCTCAACGCTGCCTCAATGCTGCCTCAACGCTGCCTCAATGCTGCCTCAATGCTGCCTCAATGCTGCCTCAATGCTGCCTCAATGCTGCCTCAATGCCCCCTCAATGCTGCCTCAATGCTGCCTCAATGCTCCCTCAATGCCCCCTCGATGCCGCCTCGATGCTGCCTCAATGCTGCCTCAATGCTGCCTCAATGCTGCCTCAATGCTGCCTCAATGCTCCCTCAATGCTGCCTCAATGCTCCCTCAATGCTGCCTCAATGCTCCCTCAATGCTGCCTCAATGCTCCCTCAAGGCTGCCTCAATGCTGCCTCAATGCTGCCTCAATGCTCCCTCAATGCTCCCTCAATGCTGCCTCAACGCTGCCTCAATGCTGCCTCAATGCTGCCTCAATGCTCCCTCAATGCTCCCTCAATGCTGCCTCAATGCTGCCTCAATGCTCCCTCAATGCTGCCTCAATGCTCCCTCAATGCTGCCTCAATGCTCCCTCAATGCTGCCTCAATGCTCCCTCAATGCTGCCTCAATGCTGCCTCAATGCTCCCTCAATGCTCCCTCAATGCTGCCTCAATGCTGCCTCAATGCTCCCTCAATGCTGCCTCAATGCTCCCTCAATGCTGCCTCAATGCTCCCTCAATGCTGCCTCAATGCTCCCTCAATGCTGCCTCAATGCTGCCTCAATGCTCCCTCAATGCTGCCTCAATGCTGCCTCAATGCTGCCTCAACGCTGCCTCAATGCTGCCTCAACGCTGCCTCAACGCTGCCTCAACGCTGCCTCAACGCTGCCTCAATGCTGCCTCAACGCTGCCTCAACGCTGCCTCAACGCTGCCTCAATGCTGCCTCAATGCTGCCTCAATGCTGCCTCAACGCTGCCTCAACGCTGCCTCAACGCTGCCTCAACGCTGCCTCAATAGTCCCTCAATGCTGCCTCAATGCTGCCTCAATGCTGCCTCAATGCTCCCTCAATGCTGCCTCAACGCTGCCTCAATGCTCCCTCAATGCTGCCTCAACGCTGCCTCAATGCTGCCTCAATGCTGCCTCAATGCTGCCTCAACGCTGCCTCAACGCTGCCTCAATGCTGCCTCAATGCTGCCTCAATGCTGCCTCAATGCTGCCTCAATGCTGCCTCAACGCTGCCTCAATGCCCCCTCAATGCTGCCTCAATGCTGCCTCAACGCTGCCTCAATGCTCCCTCAATGCTGCCTCAATGCTCCCTCAATGCTGCCTCAATGCTGCCTCAATGCTGCCTCAATGCTGCCTCAACGCTGCCTCAACGCTGCCTCAACGCTGCCTCAATGCTCCCTCAAGGCTGCCTCAATGCTGCCTCAATGCTGCCTCAACGCTGCCTCAATGCTGCCTCAATGCTGCCTCAATGCTCCCTCAATGCTGCCTCAATGCTCCCTCAAGGCTGCCTCAATGCTGCCTCAATGCTGCCTCAACGCTGCCTCAATGCTCCCTCAATGCTGCCTCAATGCTCCCTCAATGCTGCCTCAATGCTCCCTCAATGCTGCCTCAATGCTCCCTCAAGGCTGCCTCAATGCTGCCTCAATGCTGCCTCAATGCTCCCTCAATGCTCCCTCAATGCTGCCTCAATGCTGCCTCAATGCTCCCTCAATGCTGCCTCAATGCTCCCTCAATGCTGCCTCAATGCTCCCTCAATGCTGCCTCAATGCTCCCTCAATGCTGCCTCAATGCTGCCTCAATGCTCCCTCAATGCTGCCTCAATGCTGCCTCAATGCTGCCTCAACGCTGCCTCAACGCTGCCTCAACGCTGCCTCAACGCTGCCTCAACGCTGCCTCAATGCAGCCTCAATGCTGCCTCAATGCTGCCTCAACGCTGCCTCAACGCTGCCTCAACGCTGCCTCAACGCTGCCTCAATAGTCCCTCAATGCTGCCTCAATGCTGCCTCAATGCTGCCTCAATGCTCCCTCAATGCTGCCTCAACGCTGCCTCAATGCTGCCTCAATGCTGCCTCAATGCTGCCTCAATGCTCCCTCAATGCTGCCTCAATGCTCCCTCAATGCTGCCTCAACGCTGCCTCAATGCTCCCTCAATGCTGCCTCAATGCTCCCTCAATGCTGCCTCAATGCTGCCTCAATGCTGCCTCAATGCTGCCTCAACGCTGCCTCAACGCTGCCTCAACGCTGCCTCAATGCTGCCTCAATAGTCCCTCAATGCTGCCTCAACGCTGCCTCAACGCTGCCTCAACGCTGCCTCAATGCTGCCTCAATAGTCCCTCAATGCTGCCTCAATGCTGCCTCAATGCTCCCTCAATGCTGCCTCAATGCTGCCTCAATGCTGCCTCAATGCTGCCTCAATGCTGCCTCAATGCTGCCTCAACGCTGCCTCAATGCTGCCTCAATGCTGCCTCAATGCTGCCTCAATGCTGCCTCAATGCTCCCTCAATGCTGCCTCAACGCTGCCTCAACGCTGCCTCAATGCTGCCTCAATGCTGCCTCAATGCTCCCTCAATGCTGCCTCAACGCTCCCTCAATGCTGCCTCAATGCTCCCTCAATGCTGCCTCAACGCTGCCTCAATGCTGCCTCAATGCTGCCTCAATGCTCCCTCAATGCTGCCTCAATGCTGCCTCAATGCTGCCTCAACGCTGCCTCAATGCTCCCTCAATGCTGCCTCAATGCTGCCTCAATGCTGCCTCAATGCTGCCTCAATGCTGCCTCAACGCTGCCTCAACGCTGCCTCAACGCTGCCTCAATGCTCCCTCAATGCTGCCTCAATGCTGCCTCAATGCTGCCTCAATGCTGCCTCAATGCTGCCTCAATGCTGCCTCAATAGTCCCTCAATGCTGCCTCAATGCTGCCTCAATGCTGCCTCAACGCTGCCTCAATGCTGCCTCAATAGTCCCTCAATGCTGCCTCAACGCTGCCTCAACGCTGCCTCAACGCTGCCTCAATGCTGCCTCAATGCTGCCTCAATGCTGCCTCAATGCTGCCTCAATGCTGCCTCAATGCTGCCTCAATGCTCCCTCAATGCTGCCTCAACGCTGCCTCAATGCTCCCTCAATGCTGCCTCAATGCTGCCTCAATGCTGCCTCAACGCTGCCTCAATGCTGCCTCAACGCTGCCTCAATACTCCCTCAATGCCCCCTCAATGCTGCCTCAATGCTGCCTCAATGCTGCCTCAATGCTGCCTCAATGCTCCCTCAATGCTCCCTCAATGCTCCCTCAATGCTGCCTCAATGCTGCCTCAATGCTCCCTCAATGCCGCCTCAATGCTCCCTCAATGCTCCCTCAATGCTCCCTCAATGCTCCCTCAATGCTCCCTCAATGCTCCCTCAATGCCGCCTCAATGCTGCCTCAATGCTGCCTCAATGCTCCCTCAATGCTGCCTCAACGCTGCCTCAATGCTCCCTCAATGCTGCCTCAATGCTGCCTCAATGCTCCCTCAATGCTGCCTCAACGCTGCCTCAATGCTGCCTCAATGCTCCCTCAATGCTCCCTCAATGCTCCCTCAATGCTGCCTCAATGCTGCCTCAATGCTGCCTCAATGCTCCCTCAATGCTGCCTCAATGCCCCCTCAATGCTCCCTCAATGCTCCCTCAATGCTGCCTCAATGCTCCCTCAATGCTGCCTCAATGCTGCCTCAATGCTGCATTGGCAATGTCAGCCTGGACATCCTCAGTCTCAAGTCTTTAGTGAAGGGCTTAAATCTACAATCACAACTGACTCAGCTAATCCAAAATATTAATGAGCATTCAAGTAATAGAACTAATTTTTAAAAATCTAATTTTTAAGCGTGCCCCTTTTACAGTTTGAGAAATACCACAGGAAGGTTCTGAGTCTGTCACCACGCTCACCCCGACCTGAAAAACAAATTAAAGATTGAGCTTCTCAATTAATTAAAGAGACATGAACTGAGGTGGATCGGTGGCTGAGTGAGTTACCCCCCGACAGTCAGTCAACTCCTGCTTCAATACCCCGCCTCAGGGGACACGGCAGTGGTGGCACAGGGTTGAGGTGGGGGGGGGGTCGGTCAGTAAAAGCTAATTCAGTGTCCCCGGTGAGGGCCAAAAGGAATCAGCCCGGGTCCTGTGCTTCCGATCACAGTCAGGGGCTGGTTTAGCACACTGGGCTAAACAGCTGGCTTGCAATGCAGAACAAGGCAGCAGCACGGGTTCAATTCCCGTACCGGCCTCCCCAAACAGGCGCCGGAATGTGGCGACTAGGGGCTTCTCACAGTAACTTCGTTGAAGCCTACTTGTGACAATAAGCGATTATTATTAATGATTCCTATTGGGAAGTGTATGGCGGAGGAGAAATCAATGTCAATAACTGAGGCTCCTGCACGATGAGCAGGAATTAGGATAAGGTACTGAGTAGGCTGCGCCTAGTCTCATTGGAGTTCAGACGAATGAGAAGGGATCTTATTGAAACATATGTGATTCTGAGCGGAATTCGGAGCAGAGGTCGGCAATTCAGCCCCTCGTGTCTGCTCCGCCATTCAATCAGATCATGGCTGATCTCTTCCTGGTCTCAAATCCACCTCTGTATCTGTTCCCCATATCCCTTTCACCCATTTATTAAATCAGAAATATATCTGTCTCCTTTTTTAAAAATAAATTTAGAGTACCCAATTCATTTTTTTCCCAATTAAGGGGCAATTCAGCGTGGCCAATTCACCTACCCTGCATATCTTTGGGTTGTGGGGGTGAGACCCACTCAGACACGGGGAGAATGTGCAAACTCCACACGGGCAGTCACCCGGGGCCGGGATCGAACACGGGTCCTCGGCGCAGTGAGGCAACAGCGCTAACCACTGCGCCACCGTGCCGCCCTTTCTATCTCCTTCTTAAAACCATTTGACGACTCAAATTTCACCGCACGATGGGGCAGCGAGTTCCACAAGTTCTCCACCCTCGGCGAGAAGTAGTTCCTCCTCACCTCAGTTCTAAATCTAACGTTTGTGCGGAGAGAGAAACAGAGTTAACATTTCGGGCCCGTGTGACTCTTCTCAAACACTGAGTTCGGTTCTCTTTCTCCTTCCACAGACGCTGCCGGACATGCCGGGTTTTTCCAGAACTTTCCGTTTATATTTCAGTTTTCCAACATCTGCAGCATTTTGCTTTTATCCCAAAGCCTCCTGTTCCTCTCAAACACTCTGCACACACCGTGTCTCAGATTATTCAGATACCACATCGCAGAATGTCGCTTTCTGAAAGGAATCGACTGAATCTGTGTTGTGTGAATGAAGCCAAGCCACAGTCACCCGGCAGGTAGTGTGATTTGTGTCTTAGTACAAACAGCTGCCATGAGACAGCCTGGAGACTGAGGCATAAGAAAAAAATAAAAAGTTGCATTTATATAGCACCTTTCACCAGGGTGTCCCAAAGTGCTTGACAACCAGGGAAGTATTTTTTTGAAGCACAGTGACTGTTGCAATGTGGGAAAAGGCAGCAGTCAATCTGTGCAGAGCAAGCTCCCACAAACAGCAATCAGATGACGCCCAGGTTAATCAGCGACGCTGGCTAAGGGTTAAATATTAATTAAGAGAGAGTACTGCCCTGCTCTTCATCAAATGGCGCTGCAGGAGCTTTTAAAACAACCCAAGAGAAGAAGCAGGACCGCGACTGCAATATTGAATCCTCTCACCCAGCTCCGCCATTAAGATCAGTTGGATGTCGGCATTTCCCCCCCGGTGCGAGCGGCAACACACAATCGCGACCCAGTCACGTCCGAAATGAAAGGACCTGCAGCGGGCAGGAGATGCCAAGCCACCTGATGAATGTTGGCCCGGTGACGACCTTTGACCCAGCGATGACTGTTGACCCACGATGATGACCAGTGACCCGGTGATGATGTCCCCCCCCACCCCACCCCACCCCCGTCTCAGGGCTGTGCCTGAGTTTGGTTTCCATCGCCATCATTGCCGCATCCACTGAGGCACCAGGGAGGTTGGTGCTGCCAGAGATTCTGTCGGTGTGGAGAGCGGTAGTGCAGCAGATCTGTCACCAACAAGGCCACGACACACATGCCGTACAAAAGGACTGCAATCATTGATCCATATTTACTGTGGGGGGGGGGGGGGGGGGGGGGGGGGAAGCAGAAAATGCAACAGATTAGTGATTAACAATGGGAATAAGTGTAATACAGACAACCTCTATCACAGAATCAAACTACAATAAAGCAACCTCTCCTATTTCCGCTCATCTAATTGATCCAATGGTCATTAGTTAGAAAGGACAGAGGCTTTTTTTTTTAGAACAGTACAGGCCCTTCGGCCCTTGATGTTGTGCCGAGCAATGATCACCCTACTCAAGCCCACGTATCCACCCTATACCAGTAACCCAACAACCCCCATTAACCTTATTTTTTAGGACACTAAGGGCAATTTAGCCTGGCCAATCCACCTAACCTGCACATCTTTGGACTGTGGGAGGAAACCGGAGCACCCGGAGGGAACCCACGCACACACGGAGAGGACGTGCAGACTCCACACAGACAGTGACCCAGCCAGGAATCGAACCTGGGACCCTGGAGCTGTGAAGCATTGATGCTAACCACCATGCTACCGTGCTGCCCACGGTAAGGGCTTGATCAGCCCTTAGTCAGCTGCCCTCAGCCATGGCAACCAAGGCCGGATATTTGTCATCCGGGCCCCAGGGTTCTCACCCCCACGCCCATAAACACTTTCACTTTTCCACAGGTGGTTACTAATGGGCCGAATGTCACAGCGCCGAGGTCCCAGGTTCGATCCCGGCTCTGGGTCACTGTCCGTGTGGAGTTTGCACATTCCCCCCGTGTCTGCGTGGGTCTCACCCCCACAACCCAAAGATGCACAGGGTAGGTGGATTGGCCACGCTAAATTGCCCCTTAATTGGAAAAAGAACTGAATTGGGTACTCTAAATTTATTTAAAAATTAATGGGCCGAATGGTCCTGCTCATGTTTTTTATGATCTTATTGGGTAGCATACAGAAGCAGCAACAATGGTGGAATCCACCCCCCATCTCTGAGATCAGTTGTTACAACTCATCGTCTGCCAGGTCACCATAGACTCGGGTTATAAAACCTTCCACAAACAAGGATGATCATCCTTCTCCCCTCCACCCCTCCCCAACACCACCCAGCCACCATCCCATCCCCCACCCTGACATTACCCATAACCCCACCCAGCCACCACCCCATCCCCCACCCTGACATTACCCATAACCCCACCCTGCCACCATCCCATCCCCCACCCTGACATTGCCCATCATCCCACCCTGCCACCATCCCATCCCCCACCCTGACATTGCCCATCATCCCACCCAGCCACCATCCCATCCCCTACCCTGACATTGCCCATCATCCCACCCAGCCACCAGCCCATCCCCCACCCTGACATTACCCATAACCCACCCAGCCACCATCCCATCCCCCACCCTGACATTGCCCATCATCCCACCCAGCCACCATCCCATCCCCCACCCTGACATTGCCCATCATCCCACCCAGCCACCACCCCATCCCCCACCCTGACATTGCCCATCATCCCACCCAGCCACCATCCCATCCCCCACCCTGACATTGCCCATCATCCCACCCAGCCACCAGCCCATCCCCCACCCTGACATTGCCCATCATCCCACCCTGCCACCACCCCAAATGCCCTCTATGCCACCACCCCACCCCCCCACCCTGCCATCACCCCATCCACCCCCATGACATCACCCCAAATACCGCCCATCCCACAATCCATCCCCACCCCTCCCACCTACAAATGCTCCTCGTCTTGTTCAACACCCCCAATTTTCCTTTTAACTAGGGGGTCCCTAGTAGATACACTAACGGCCCTACTCCGAAGACATCACTAGCTAGATAGCAGTCCTGCTAACCCATACTATCACCCCATCAAACAATCACAACTTGCACTTTGATGCGTGTCATGGTCATACTCACAAAGTACCCGTTTCGGGTGCTGTCTGGTTGAACTTCATTGTGTTCTGAAATTCAGACTCATTGCAGCAATATTTCAGTGTCTGATCACTCTGACGACAGCAGTAGATGTGTTTCTGTTCTTCGTTAAGCCGTGGACAGTAGAATCCGTAGTGATACATTTTTGCAGCATCTAAGTATGGCTCACAGGTTCTGTACTTAGAGGCAGAAACTGGACAACGAAAGGTTATTTGTCAGGACACTGCATGTTGTGACTTTATATCAGCACAGCGCAACTGATTAACAATAACGTAAACGGGAACAGTGGACTAAAAGGCACAGAGGTGTACATGATCGTATGGAATGGTGGAACAGGCTTGACAGGCTGAAAGGCCTTATCCTGCTCCAATGTTCTGAACTGTAATTTAGGGCAACAACAGATACAGGAGACCTAAGGGCAGCACGGTAGCATAGTTGTTAGCACAATTGCTTCACAGCTCCAGGGTCCCAGGTTCGATTCCGGCTTGGGTCACTGTCTGTGCGGAGTCTGCACATCCTCCCCGTGTGTGCGTGGGTTTCCTCTGGGTGCTCCGGTTTCCTCCCACAGTCCGAAGATGTGCAGGTTAGGTGGATTGGCCATGATAAATTGCCCTTGTGGTGAATGTGATTCACACTATATATAGTTGCCAATATCACTCCATGTATATATGTTCGTTATCTACCCGTTGTAAGATCAATGCTGTACATAGTTGCCAATATAACTCCGTGTATATATGTTCACTATCCACCATTGTAAGTGCAGTTGCACTATCCGACCACCAGGGGGAGTCACTCTGGGAGTACGCGAGAGTTTGTACTGGGCTCCTCCCTTGGCTCCGCCCAGGACTCCTCCCCCTGGGACCGATGTATAAAGATCAGTGCCTTAGAGCCAGCCTGCCAGTTCATCTGAAGTTCAACGATGAATAGGCTGGCTCTGTTGTAAGTGTATTAAAGCCTCTGTTCAGATCCAACTACACGTGTTCGCTGAATTAATGGTTCCATCAGCCCTTAGTGTCCAAAATTGCCCTTAGTGTTGGGTGGGGGTTACTTGGTTATGGGGATAGGGTGGAGGTGTTGACCTTGGGTAGGGTGCTCTTTCCAAGAGCCAGTGCAGACTCGATGGGCCAAATGGCCTCCTTCTGCACTGTAAATTCTATGATAATCTATGAACCTTGAATAATTTCAGAAAATGGGCCAGCAGATGGCCAACGCAGTTTGAAAACCCAAAAATAATTAGTCATAAAAAATCATTTTGTTCTCTTCCTGCCCCCTCTCTTTGTAGGTACACATTCCATCTGATGTATCGTCCGGCTCTGGTATTTTACCAAGCGTCTATTTCTAATGTATCAGTTGGTCAGCAAGTGTGGATAGCTTTTAGACTTGTTGAGGAAATGACTAAAGGCGTCTCTCTTGTCCCAGTGTCAGTGAGTGAACAGTGATGAGGATTAAGGGCAGTGCCACCCAAAGCACAATGGGCAGAACTTTCAATTTGAGTCAGAAGATTATAACCGAGGCTGATAGTCCCAGTGCAGCACTGAGAAGGCTCTGCACTGTCAGAGGTGCCATCTTCTGGACGAGATCTTAAAGCCAGACCTCCACTGCTCTTTCGAGTGGACATGAAAGATCTCATGGGGCTATAAGAGTAAGGAAGTTCTCCCCAGTATCCTGGCTCTCCATTGTGTATGTGTGGCAGTCACCACTGGTGTATATACAGTATATATGTGTGTGTTTCACAGTAAGGCCCCTGTACTACAGGTGCGGGGGTAGATACCTGCCTGCTGGCTCCACCCGGTAGGCGGAGTATAAATATGTGTGCTCCCCGTACAGCAGCCATTTCGCCAGCTGCTGCAGGAGGCCACACATCTCAGTGTCATTAAGCCTCAATTACATTCTACTCTCGTCTTCTCGTAATTGATAGTGATCAGTATAGATTGTGTTTAATTGTATGCAACTGGTGGACATTAACCAGTGATTTTCCTGTATCTGTACAGACACAGGCTGGTTTAGCTCACCAGCCTAAATCGCTGGCTTTTAAAGCAGACCAAGGCAGGCCAGCAGCACGGTTCGATTCCCGTACCAGCCTCCCCGGACAGGCGCCGGAATGTGGCGACTAGGGGCTTTTCACATAACTTCATTGAAGCCTACTCGTGACAATAAGCGATTTTCATTTCATTTTTCATTTTTCAAACGCTGGTTGTTGGTTTAGGAAGCAAATGCTTGTAACCAGTAAGTAAATGCGAAACTATGTAAAGGTTGGCTCCGGTTCTATCCTTCAGCAACTGGTTTTCGGGAATTTAACACTGGCCAATACTTATCCCTTAATCAATATCACTGAAACAGATTATCCGGTTATTTATCACATTGGTATTTGTGAGTTTGCTGTGTAAAAATTGGGTGTTACATATCTTACGTTAACAATTTAACAAGTACTTTATTGGCTGGAAAGCACTTTGGGGCATTCAAAAGTAATTTACAATTCTATATATACACATATATATTGCAATTTATTCCTTCACATACCTGTTATCAGTAATTCACACAGCAGCAATATGGTCAGGAGTTGGCTGGAGCGTGACATTGTAGCATCCACAACCTGGATCTTTAATTGTCATCCTAAGAGATGGTGGTGCTGCCTTAAAACAAAGCACTCCGTTTATTTCCAGTCCAATATCTCAACACTTCCTTCTGCTACTATTCCCCCCCCAAAAATTTGGCCAGACCCCCCCCATTGCCCAGAGTTACACAAACAAAACGAGAGCGAGACAGAGAGAACGCGAGACAGAGAGAACAAGGAACAGAGAGAGAAAGACAGACAGAGAGAGAGACACACAGAGAGACACACAGAGAGAACATAGAACATAGAACAGTACAGCACAGAACAGGCCCTTCGGCCCTCGATGTTGTGCCGAGCCATGATCACCCTACTCAAACCCACGTATCCACTCTATACCCGTAACCCAACAACCCCCCCCTTAACCTTACTTTTTAGGACACTACGGGCAATTTAGCATGGCCAATCCACCTAGACAGATAGACAGAGACAGACAGGGGCAGAGAGAGAGACAGACAGACAGAGAGTGAGAGGGATTGAGAGAGAAAGACAGAGAGAGAGAGACACACAGAGAGAGAAAGACAGACAGAGAGAGAGAGAGACTGACAGGGGCAGAGATAGAGAGACAGAGGGATAGAGAGAGAAAGACAGGCAGAGAGAGAGAAAGGCGCACAGAGAGGGACAGGGAGAAAGACAGGGAGAGAGAGATAGAGACACTGGGGGTGAGAGAGACAGTGAGAGAGAGAGAGAGAGAGACAGAGACAGGCCGCGTGGTGAAAATAGAATGAAAAGGAAGAGGAAAGGAAAAAGAAAAGCGAAAGAACAGAGAGGGGAGATAGTTTGGAGAGGGAATAATAATCTTTATTAGTGTCACAAGTAGGCTTACATTAACACTGTAAAGAAGTTACTGTGAAAACCAGTGAGTTACCATGCCACTCAAAAAGACATTGGGTAAGGCCAGCTGAGATTCGGGTCAAATAGCCTGTCAATAATCACAGATTAGGCTTTGACGAAACAATGGGTAGTTGAGAGAGGAACTCGGTGGCATGGAGCACAGTGGTTAGCACTGTTGCTTCATCTCTCCAGGGTCCCGGGTTCGATTCCCGGCTTGGGTCACTGTCTGTGCGGAGTCTGCACCTTCTCCCCGTGTCTGCGTGGGTTTCCTCCGGGTGCTCCGGTTTCCTCACACAAGCCCCGAAAGACGTGCTTGTTGGGTGAATTGGACATTCTGAATTCCCCCCCTCTGTGTACCCGAACAGGCGCCGGAATGTGGTGACGAGGGGCTTTTCACAGTAACTTCATTGCAGTGTTAATGTCAGCCTACTTGTGACAATAATAAAGATTATTAGATGGTGTCCACAAAACCTTGCACCAGCAAGAGTTACCATCTTCAGGAGAAAAAAGGGGTAAACAGAGAGATTTTACAGAAGGTGCAACCTGGCGAGTTAATCTCATCGTTCCAGGTCAATTATCATTTTAATGTATTGTTAGTTGATCTTTCATGATATTGCATTTGGGGAGTTCAAATAGCTTTGTCTTGAGGTGATGGAGTGAGACACCAGTGAATCATTAGATCAGAGCATGTAGGGCAGCACGGTGGCGCAGTGGTTAGCACTGCTGCCTCACGGTGATGAGGACCCGGGTTCGATCCCGGCCCTGGGTCAACTGTCCATGTGGAGTTCGCACATTCTCCCCGTGTCTGCGTGGGTCTCACCCCCACAACACAAAGATGTGCAGGGTAGGTGGATTGGCCATGCTAAATTGCCCCTTAATTGGAAAAAATGAATTAGGTACTCTAAATTTTAATTTAAAAAAAGATCAGAGCATGTAGACACAATTCAGTCCCCATTTTTAAATAATGTATTCAGTCATTCAATAGTCTGGTTTAGCTCAATTAGGTGGGCAGCAGCACAGGTTCAATTCCCGTACAGGCTAAGGTTATTCATTAAGGCCCCACCTTCTCAACTTTGCCCCCTCGTCTGAGGTGTGGTGACCCTCTGGTTAAATCACCACCAGTCAGCTCTCTCCTTAAAGGGGAAAGCAACCTCTGCTAACTGGGACTATGGCGACTTTACTTTAAATCATAGAATCCCTACAGTGTAGAAGGAGGCCATTTGACCCATTCAAAGTGTGCACTGACCTTTCAAAAGAGTGGCCCACTTCCCCACCCACCCCACCCTATCCTTGTAACCTAGCCGGTACATCCCTGCTTGCCCAATCCACCTAACCCACACATCTTTTGGACTGTGGGAGGAAACCGGGGTATTTCATGGTGTGACATGTTTACATAGGTCATTTCCATTGTAGCTGTGGACAGGACTTTCACACTATTTGCATGCAGGCTGAGTCCCTCAGCATTCAAGACTGAAAGCTATAACTAAAATTTACAGCCTGAGATCTTTAAAAAAAACTTACTGTAACATAACAATGAAATTATTCAAACTGGGGTACAACTCCTAGGGCAACGGAGTTCATTTCAGAATGGGCTGCCGGAGAAATCCCTAGCGCCAAACAGCAGCAATGAGGACATTTTTTGCAAAGCCAGCAATAGTGAAAAGTTAGTGATTTTTTTTCAGAAATGTAACTCGAGTAATGGGGGGGGGGGGGGGAATTGTGCGTTTGGAATGTTTAAATAGGTTGCCTGTGAATGAAAGTAAAGCAGATTGAGTTCACTGACGAGTATTTGTTTTTATTTGTGTTGGGATTTAAAAATCACAAAGAGACCTGGGCCAAACAACCACTAATCTCAAAAGAGCTATTTGACTGCAGGAGCATCGCAGCCTGCTGAACATGCAGCAGAGTCGCTGAATGGGGATGGGGGGGGGGGGGGTCATGCTTGGCAGTCTCTGTCTCGCTTTGGGTTCGAATCCTGACAACACTTCACAACCTGAGGGTTTTTATTTAAAGAGATGGTAATTACAATGGAATTGTGACAAGCTAAATTAACTGAATCTAAAAATCCCCCAATAAATGAGACAGATAATTCACGTTTAGGCTGACGAAGGAATTCGCCGGAGAGGGGATAAATCAGACTGAGTCGCGAGCAGATTTGTCCTTCCTCCAGATGGACCTTACCTGTCTCAGGTGAGCCTCGCCCAGGTCACCGTGGCTCAGTTCAGGGGAGCAATGATGCCTTTTTTTGGTCACTCTGATCCAATGTTCTCGGCTGCCTTTGTCCCGAATGGTCTGCTTGTCTGTGCTGGAGTTTCAGCACTGGCTGGCACAACTGGATATCTATGTCCTGCAGCTTGTCACAGGTCTCAGTGACCCCCCTCGTCCTGACCCCAGGAAGTCTGTGGTGGAGCCTATTTCAATTTGATCTCCGTCCACTCTCGATCCTGGCGTTGCTCTCTGATCTGACCGAGTGCATTCTCAAAGTGCATCTTGCACTCAGAATGGGCTTTAAACAAGAAATTACAGCATTATGTTTAGATGGCAGTTTGACAAGCCCTGCCCTCTTCCCCAGGGAAGGTGTGTTCTAATTATATTTCCATGTAACTGACTCAGTCCCTTGGCAGATATCACCCAGTGACGCCTCTCACTCACCCAGCAACGTGCCTGAGTTGCCAGTTATTTACTGATTCTCGCACTGACTCCCTGGATATTCCCCACACACCTTCCCCACCACCCCCCCCCCCCCCCCCCATCCCCATACCCACTGCACTAATCTGACCACCGAATAGGTGTTGAGGCAGACGAGAGGTTCACCCCGAGAGTTAACAAGCCAACTTTTACTCAACCACTCTCAGGAGTGGGGTGTGTGCTTCGCATGGCAGGTGCTATTCGACTGCAGGAGCATCGCAGCCCGTCAATGTGGAAATTGCACTGCCCCCAGGTGCCTGGTGCAATTTCTAAACGAATTTAGTTACCCTACCGGCATGTTGTTGCTTTTACCACCTGCCCACTTTCCTGGGTTAACTGTGGCCATGAAATGAATTTATTTCAGCATTTCAAACCGTCCTTTCAAGATTCTGGTCCAAACCCCGCTGTCCTTTACGGCTTGTTCTGTGCCAGGAATTGTTACATTTCAGCTCTTCCTCCAGCCTGCCACCCTGTACCAGCCGGCTATTGAACCAGGAGAGCCCTCAAGCTGATTTTCATAGACCCACACTTTCCAGTTTAAAGAGGCCAGTGGACAACAATCAGGTGTGGGGGACACTGGGCGACATTCCCCACCCCTCGCCCAAAGGTGCTGAGGCCAATTATTCCTGGCCCAGGGTTTGGCTCAGTGTGTGTGTGGATCAGTGTCACAGTTACACTGTGCATTAAAAGCCTAAATAACACAAACTGGAAAACAAAACATCGATACACTGGAGGCCTTTCAGTACTAAATTATTATTTAGGTTAAGTGTATGTTTCTGATATAGAAATTGAGCCGAAATTGGTCAGGAAACTAAGTGTTTGAGTTCCACCCTGGCCTGGCTACAGCTTGTGTGCAGCACAAGAGATATCACAGAAAATACAGCGCAGAAAAGGCCCTTCGGCCCATCGAGTCTGCACCGACCCATGAAAACACCAGACCTGCCCACCTAAACCCATTTACCAGCACTTTGCCCACAGCCTTGAATGTTATGATGCGCCAAGTACTCATCCAGGTACTTTTTAAAGGATGTGAGGCAACCTGCCTCTACCACCCTCCCAGGCCGTGCATTCCAGACCCTCACCACTCTCTGGGTAAAAATGGTTTACCTCCAATCCCCCACCAACCTCCTATCCTCACCTTCAACGAAGGGGAAGGGCTGCTCCCTATCCACCCTGTCCATGCCCCTCATAATCTTGTCCACCTCGATCAGGTCGTCCCTCAGTCTTCTCTGCTCCAGAGAAAACAACCCAAGCCTATCCAACCTCTCTTTATAACTGAAATGTTCCATCCCAGCAACATCCCGGTGAATCACCTCTGCACCCCCTCCAGTCCAATCACATCCTTCCTATAATGTGGTGACCAGAACTGCACACACTACTTCAGCTGTGGCATCACCAAAGTTCTGTACAACTCTAACATGACTTCCCTGCTGCTGTAATCTGTGCCCCGATTGATAAAGGCAAGTGTCCCATATGCCTTTTTCACCCATCCTATTAACCTGCCCTTCTGCCTTCAGAGATCTCTGGACAAACACACCAAGGTCCCTTTGTTCCTCGGAACTTCCCAGTGTCAGGCCTTTCATTGAATATTTCCTTGTCACATTGCTCCTTCCACTTATCTGCCCACTTGACCATCCTGTTCATACCTTCCTGTAACTCAAGACACTCAACCTCACTGTTAGCCACCCGCCAATCTTTGTGTTACCCACAAACTTACTGATCCTACCCCCCTCATAGTCATCTGTGTCATTTATATAAATGAGAAATAATAGTGGACCCAGCACAGATCCCTGTGGTACGTCACTGGATACCGGCTTCAGTCACTAAAGCAGCTGCCTGTCATCACCCTCTGTCTTCCACAGTTAAGCCAATTGTGAATCCACCTTATCAAGTTACCCTGTATCCCATGTGTATTTGCCTTCTTTCTAAGTGTTCCATATGGGACCTTGTCAAAGGCTTTGCTGAAATCCATGTAAACTACATCGACTGCACTACCCTCATCTACACACCTGGTCACATGCTCAAAATATTTAATCAAATTTGTTAGGCATGACCTCCCTCTGACAAAGCCGTGCTGACTATTCCTGATCAAACCTTACTTCTCCAAGTGGAGATAGATTCTCTCCTTCAGAATTTTCTCCAGTAGTTTCCCTCCCACCGACGTCAGGCTCACTGGTCAGTAGTTCCCGGGCTTATCTCTACAACCTTTCTTAAACATTGGAACCATATTAGCCATTCGCTAGTCCACTGAGAGAGCCAGAGACTCAGCAATCTCCTCTCATGCCTTACACAGCATCCTGGCTCACAGTTCATCCAGACCTGGACATTTCTCCACTTTTAAGCCTGCCAACTCCTCCAATACCACTCCCTTTGACAATTTGCTTAAGAACCTCACAGTCTCTCTCCCTGACATGAGACATTTGTTCAGGGAGGTGGTGGCATAGTGGTATTGTCATTGTATTGATAATCCAGAGACGCAGGGTAATTCCCTGGAGATCAAGGTCTTTCAATAAAAATCTGGAATTAAGAAGTCTAATGATGACCATGAAACCATTGTTGATTGTCATAAAAACCCATCTGCTGCACTAATGTCCTTTAGGGAAGGAAATCTGCCGTCCTTACCTGTTCTGGCCTCCATGACTCCAGACCCATAGCAATGTGGCTGACCCTTAAATGCCCTCTGAAATGGCCAAGCAAACCAGTACATAGGCAATAAATCCTGGCCCAGCAAGTGACACCCACATCCCAAGAAAGAATAAAATAAGGTCCAAAGTCTGTACTGCACTGTAATGCTCTATGTACTATGTTGTGAATCCTTTTGAAGTCTGTGTTTCAGCGGGCTGTCAATGTTCAGCTATCAAGTGTTATGACTCCTCTGAAAGTCTCCCTGACTTGGGAATATCTTTGTTTTTTCATTGTCGCCTGGTCAAAATTGTAGAATTCCCTCCTTTGGATTGGATTGGATTTGTTTATTGTCACATGTACCGAGGTACAGTGAAAAGTATTCTTCTGCGAGCAGTTCAAACAGATCATTAAGTACCTGAAAATAAAATAAAATAAAAAAATACATAATAGGGCAACACAAGGTACACAATGTAAATACATAGAAGCTCACAGGAGTGTCGTATTAATTAGGTCAGTCCATAAGAGGGTCATTTAAGAGTCTGGTAACAGTGGGGAAGACGTTTTTTTTTGAGTCTGTTCGTGCGTGTTCTAAGACTTCTGTATCACCTGCCCGATGGAATAAGTTGGAAGGGTGAGTAAGCAGGGTGGGAGGGGTCTTTGATTATGCTGCCTGCTTTCCCCAGGCAGCAGGAGGTGCAGATGGAGTCAATGGATGGGAGGCAGGTTTGTGTGATGGACTGAGCTGTGTTCATGATTCTCTGAAGTTTCTTGCAGTCTTGGGCTGAGCAGTTGCCAGATCAGGCTGTGATGCGGCCACATGAGATGCTTTCTATGGTGCATCTGTAAAAGTTGGTGAGAGTTAATGTGGACATGCCGAATTTCCTTAATTTCCTGAGGAAGTATAGGTGCTGTTGTGCTTTCTTGGTGGTAGCGTGGGTGGACCAGGACAGATTTTTGGTGACATGCACACCTAGGAATGTGAAGCTGTTAACCATCTCCACCTCAGCCCCGTTGATGCTGACAAGGGTGTGTACGATACTTTGCTTCCTGAAGTCAATGGCCAGCTCCTTAGTTTTAACAGCACTTTGGATGTACCTACACCACCACACAGACTGCAATACTTCAGATAGTTCAACGCCACATTGTCAAGAACAAGAGGATGGGCAATGGATGCCAACCTTACCATTGACACTCTGACCTGTCAACGAATATAAAAAGAATTCCTCCAGGTGAGAGTAGATAATATCAACCCAAATTCCTGCTCCCCATTAAAATAAAAACATGAAAATAGTTCTAAAATGTGATGAATGTAGGAACTACAGATATATTGTATTATCTGTGGCTGGTGCAGTAATGGTTTAGTCTCGGTGAGGCTGTGTGCCTGACTGCTGCAGTCATGTTTTAAAAAAAAATTCTTGGGTTGCAAGGCAGCTAGACTTTGGCGCTAGAGGTGCAATTAAAATATCCTAAAAGATCATGGGCGCGATTTTCCCATTGGGCGGCTAAGTGCCGACCCTAGCGTAAAAACGGGAGTGTTTTACTACGGTGTCGGCACCCGTTCTGAGACCAGATTCTCCGGGCCAAGTGGGGTAGCACAGCGCTGGAGTGGCCCACACCGCAGCACCGCAGGATCCGTGCGTGCGCAGTTGGGCCGGCACCAACTAGCGAATGCGCAGTGACCTTCTTCCCCGCGCTGGCCCCAACGCCAAATGGCGCAGGGCTACAGGAGCCGGCGTGGAGGAAGGGAGGTCTCCTGGCCGATCGGTGGGCCCCGATCACGGGCCAGGCCACTATGGAGGCACTCCCCGGAGTCAGACCTGTAGTGGCCCCCAGACCCTTCAATGCTGAGGTCCCACAGGGTCAGAGGATGTTAGAACTGCGTCGGCGGGACTCAGGTTTTTGGCGACGGCCGCTCAGTCCATCCGGGAGAATTGGCGCGCCAGCCCAGGGAGTCTGTGGAGAATCACAGCCCAGCATTGGGGCGGTCCGCCATGATTCTCCAACCCGGGGGGGGGGGGGGGTCGAAGAATTCCGCCCATAATTCTTTCCAGCCATGGATATTGTTTGCCAAAGTAGGGCTTAATGGGATTTTGCTAATAGAAAGGTTCACTGGGAGCAGATAGAGACATGTGTTTAGCCTCAGTCAGATGGCCATAACCCAGTTGGTGGGATAGAGAGGATGTGGTTAAGGGAAGGAGCCAGGCCTAAAGCAGTCAGGTGTTGAGCTTAGTTTTGGGTTGTGAACAGACCACCAGCTTTTGCCAAATGCTGGGAAGTTAGACAGTAGTTTGACACAGGCAAGAATCTGCAAGCTGCTTCCTGAAGGATCTCCCTCCCAAAGCGGTTTATCCAAGACATCGCTATGAAGCAAGTATTCTTGGATCTGCTAACTATATTTAAAAGTGGATTTTGACCAGAGATGGGGGTTTGCTTGACTGGAGATTAAAAGATAAGAGTTAGGAGATAAAGTGTTTCATTTTATTGTTGAGAATTGCTTAACTGATATTTTTAAGCTATTTTCATTTACGAGGTTAAAGCTAAGTTTGAACTGCAGTCTCACGGCGCTGAGGTCCCAGGTTCGATCCCGGCTCTGGGTCACTGTCTGTGTGGAGTTTGCACATTCTCCCCGTGTTTGCGTGGGTTTCGCCCCCACAACCCACAGATGTGCAAGGCAGGTGGATTGAACATGCTAAATTGCCCCTTAATTGGAAAAAATTAATTGGGTACTCTAAATTTATAAAAAAAAAAGCTAAGTTTGAGAGTAAAAGTTGGTTTTAATACACCATATTCCTATGTGCGAAATCACTCCTGGAAGTGAAGTATCCTTTCCTCAATCTTACAAATTAAATAAAATATTGGGGTTTCTGTCTAGTATCCTAGCAACTGTTGTGGTCTGGTCTGGGTTCGTAACCATTAAAGCAGTTCATTGAGACAAAACAGCACAAGGCGGTGGGTCTGGTTTTGAAAGTTTTTGCAGTGAGCAACCGACATTGACAAAAAAGTAGGAGTGGCTCTGTGCGTTTTTTAACGCACAAAAAAAAGAGGGCTGGATAAATACCCTTGAGCAAATGTTATGAAGCACAAAGACAGACAGAAAACGGTAGGCAGAAGCTATAGCTGGGGTGCAGAAAAAAATTCATCCCAGGAGGTAAATGAAGCAATATTGAATATGGGAGGAGAGAGATGGAAGGAGCCATTCAGGAGTAATAAAACAGAAAATGATGGAGGATACATTCAACCGGTCAGGCATCAAAGAAGATGGAGAGTCAACATTTTGAGCATTGATTCCTTTGAGAATATTTCCAAGTTAGATTACAAAACTTACATTTCACTCCAATGAAAACAAATTTGCTTTGTATCAGTCGTTGCAAAACAGTATCAGCTGGATGGCATTACCGTATACAGGCAAAATTCTTGTGCAGTGATAAAAGGTCACACAGAATAAGCAGTCCAATCCCAGGTTAAGAGCTAGTATTTTATTTGTTAGGTGCTCCATTGGAACCACCCGTCAGGGTTATTGATGCCCATGGTCACTGCTGCTCATTGATATGTAATGAACATTGAGGCAAACTGGAGAGAGGTGGATGGAAATTTTAGTCAATACGTCTGTGCTGACACAGGGCTGTCAGGTAAAGTACAAATCAACACAATACTGATGTGTTGTTTTAAATTTTGTTTGGCGAACATGTGTTCTGGCATTGAGTTGATTAAACTATTGTCCATGTTGTCCAATAAATCACTGCAGGCATTATTAAAAACAAGCAGCTGGAAATCAGCTCAATGCTGAGAAATATTTCAGGCAGGAACCATGAATATTAATCTGGTAACACACTAGCTGTTGGTTTATTTATTGCGAACGTGCTAAAAATGGATATTCATAAACAGTAGGTAGGAAGAATCAGTTTATGCCTGCTGAATATTTACCAATAAATGCAATGTTACTAAATTAGGCTCACACTCCCTCCTAATTTTTCCATCATCTCTCCATTCACAGACTGTGAACATTGGAGGCATTACCGTTAAACACTGCCCTCCTCCAACACCCAAGTAGACGTCCATTGCAATTGGTCACTGGTCAGTACAAGCAGGAACTATGGCTGATTTCCACCTCCTCCCCAATCATGGGGGTAAAAGTGACCAAAACCTGGGCCCTGCTTGGCTTCAGCTAATGTAGTAGAGATTATGGACGGCACAGTGGTTAGCACAGCTGTCACACAGCACCAGGGAACTGGGTTCAATTCCCGCCTCGGGTGACTGTCTTTGTGGAGTTTGTACGTTCTCCCCGTGTCTGCGTGGGTTCCCTCCGGGGTGCTCACCGCGGTTTCCTTTCACAGTCCAAAGATGTGCAGGTTAGGGGGATTGGCCATGCTAAGTTGTCCCTAGTGTCCAAAAGGTTAGGTGGGTCTACTAGGTTAATGGGGATAGGTTGGGGGATCTTTCGGTGGGTCGGTGCAAACTCGATGGGCCGGGTGGTGGTCTTCTGCAGTGTAGGTTTTCTATGATTCTATTCAGGATGGAGCTCAGGCCCTTCCTTCTGTGTGGCAAAAACTAGAGGGAAAAATAAAACTGGTGTAAACAACTGTGCAAGGGCGGCACGGTGATTAGCACTGCTGCCTCAGGGTGCTGACGACCCGGGTTCGATCCCGGCTCTGGGTCACCGCATGGGTCTCACCCCCACAACCCAAAGATGTGTAGGGTAGGTGGATTGGGTACTTTAAATAAATTTTTAAAATCTATGCAAAAGGAAGTGTTAACGTTTCAGGTCAAAAAGAAATTTATGGAAACGGCATTAGCATCTCAGGTAACGTCTCATCAGAATTTGAAACATCACCTGTTCATCTCTCCATTGAAGCTGCCCGTCCAGCTGACTATTCCCAGCATTTTCTGATTTTGTGACAGATTTCTGACACCTGTAGTAATTCGCTTTTGTTACTCAAGCTGCTGCTCACAGTTTCTCCAAACCCACATACGTGCACACAGAACAGAAGCTCAACAGTTCACAACACGGGTCTGGTTTCTGTAATATTTTATTTGATGAATTGTTGAGTGTAGAATTTACAGTAACTGTGTTTTTCTTCCCCCACCCCAGCTCACACCTCCAGAACTGATGCTCTGATATCAGACAATTGGTTACTCTCCAAATCCAGGCAACGCTGTAAGCTGCGGAGACACACTGGGTCTGGTGCCGTCAGGATCAGAGAGCTTTTACAAATAAAGAACAGTTGAACCTGATGGATAGGAGGCGGGGTATGGAGGGAACATGTACCATTAAATCTAGTTAAATACAGTTTTGGATTTCTATAAAATAAACCCCCAGAAACTAAGGATGTCACAATAGGAACTGGCAAAAGCAAGCATTCTGCCACTGCTTATGTATCTAGTGCTTGGCATGATGATAACACACTAGTCAATAACACTTGTATGCCACTCTTAATTCATACCTACATGCTGCACCATCACAGCCCTGCACACCCATTCCTTCCCCCAGTGCTGTACAGTTCAATATGTTTCCCCCACACATTGCCTGGTTGGGAAGGGGAGTCGAAGGCTGTCTTGCTGGAATTCCACCACAATTCAAGTAGGCAAGTGAAAATTGTACACACCCACTGTTAAACTTAAACTGAAATCCCATCTGAAAGACTGGTTGTGATCAGTACACTGGCCAGGCTTTTGATTCACGTTACTGGATTCAATTCAATAAAAACATTCGAGTTTCGCTTTGACACTGATATTTTACTCAAGAATATGATAAATTTACCAGTTAAACTGTTTAACTTGACTACAGCAGTTTCAATTTCAGGCCCAATTATTCCAGGATTTCCCCCAAACTTTCCAGATGCGAATTTCCTAATTTTATCCCAGTTATCCAGAAGTTCCACTGATGCCGTTAACATGCCTTTTAAAGATAAACCAAGTGATTAACCCCAGTGCAATTAACTTCCCTATTTTATTTTTTAAAATGGTAAACCTTCAGAAATGCCACATGGTCATTGTTTCTGTCGATTTCAAGGGTACCGCACAGGTCGTGTTAGATGAATGTGATCACAGTGCGTCGGACTAAGAGCTCTTAATGGACAAAACTGGACATAGAAATGTTGCAAATGCACAGTGGCCTTTAGGGATGCTTCTTCAGATGAAGAACTTTAGGTAGAGTTGGCATAAACTTCCCAGAACGCTGACCTGTTATTTCCTCAATCTGACCCACTTGAGCATTTACCGCATTTTCCGATTTTTTAAACCTCTAATCAGGTTTCTGCAGATCTGCATTGCGATGCAAATATTGTGACATCCCCGCTTCCAAGCGACCCTTCCCACCACTAGGTTTGGAACACGCAGCAAACTACAGATTATTGCACAAATGCCCTAAGAGATGTGTATGAATGGATCCAGGGGTGTTCAACCGTCCTGGTACAGTCGGTTCAGTCACGGTTAGGGAGACAAGTCCTGAAAGAATTTCAAAACTAAACATCAACTTCCCACCTCGCACTGACTCCGAGAAATTTACACAAAATGCACCAGACAGCGACGGCCCCTAGTTAATGTAGAGTTTAGGTTCAGTCGCTGTTACACCCACCTGCAACAGAAAAAAATACTTCGACAAGACTACACCCACCCCCCCCCCCTCCTTCCCACTTTCAAGCGTTAAGATTCTTCATTGAGAAATTCATTGCCAGCTTTTCTGAAATGTTTAGGAACGCACTAACCACTATCAGTCAGATCAGAATACTGGTTTCCTTTGCCTGTTCAGCTTGGTTCACAGGCTCGGCCACTGAATGATTTTGAATGCGCAGACTGCTTCAACGCCTGCGCACACAGTGTTACATTCACACTCGTCTCCGTCCTTTCAAATCGGTTTTTGCATCATGTTCAAAGCCCTCTTCCTTTGGATCCCATGGAGTCAATTTCCTTGCTTTTTAGCTTATGAATTGACAATGAAATCAGGGCAGCTTATAAAATTGATAAATTCGCATACATTGTAGTGGTATATGCACAAACTTGTACCTAGAGCATCATTTTTTCCTTTTAAAAGTGCGTTGCTCAGGGCGGCATTGCCGTGCTTTCGCTGCACAGGCAATCTGAGGTCCACGAATTACAAACTCAGACTCTATTAGCCTTTCCGTCAGTTCCACATCTTGCAGCACCGACCATGCCTGCCCCACCCCCTCACCTCCCCACCCCACCCTCTGGGGTTTTGGATTGATGAGCCAACAGTTCCTGTTGTCAACTCGTTGCTATCTCACAACTCCTAGCTCCCAAGGTAGGAACAGCTGTTGGGAATTAATTCAAACCAGCCGGATGCGGAACGTGGAAATCTCCATCGGCCTCATGGAGACGAGGCTGCTGTTGAAGGGCTCAGTGGGATACAGGAGGGACAAAGACATCGGCTGCACGCTCCGGATATCCAGACCCTGAAACAGACCCTCCAATGATAACTGGAACAGAAAGAGAAGGGCCACATTAGGTTGCAATCAGCATTGTCTTCAAGTCAGACAGAATCATTTGATTTACAAAATGTTGCTAAGGTTTGGCAAGTTGCACATCAGGTATTTAAAAAAGAAAGCTCTCTTTTCTGATTGTACCAGCTCATCAATCACCCTCCACCTTCACGTACAGGCTTACACGCGCACACGAATGCTCAGGCAGAACAGCCCAATCCTGTACTTAGCTGAAATCCGTACATGTGCATTTTCAGGTCGAGGCACTGACAGACGCTCAGAAGCAGGGACCTCTGACCGATCAGTTTGTTTCTCTTTCCAGGCTCCAGCACCGTACCAGGGCTTCTCCTGGTCTATACGAGGCAGAGCCACAAGAGGCCACGCAGCTCGAAGTGAGTTACTGGGAGAACCCACATCACAGAATACTACAGTGCAGAAGAGGCCCTTCGGCCCATTGAATCTGCACCGGCGCACGAAAGACCCTGACCTCCCCACCGAATCCCACTTGCCAGCACTCAGCCCATGGCCTTGAATGTTTTGGCAACATTTCCCATGTGAACCAAATACAAAAATAGGCTGCACAACCTCAGTTTTTAAATGGAGGCATCACAATCATACAAACAGGAAATTGTACCATACTGCTTCTTCAAGATTCACCTATTTAGACAACATGGCACATGGTAGTATATGGGTACGGGCGCATAGGCCAAAGGTTTTGGACAAGAGCTGCAGAGGGAATGTGAAGAACATTTTTTCTTTCAATGCAGCCTGTGGTATTGATCTGAAATTCACCGACAGGAGGGTGGTGGAAGCAACCACCATTGATTATTTCAAAAGAATGGACACTGAAGGACGTTAACCTGCAGGACTACGGGGATTGAGGAAGGGACTGGGACTGACTGTGGTGCTCTAGAGAGAGCCAGCATCGACTTGATGGACTGAATGGCCTCCGGTGCAATAAATGACTATGAACAGCCTTATTCACCTTGACAAACCCAGGTCAAAAAAAACCCAAAAAAACATCTAGTTAGTTCAAGCTCAGTGTCTAGATCTTCCTGCGTTTCATACTTTTCCTTGGGTAGTTGTACAGTTGAAGCCCAGGGTCTTGGCCTCCAGCCCACAGTCAAACCCTTTTCGATGAAGAATTAAAGCCATCTCCAGCCCAGGGGCCGATACCACCTGCAGTGTAAAACGAGAGAGAGCATCATTCAGGCAGCGGAGTTGCATTTCAATAGAGAACACGCAGCTATCCAGTCCATAATAACGACAATGATTCAGTTCCACTGGTGAAGGAAACTATCACTGCTGAAAGGAATTAGCTGGAGCCAGGTCAGAGAACACTCGCCCATATCTCCAAGGTTTGGCACAGAACGTGACTCGACTGTACCACAGTAAAAAGCTTCAGCTAAAGCTTCACACTCAGTGCCTGTTGACATGCATGTGGTTTAGACAATGGTGGCAGGCTGCATGTCTACATTTTACAGCAAATGGTGTTAACTCACCCTGTCCCCTGCTCAACAAGGATCAAACAGGGAACAGTGGCTTAGTGGTTATGCTAGGGGACAAGTACACCAGAGATCTGGAATAAAGATCCAGAGACATGAATTCAAATCCCACTGTGGCAACTGGGAACTTAAACTCAAGTTACTGAATAAATCTGGAGTAAAACGTAACCATTTGGCTGCCGTATTGTTATTAAAAACTCAGCTGGCTTGTTCTAGGAGAGGAAATCTGTTGCCTTTACCCGGTCTGGCCCGACTCCAGACTCTCAATTTTGTGGTTGACTTTTAATTACCCTCAAATAGCCACACAGTTAAGGACAATTAGGGATGGGCAATAAGTACACCCCTTGCCAAAGGTGCCCAGATCCCCTGAACTAACATTTGAAGTGTCGATGGTAGCCATGATGTGGAGGTGCCGGCGTTGGACTGGGGTGGGCACAGTAAGAAGTCTTCCAACACCAGGTTAAAGTCCAACAGATTTGTTTCAAACACGAGCTTTCGGAGCGCTGCTCCTTCCTCAGGAAAGCTAGTGTTTGAAACAAACCTGTTGGACTTTAACCTGGTGTTGTAAGACTTCTTACTGTGCTAACATTTGAAGACTGACCTGTCAAGTTGTCAAAGAATAAATTATTTAATTATCCTGGGTGAGAGCTGGGAAGGTTTGCTAAGATGCTTTGGGTTTGAGGCAGCTTCCAGGGGACAAGGAACGCTTCAAGGAGCAAGCAATCTTCCTGTGGCAGACACGGGAATGTCCTTCAGGAGGGCAGGGCACCTGTGGCCAGGCTGTGACCCAGAAAGCTGGTCTGCCATCAGGTGGGATTCTTTCCACTTGATTTCGGGTAACTCTGCACACCAATGGCCTGATGGGCAGGGCAGGAAGTGTGCATCGTATTGTACAAGTGAAATTAGCCCAGCAATGAAGACGTGCGTTGCTGCCCCGCTAAAACAACTCACCTCAGACTGAAGAGTTCTCATGTTCAGCATGTGGAAGTCACAGGGGATAGGGGTCGAAAGTGGATGCCAGGTTCTGATGGGCGGAACATTCTGCGGCCGGGGGGTAACCGGCATCGCCAGGACATCATGGCTTAAGTGCATCGAGGTGATGTGACTGAGCAGAGAGGGAAAGCTCACCGGCCGACTGTCCTGCACCTGCAGCAATGGAGATAAAAGCTCAGTCTGTTGTGGGTCACACGGTTCACTCAGTCAGGCACGGTGAATCTGAGCAATGTAGCACCTCTGAACCCTCTCCGACCAGACGTCCTCCCCCACCCCAGACCCCATAACTCCTCAGAGTCCCACACTGATGAGTTAACAGTCCCAGGGAGGAACAGCCTAGGTTTTAAAGACTGGATTGGCTGAAGTGATGGGACACAATATAGGGCATAGTTTGGACACTCAAACGTGTTCACAGTTAAGTGCTGAAAGATTATTAGATGGGGCCATCATAGTCAGGTCTGATCTCGTCTTCACTTAACGTCCACACACCGTGCCCAATGGATAGGGTCCGGGAGCAGAGGCCCTGGCAGATGTTGCTCCCTTTCTTCAGCACAGGAGAGCAAAAAGCTTAACTCCAGTGCGCCAAGCTGAGTTTAGCTAACGCAGCAACAGAGCACCATTCTGGTCTCAAGTTGTCTCAGAGCCGAGTTGGTCACTGGGGATTGTAGCCACTGACTGAACCATCAGGGGGAGCTAATAGATCAGCTTTTGATCAAAACAAAAATACCCGAGCAGACAACTAGCCAGTTCCAACTATAGAGAATGGAGGGTTTACTGGGCTGGAACTTTCCTGCAAGCAGGGCACAGTCAAACAGAAACAAGATGATGATATGGTATGGATTCGGAATGACTACTGGTCTCTAGAAGCTTCCTCAGCATTTAATAAGGAGGTGTGTCATCCCTGGTCAATGAAGCATGAAACAGGAATTCTGTGACTCTCGCACTTCCTTACATGGAGCACAGATGTATCATCTCAGTAAAGGTTTTGTATTGTTACTGACCTACCCTAAACCAACCCTCCGAGAAAACCCTCACAACAAGGCCGAAAGACACATGGGCAGCAGGTTCTAGGGAGCGTCAGAGGTGGGCTAGAAGCAGGTTGCATTTGAACAACACTTACACACAGCTCGAGAGTCACAAATATTGTAGTGAGGGCGTTATTTTGTCAGCCTCGTTCCTCCCCCGCTGAATGGCTCATTATCGGGGTACAGTTCCAGGGCCCGCAGCAGTCTCTGGTCAGGTGGTCAGTCTCAAGGTGGGGGCACTCATCCAGATCAGACAACCTCACCAGTCTTATACACACACACACAAACTTACACTCTCATACACACTTACACTCTCACACACACCCCTTTCAGAAAGGCTCACAGCAATCAGGGACCGGAACTCTGGCTGATTTCCCTTCCCAGCCCAGGCAAGCAATTGGTTGGCGAGTGAAACAATACAGGTTACAGAGCTTCCAGACAGACATACAGACAAACAGCTACAGGCTACATTTCACTGCGGCTATGACTCATAGCACAGAGGTGGTCAAAGTTAATTTACAGATTACACTTTGACCCAGCCCCCTCTCTAACAGGTTACCTCATGGGTGCTGGTCCTGGAAAAGATGGAGGCTGCAAGTGTCTGTAACATGGAGTGCAGCCTTGATAGAAAGCCAATGTGCTGAAGAGGAGCAATGGGAATGAAGAACACGATGAACATGAAGGAATGCAGTACAGCAAACGGGCAAGTACAGCCATTCACATCCCACAGACATGGAATTAATTATATGTGCACTTGGGCACACATACACAGAGACACACAGTCACACACACCCATCACTACATAGACGACAGACATGGTGGAGTGGTTGGAATTTGTGTCTAATTCCAGGTTCCCAATTCCAGATCTTCTGTCAGCTAAGCTTGGGAGCACAGACACAACACTGCACCCAACATTTCTACTTATGCTGTCTCCAACCGTAACCTGGTTCCAGTATTCCAAAAACCGCAGAACTCCTGGCCTCCCTTAGACTTCAGCCTAGAGTCCAGACTCCAGGCAAATGTCTGAGTGACAGGGCAAAATACACTAGTACCCTCCCAACTAAGTTACTGGTCTCACGACAGTTATAGAAAATATGCTGCTTTATCTTACATACTATTTCAACTGATCCAGATGCATTCGCACTATCCTGGATTCTAACACTTCCTTAGTTGCACAGTAATCTAGGAGTCACAAAGGGAGCAGTTTAAATGCAAGTTTTTCCTTCTTTCTATTGCAAGACGTACAAAGGAAGTCAGACACCAGTGTAATCCCCCCCCCAACCTGCGACTTATTCCCTAAATTGGGAATTGGTGGCCAGGAAGGCGAGCGAGACTGGACGAATGAACTCCGGATAATCGGCACAATTCTTTCCTTCCTCATTCACAGCCCCACACCCTCACCTCCTCGACCGGAGCTGTTGTTTCTTGCTGAGGTACAGTTCACCTGGCCACCTCAGCCCTCTGGAGTCGCTCAGGGGCCAGGCTGGCTATTAGCTGCAGGGAAACAGCATATCGGTGTCCAATCCTGTTGGCACCTGCAATACACACTTTCCAGAAGGAACCATGGCCACAGGAGGGAGGACCCAGTTTATAATCCCCCCCCACCCCACAGAGTGAGATCAGTTACTTCTGCCCAGACAGGGGTCAAACCCAAGCGGAAGGAGCAAGCAGCACATCCAATGGGTGCCTTTAATCACGGAGAGAAATCACTCTTTAAATTTACAGGTCGACACTCCCCAACAACAGATCATATACCAAGAAATGGGTTTAAAAACGATTAAATACTTTGTTTGATGTTGCCCTCTTCTCCAGCAAGATACGGAATCTGTTGCAGGTCACTTTATTGTCCTTCAGCCCTTGTCCCAAGCCCCGGTTATCATCCTGCATTAGACGGCGATCCAGAATAACCTCTAATTGACCTGGCAGCAAAAGAAACAGAAATATATTCAGTCTTTAACAGAAGTCAGATAACTTTTGGCGAAGTTGGAGTGCCTCATTTTTGTTGTTGCAATTTTAATTCCCCCTCAGGGAAATCTTCCCAATCTCTCCTCAAAACAATTCTAGGGATTAATCTGGTGAACCGCGATTGTACTCCCTCTATGGCAAGTATATCCTTCCTTAGATAGAGACACCAAAATTGTACACAATACTCCAAGTGACGCCTCACATACACTCTATACAATTACAGCAAGACATTGTTACTCTGACACTCATATTTCCTCGCGACGAAGGTCAACATGCTATTAGCCTTTCTAATTGCTCGCTGCACCTGGAGGCTAGCTTTTAGTGAGTCATGGACAAGGAGGACTCCCAGGTTCCTTTGGACACCAACACTTCCCAAACCCTCACCTTTTAAGAAATACTCTGTCTTTCTGTTTTTTCTACTAAAGTGAGTAACTTCACTTATTCACATTCAAGGTCTGTGCAAAACCTCTTGAAGCCCCCTTGTATCCTCCTCACAACTCGCACTCCCACCTAGTTTTGCAACAGGAGCACATTTGATATTATTACATTTGATCCCGATATCCAAATCACGTATATAGATTGTGAAGAGCTGCAGCCCCAGCACTAATCCTTGTGCTACCGCCCCCCCCCCCCCCCCCCCCCCCAGTAACAGCCTGGCACCCTGGGAATGATCCGTTTATTCCTACTCTCTACTTTCCGTCGGCTAACCAATTGTCGATCCATACAAGTAAACTTCCCCAATCCCGTGCGCTCTAATTTTATTTACTAACTTCCTGTGTGGAACCTTATCAAAAGCCGTCTGAAAATCCAAATACACCACATCCACTGGTAACGCTTTATGGATGATGTGCTTAACGTCCTCAAAAAAAAACTCCCAACAGGTTTGTCAAACATGACTTCCCTTTCATAAATCAATGTCGACTCTGCCCAATTCTACGATTCTTTTCTTAACGTCCAGTTATCAGATCCGTTACAATGGATTCTAACATTCCCTACTACTGACATCAAACTACCGGGTCTGTAGTTCTCCATTCTCCCGCCCAGAGAGGTCGCTTACCACTGTGAATGCTCGACACACCCAGCGATTGTGCAGTGTGTAGTGTCAGGCGGAAAAGATCATCCTGAATGTAGGCCATGGCTGACATCGGGTAGAAGTTGGCCTGAAGTGGCAGTTTCTGAAAATATTTTCTAGGTTGAATCTATGGAAAATAATTTAAAAGATACAGAACATTTGAACAATCCACAGTGCTGCATGAAGATTGCCTCATTTAAAAACTCCAGCACATTTTCCAAGATTAAATACCATCCATTCTTAACCTCATACGAACCTACCTCCTACTCCAACAGATATTATTTTGATCCTAATTCCACCCCCCCCCCCCCCAAATAATTCAAGTGGTTTCCATTCCCAATGTGCAGCCAGGGATAACCAAACAGTTAGTCCACCACGTCAGCACGGCGGCCGGTGTCTGGTGGCCGGCACATCTTTGGGTTGCGAGGGTGAGACCCACGCAGACACGGGGAGAATGTGCAAACTCCACACGGACAGTGACCTGGTGCTGCGAGGCAGCAGTGCTAACCACGGGATAGATTTAACGATTATATTAAACATGTGTCGATATTAAAATCTTGCATTAATGTGCATTATAAATAACACCAACGATATTTATAATGAGAAGTATCTATGTGAACCTGTCACGCTGCATTTACACACACTAATCAAAGTGCTGCAGTGCCACCACTGTCAGGAGGGTGTAATTACAGGGCATCAAGTTTACTTCAGCAATTCCCAAGTTTACATCACCAATTTCCATTACAAATGTGGACTGGGGAAGAAAACCGAACAAGCTTAATAAAAGAATAAAAACAAAAAATGCTGGATAAACTCAGCAAGTCTGGCAGCATCTGTGGAGAGATGGACCGACCAGACCTGTAAACTCCCTAACAATTATCTCCCATCCTCCAGCACTGCTTCACCCAAACACCGGGGGCCAGGATTCTCCATCCTTCAACTGGCCAATGGGTTTCCCATTGTGGACACCCCCCAAGCCATAGGGAAATCCGCAGGCGTGAGAGTGCTGCCAGCGAAACAGAGGATCCCGCCGGCGGAGAATCCAGCCCCATATCGAAGGAAGGACACGTGTTCCTTGGAAGCAGTACTGCCAAGGTTCATTAGATTGGTTCCTGGATGAGAATGTTGTCCAATGAGAGGTCGAGTAAATTCAATCTATATTCTCTCAAGTTTAAAAGAATGGGGGCAAATCACACTGGATATACAAGATACTGAAGGGGCTTCACAGCGTAGACAGAAAGGTTGTTTCTGCTGCTTGAAGAATCTAGAATATGGCAGCACAGCCTCAGGATAAGGGGTAAATTATTTAGGACCAAGATGAGGAGAAGTTTGCTTATTTAAGATCGTGAATTGTAGGAATTCTCCCCCACAGAGGAGTGTGGATGCTCCATCGTTGACTGTGCCCAAGGTGGAGATAGACAAATTCTTAATTTCTCAGGAAATCAAGAGGTAGGGGGAGCGGGCAGGGAAGCGGAATTAAAGCAGAAGATTAACCACAATCACATTAATGGCAGAGAAAAATCAAGGGAGCATGTGATCTGCTCGTTGCTTTTTCTTATGCTTTTGTTGATCTTGACCCGACGAGAAATCCACTGGAAAATAACGAATATACTTGAATTGATGTAATACCATGTAGCAATGTCTTAACGAATAATTAGGGAGGTGTTATACAAACACACAATGGCCAAACAGCAGCACGGTGAGCAAATAGTTCAACTTTTTTTAGTATTATCGGTCGCTTGCTGGTGAGGGCAGCAGGAGACTTTCCTGCTCTTGTGCAATAATGTAAGAGGATTGTTATCAGAATGAGGCAGGTGGGACCTCAGTCCCACCCTCTCAAGGTGACTGCACTGCAGTGTCAGCCTAGAGTCAAGTTCAAGGCTTTTCCTTTCGAACATTACCCTCTCTTTGTATCCCCTCCCACCCACTCCACTCAGCATCTCAGGGGAGTGGAGGGAATCTGCGTGCCTCTGGGAAGTGATTTTAGACCAAGTTACCTGAAACCCGTTCAAATCGGTGAAAAATGTGTCTCCACTTTCAATATCGGTGGACAGCCTCATCGCCAACTCCCGGTTGATCTGGTCGTGAATGTCAACAACAATGGAAACATCCAACGAAAGCCCCTCAACTCCTGTCAGCACACAGGCAGATTATCACCAAGTCACATTAAACAGAGCATGTTAGTAAACATTCACTGGAATCATTCTCTTATCTTTGACTTCATTGTAATAGCACCTGACATCAGTTAACGCAGCACAGAACCGGGCAGGGCCTGCTGGTCTGGATGAGTCAGTATCAGATCAGATATCTCATTTACCAGCCAAGGGAGGGGGATGAAAGTTAGTGAGACCACTTGCAAACCAACAAGGCCTTTTTCTGAAAACAGGCTACTTAACTCAGTTCTCTGGTCGGCACGGTAGCACACGTGGCTAGTACCGTGGCTTCACAGTGCCAGGATCCCGGGTTCGATTCCCCGCTGGGTCACTATCTGTGCGGAGTCGGCACGTTCTCCCCGTGTCTGCGTGGGTTTCCTCCGGGTGCTCCGGTTTCCTCCCACAGTCCAAAGACATGCAGATTAGGTGGATTGGTCATGATAAATTGCCCTTAAGTGTCCAAAAAGGTTAGGAGGGGTTATTGGGTTATGGGGATAGGGTGGAAGTGAGGGCTTAAGTGGGTCGGTGCAGATTCGATGGGCCGAATGGCCTCCTTCTGCACTATCTTCTATGTATCCACCCAAGTTGACATTCAATGGTCAACATGTCAAAAACACCTGATCATAAAGCAACAAATCAAACTGTCCTGTTCTGGGGTAGGTGGAAAGTCTTTACCTATTCCACACTGACAGCACTGGTAGTGGATCTTCACAGTAAAGTTAATAGCCTGCCATGGCTGACAGCCGTACATCATTGGTGCTCTATAATGTGCATAATTCCCACCTCGCGATGGCAACAAAGGCACTAAAACCACCCCCTCCTGCACCTTGTCACTATCCAGTGATACTTTCAGGAAGGGCTGCAGGTACATGTCTAAGTTAGTAGCGATCAAGCCATGCAGTGATGGGAATGCAAGTGTTTGAAGTTGTGGTACTGAACTTACAAACCAGAATCGTGAAACTAAAATAAAAAAAATGACCATGAATGATGCCAGCTTGAATTTAAAATCCATTTGTTCTTCAAGGGAATTTTCTGCTCCAGCCAGGATGGTCTGTACAAGATGTCAGACAAATTGCGACATAGCTGAGCTAGCTATTAATAATAATCTTTATTAGTGTCACAAGCAGGCTTACATTAACACTGCAATGAAGTTACTGTGAAAATCCCCTAGTCACCACATTCCGGCGCCTGTTCGGGTACACGGAGGAAGAATTCAGAATGTCCAATTCACCTAACAGCACATCTTTCGGGACTTGTAGGAGGAAACCGGAGCATCCGGAGGAAATCCACGTAGACACGGGGAGAACGTGCAGACTCCGCACAGACAGTGATCCAAGCCGGGAATCGAACCCAGATCCCTGGCGCTGTGAAGCAATGGTGCTAACCACTGTGCTGCTGTCAGCGGCTAGCACCATTGACAGTAACCATTCACAATAAATGCTGGATTAAGCATCATGCACATCAAAAAAATGTACATTATACATACATATAGGTGACAGCTTCAAGAGAGGTGGTGTCAAATCAAAGTGGGGATTGGGTTGGTTTATTGTCACACGTACCGAGGTACAGTGAAAAGTATTGTTCTGCGTACAGTCCAGACAGATCATTCCGTACATGAAAAGAAAATACATAATAGGGCAAACATTTTTAAAAATAAATTTAGAGTACCCAATTATTTTTTCCAATTAAGGGACAATTTAGCATGGTTAATCCACCTAACCTGCACATCTTTGGGTTGTGGGGGTGAAACCCACGCAAACACGGGGAGAATGTGTAAACTCCACACAGACAGTGACCCAGGGCCGGGTTTCAAACCCGGATCCTCAGCGCCGTAGGCAGCAATGCTAACCACTGCGCCACCGTGCTGCCCCATAATAGGGCAAACATAAAATACACAATGTAAATACATAAATACAGACACCGGGTGAAGCATACGGTGTGTAGTACTACTCAGTAGAGAAGATGTTTAAAGAGATCAGGTCAGTCCATAAGAGGGTTGTTTTAGAGTCTGGTAACAGTGGGGTAGGAGCTGTTTTTGAATCTGTGCATGTTCTCAGACCTTTGTATCTCCTGCACGATGGAAGAGGTTGGAAGAGTGAGTAAGCCGGGTGGGGAGTCTTTGATTATGCTGCCCGCTTTCCCCAGGCAGGGAGGGAGATAAATAAAAGTAACAGATACAGTATGTAACGGCCAGGTTTAAATATGCACCAACTTAATGGAAGGCTGAGTATTGTCTGAAACAATTGCTATATTGACCAATAAGATCCACAGGATACCGATTACAATGCAAGACGCTTTAGCACATGTGCGTTGTCAAACCTTTGGGACAAAAGGTTTTTGTTGCTGGATTAGTTTCACCTCAGTCTCCCAAATCCCTGGACCCACTTTCTTCATCTCATCATCCCCAATATGTTGAGGTTCGTCACTCCATCTCCTATCAGACTCATTCTTTCCAACAACAGGATTACAGGATTCCCTCCGTCTACGGTTTCTCAGATAAACTACAGGTTTTAACGGTAGAGGTTGACATTACCTAACCAGCTTCTTGATTTGCCTTTATATACTTATCTATATTTGTTACGAGGGGTAGTTTAACAGCAGCCCTTGAGAACAGGATCCAAGCTGATTGGTGAAGCTGAAACCAAGACACAGAACTTGTTTTTACTGAGATTTTAGTCCTCACTCGAGCTAGTGTGCCAGCTATCACCCATTGTATGTGCTTGAAAACAATTAACAACCATCACCTGTCTCTCTGACGCTTAATGTAACTGACAAGACATTAACACCCCTCTCACCTACACACACCAAGCCTAGTCCAGGATGCAAGCACATAACCCAGGCAGACACTTCAACTCTACACAGCCGCAGACAGTGTCACTCAGATGAGGCTTTAAGGCTCCATTTGGGTTAGATATGGAAGATGCCACAGCACTACTGAAAAAACAAAGAATTCTCAAGGTGTTCTGGCCAATATTCCTCCCTTAACCAATACCTTGCAAATTGGCATTGATGCTTCCCCACAAAGTAACACTGACTGTAATTTGGTGGCTGGATAATGCACCATCTCCAAAGGACGACGTGCCTGAAAGTACAGCACTTCTTTATTACTTCACTGCAGTTTGTGCTCGGGTTCCTGGGAGTGGGGCTCAAACGCACAACCATCTGAATTAAGGAAAATGCTATCCCAGCCATGGATGACTCAGATTTACGAGCAGACGATGCATAACTGGCAAGCTGACTGAGCTCAGTGCAACAATCTCACTTCATCACCGACGAGAAGCAATTCACACTCATACAGCACCATCACAACTCCAAGTACTTTACACCCTATTAATTACTTTTGAATTGCAGCCACTGTTGTTTTGTTAATGTCCAAACTGCAACTCTAATAATTCTTTAATTATTGAAAGTGTAGAACTCAGCAAGAATCTCAGCATGTCGCCACATATCAAACAGAGAAGGGCGATGTGAGCCTGCTATTGGTTATCTGAATCAGTACACAGCCCTGACTGTAGACTCTCAGCTATGTTCCAAGTCCACCCTTGCTAACTCTGCTGTGCATGGACACATCTGCTTTCAATCCGGAACCTCAGATTGTCCACAACGGATCTCTGCACGCAGCCACTGTTGCTCCAAGTCTAGCCGACTGAGTTTCTACCACTCCTCTCACAGCTCTATTGGTGCAGACGCAGCCCCGCCAACCCTACATTTGGAAATTCCCTTCTAGAATTCCCTTTTGCCTTGGTACCACACCCTCTCCTCCAGAGTCTAATGGACAGCACAGTCAGTCATCTCCTGATTGGTGTCTACAGTTCTTCCCCCAAACTCACCCCAGGCCAAGAGAGAAAAAAGCTACTGTTACCTGGCAAATTGTAGAGGCGAACGATCTGATGGAAGTGTTGATAGAAACTAACAACTTCAGAGAACAACGGACCTTTGGTGACACGGGTGATCGCAGCCTGTTTGGAAATGTAGGCCTGTAAACGGATAAACATGTGCGGCCACTTAGCGGAACAAATGAGGTAAAGTATGAACCCATTTCAATAACCTTTGCATTATTCTCCATCTCTATACAGTATTGTCCAGGTTAAGGATTAGCATAGAGCTGTATCATCCCCCTTTCAAAAATGGAGACAAACATTCATACTCTCCTTCCAGCACTTGACAGAAAGTGAGGGGGGGGGCCTATTCAACTGAGGGACAACCCAGCCGGTGCACACATTTCATTGCTCCAGCAGACGGCAATAAGATTGCTGGCCTCTAACCCAGGCCGCTGTTGAGCCCAGCAAGGTCACAGTAGAGTGTGGGAGGAACCTTGCGGTTTATATGCTCCAGAAACCCACAAAATGCTGCGCAGGAATTCCAAAGCCCACGAGTGACTCAATAACACACACACACATACATACATACACACACAAACACAAACATTTTATATTTCAATTTGCTGGTTTTTAAAAGATGGGAGGGAAGGATTATGAGTTTACTTTTCCACAATTCTACAACCACTGTGGGTCTGTTAAGCAAACATAACAATTGTGTGACTGTTCACCTACTAGCACTTTTGTGGTAAATGCTTCCTGCAATGATGGCAACATTCTGCTTTGGGCAGTGTTGCCTAGGCATCAGGATAGGGGATTTTCTGGAGTGTGCCAACACGTACGAGGTAACTCCCCCAACATGTGCACAAAATCCTCCGCTCCCACCCCACCCCCAGAAGAGTTTGAAAGCTGCCGTTATAAAGCTCCATACTTTAGCTTCGCCGTCAGGCAGGAAGAGATACGCCCCACTCTTATCCTTAAATGGTCGTGTCCCGTACCACACAAACTCCATCTGCACCTTCTGCTTCGCCTGGTTGTCTTTGCGCTTGATGCTCTGTCGGAGCAAAACAGGGAAACAAATAAACTTTTGTGGCACATTTTACCGAAATGCGCACAAGAGTTCCAAATGCAAAATTACAATATATATATATAGAAGGTTCTAATCTACTCCACTCGAGCCTTCTGCAACTTGCTCATGCGTAGACCTGTTACCTCCTATTTTTCAGCTACTTTTTAAACATAAGTCAGACTATATTAGTCAAATTAATATAACTTTTGGATGCAGGAAATAATAAAGCTTGCACCATAGGCTGCCAGTTTCTTAATTCAAGTAAAGGTGACAACATTTACAAAGTTTACTAACTCTACAAAGATATCTGAATAAAAGGGGGACATGTACACAACTAGGTGGACTGTTCCTGAGCAACTTGTGACAGTGGTATTCAGCATTCCTACCTCCATTAATCCTGTCACTCCATTAAACCACACTTGCATGTGCTGATTTTCGATGAAGAAATCATCAGTCGAGGACTCCAGGATCTTTACGCTAAATGGCTTCTTCTTACTCACAGTCACGTCTCTGCTGCGCAGGTAGATGGCCACGTTGGATTTCACCGAGGCACGGTAGTTAAACGATTCAGTCAGCTGGAACACAGCAAGTCCCAGGGCAGAGAGTCGGGAGACAAAGGAGATCTGTGGTGAAAGAGAGAACGGAAACGATAGCAGGGACTGGAGAAAGAAAAATCATGTTATATTGAACAAAGGGAGTATATTCATCATCCTCGTGTGGAAGTGGTGTCACTAAATTATTTAGCGTATTGGTATTAGGTCATGTTCAATGAGCAGGAAGAGAAAGATAGGAATATACAAGGCATACATCAACATTGGCTTCAGAACAAATATCACCATTGACAGGCAGTGAGCTTGCATTTTTATAAAGTACTATGTTCTCAGCACATCCCAAAATACACCACAGTAAAGTAATTGTTTCTGCTGCATAATGTTGGCAATTAGCACACGGCAAGGCTCCACAAACACTAGAAATGACTGGAGAGATATTCAGTTTATAGTATTGGTTGATGGATGAATATTGGATCAGAGCTCCGGGAGAACTTCCTCCTCTTCTGTCACTAAGGCCCCGAGTAGGTAGAGTGCGTTCCAGTTGAAGGGTTTCCTTGACAATATAATGCGTCAAACTAAATTACATACCCAAACCTTAAAGTGAGTTTGGAAATCACAGCTTTGACTTAAGTGGAAGAGTGGCCAAGTGGACACAACCAAAATTTCTTCATCCTCGTACCAATGCAAACGTAATATTTCTCAAACTCAAGTTTGGGAGGGGCAGAATCAGGCCCAAGAGAACACAGTGTGAACATTTCACAGACCGACTATCACACTTTACTGAACCAGCAAGTGCAAAAATCTGTCCTGGTCCACCCATGTCGACACAACGATGAAGAAAGCACAAGAGCTTTCTCAAGAAACAAAGGAAATTTGGCATGTCCACATTGACTCTTACCAACTTTTACAGGTGAACCATAGAAAGCATCCTGTCTGGCTGCATCACAGCCTGGTATGGCAACTGCTTGGCCCAAGACCTTAAGAAACTACAGAGAGTCATGATCACCGCCCAGTCCATCACACAAACCTGCCTCCCATCCATTGATTCTCTGCCTACACCTCCCGCTACCCTGGGAAAGAGGGCAGCATAATCAAAGACCTCTCCCACTCGGCTTATTCACTCTTCCAACTTCTTGCACGGACAGGAGATACAAAAGTCTGAGAACACGCACCAACAGATTCAAAAACACAGTTACCAGACTCCTGAACGACCCTCTTATGGACTGAACTGATCTTCACACATCTTCTCTACAGAGTAGTACTACACTCCGTATGCTTCACCTGATGCCTGTGTCTATGTATTTACAGTGTGTATTTTATGTCAGCCCTATGTATTTCCTTTTCATGTACGGAATGGTCTGATCATAGAATTTACAGAGCAGAAGGAGGCCATTCGGCCCATCGAGTCTGCACCGGCTCCTGGAAAGAGCACCCTACCCAAGGCCCACACCTCCACCCTATCCCCATAACCCAGCAACCCCACGGACAATTTTGGACACTAAGGGCAATCTAACACGGCCAATCCACCTAACCTGCACATCTTTGGACTGTGGGAGGAAACCGGAGCACCCGGAGGAAACCCACACACACACGGGAGAGGATGTGCAGACTCCGCACAGACAGTGACCCAAGCCGGAATCGAACCTGTGACCCTGGAGCTGTGAAGCAGTTGTGCTATCCACAATGCTACCGTGCTATCTGTCTGAGCTGCACACAGAACAATACTTTTCACTGTACCCCGGTACACGTGACAATAAACAAATCCAATCCAATTCACGCCAGCCCAACATTCTCTTCAGTACCTGGTATATGTCGGTTACCATATCTGTCGGCGATTTCCACACAGCACTGATCTGCGTTGGCAGACTGCTTCCATCGGTTAGTGTAACCGTGACCTGGGGTGAGGTAGCGAGAACAGAAATCACACAGGGACGTTCTTGCTCAATGGGATTGAACACAACCACGTATCTGGGAAAACAACATGGAAGGTGCTTCAAAAATGCAAGTTTGCATACAAATACAAGTTCACACTTGCTTAATTATTGTAAAAAAAAAAAATAGTTATACCTGGGAAGAGACTCCAATTTTATCACCACTTTCTCTGGTAATGCATCATGATTTTGACGTTTGTCATCCTGAAATTAAAATCAAGAGGTTATAATTCATAAAGAGTATGGCTAACACATTATCTGGTTATATGAAAAATGAAAATCGCTTATTGTCACGAGTAGGCTTCAATGAAGTTACTGTGAAAAGCCCCTAGTCGCCACATTCTGGCGCCTGTGCGGGGAGGCTGGTACGGGAATCGAACCGTGATGCTGGCCTGTCTTGGTCTGCTTTAAAAGCCAGCGATTTGGCCCAGTGTGCTAAACCAGCCCTTTGTGATATCGTACTTGTATACCGTGGCAGACTTCAGGTCACATACCAGGAACATGTGCCACTTCCTCCTGTCTGCACACTACTGCAGACCCAGGCTCCAGGCCACTAGCCTCTGAATGGAAGCCTATTGATAGCGTGCACACAAGAGGGCTGGGTTCTTTGTCGCATGTATTGACGAGTTTCAAAGTCATCTGGACCAATTTACATTATTTCTGAATCCGACACGGATTTCTGGGCACTGTACTCAGCCTGGGAATAGATAAAATAATGGCTGACAGATAGATTCCCCCAGCTCACTTTTGTATTTAGAAATAAGTGCTCGCCTTCACCATTCAGCCCATCAAGGTTGCTCCGAACCTCTGAAAGAACACCCTACACAAGCCCACTCCCCAGCCCCATCTCCGTCACCCTGTAACCCACATCTAACCGTTGGGCATGAAGGGGCAATTTATCATGGCCATTCCACCTAGCCTGCACATCTTTGGACTGTGGGAGGAAACTGGAGCACCCGAAGGAAACCCACGCAGACACAGGGAGAACGTGCAAGCTTCACAAGGTCAGAATCGAACCTGGGTTTCTGGTGCTGTGAGGCAGCAGTGCTAACCACAATTATCATATTTAATAAATATCAGAAATTACTTTACCATCTGCAGAAAAAGTGATGACTGGTCATATCTGTAGTTGTTCTTGTCCCGGAGTACTAAAAAGTGAGCCGCATTAATTATCACTCGTTTCAAGTTCATGAGGGAGTGGAAGAGTCTGAAAGAACAAAAAAAAGCCTCGTGTTCAAACAGTACGCAACACTGCCCCAGAAATCCCTGTGTTTATACAATCTCCCACTACATCCCCTACCATCGAAAGCCGAGCGTTTAGACAGCTTCTCAATGTGTCACTCAAGGGCCCCAATGTTTAGCATGAGGAGCATGAACTTTATCTAAAACCCTCTGCGCTTACTTGGCAGCTTCACACTGTTTCGGTGGTCTTCATAAACCAGACCGACTATTTCAGAGTTCAGCAACAGAAACATGTGAATGTTGAAAATAAACGCAAAAATCAAAGCAGCAGAATTTATTCTTTCGCTAAGGAATGGATGTGACATTCTATAAAAGTAAAATGCATTCATTTTAAACTCTACTCTCCATTCATCTCACAGTTAGGGGTCCCGAAGCTTCAGCTTTTGAAAACTGCCCTTGTTCTATGCCAGACCAGTAACTCAATTTCTATTGATTTTTTTGAAGGACAGTGATACCCTGGGTTCAAATAACGATAATGATCTGACATTACACCAATTGGCATTTTATTTCAGTCCACAGAAGCTCACGGCAGCACGTACCGGATCCCATAGTCGACGACCACCACTTCCTTTGAGGTGCCGGTGATAGCATCGTGGTGCTGGAACAAGCCGACGTTCCGGCGAGCTTCTGTTAGCGAGCTATAATCGGAAATCGGGTATTTGCTGTCTGCACTGGAGCGTCGGACATGATTCAGCGCCAGGCTGTAGAGGATCTCAGCTGCTCTGCAATAAAATGACAAGATTTTTACAGAATCCCAGCGATGGTCATTTAATGTAAATACCACGGCACACGAGCTGATCTCAGCACTTTACAGAATTCAGCTCATTGTATTTGTGCCAGCTCTGGGAGTTTAACCCCAATAACATATACTGTCCTCACATTACCCTCTGTACTCTACTTTTATCATGCTAAAGGTCACCTGCCTAAAAACTGTTGTAACTTCTTGCATTCTTTTGGTGACCTTAAATAGCAGTTCTCTAATTACTGCTTAACTAAACAACAGAAATACATTATTCCTGATTTACTGAATTGAAACTGCTTAATCCTGAACATCTTATCAAATCCTTGCTTAGCCTTCTCTGCTCTACTGAAAGAAGCCCAAATCTCTCTGGTCTCTTCTTGTGTCTAAAATCCCTCTCCTGGTGTACGGCAGCACAGTGGTTAGCACTGTTGCCTCACAGCGCCAGGGTCCCAGGTTCAATTCCCCGCTGGATCACTGTCTGTGCATGTTCTCCCAGTGTCTGCATGGGTTTCCTCCGGGTGCTCCGGTTTCCTCCCACAAGTCCCAAAAGACGTGCTTGTTAGGTGAATTGGACATTCTGAATTCTCCCTCTGTGTACCCAAACAGGCGCCGGAGAGTGGTAACTAGGGGCTTTTCACAGTAACTTCATTGCAGTGTTAACGTAAGCCTACTTGCGACGATAAAGATTATTATCTCTCGAGTCCTTTCTATGGGCTTGAAAATGAAATGTAAATCGCTTATTGTCACAAGTAGGCTTCAAATGAAGTTACTGTGAAAAGCCCCTAGTCGCCACATTCTGGTACCTGTTCGGGGAGGCTGGTACGGAAATTCCTAAATGAGTGCCCAGATTCTTGCGCCGTTGGGTCATTTAACAAAAAGAATGAATTGACTCGCCCTCGTTCACTATTATTCATGTTTATACATCTCAGTCGTCTTTTATTGATCTCTCTCCCCAAGACTTGTTTATACTTTCATGTTGGTATTCCCCCCCCCACCGCCGAGTTTTCTTTTCCACCAAGACGGAATTGTGAGGACTTCCAATACAACCACTTAAATGAACTGGAAGCCCCTTACCTGAGGTGCGATTCCAGCACTCTGTCTAGATTCTTATAGAAAGGCCGAGAGGTAAAATATCCACTCCAATAATGGTCCTCACGGTCAGCGTAGGTGAAGAAGTCCCCGCTGAGGACTGGGTAGGATGGAAGCTTACTGCCAGGGCTGACACCATACTTCTTATAAACAGCATCAAAGTACTCAGATAGTGTCCCAAATTGCACCTGGAAAACAAACAGACATTCAGGACACATCTAGGATGGAAAGCCTAGATACTGGATGAGAAGCTTCCTTCTCTCTCAAGTTTTTCCTCAATATGTTTCTCCCGCCCCCCCAAGACACTTCTTACTCGGGTGCTTTTCACACAGGCTGCCTCCAGCGTCTTTCCTAGCAAACACTATTTGTGTGCGAGACATGGCGGGATATTCCAAATGTGAAAGAAATCACAGCTGAGCCTAATTGGCTCACGGGCTTCAGCCCCCCCCCCCCCCCCCCCCCGCAAAAGCTGTGAAGAGAAAGTCCTAGCATTTTTCTTAGCCTAGTCTGGAGGACGCTGCAATCAACTGTTCCTTCATTTGGCCAGCTAGCTCAGCACAAACTGCAGATCAAAGTAGAGGCGTTCCTGGTGCGCACAGCTCAGAGGCATGGCTACTGAGCCACCGGAATCAGGGCAGCCAGATTTTACTGCGACCCAGAGCACTTACCTGCACGTGAAGCTCTGGGTGAGAATTCAGGTAGTCAAAAAGTTTTGCATAGTTCTGGAACTGCTGGTCCCACTCCAGGGAGTTGTCATAACGGAAATCATCGCCGAGGGGAATCAGAACCACTTTGCTCCTGTAGAGCTTGGACTTTTTCCTGTACTGATCCAAGAGTAAATTTGCCCTGGGAAGAGAGACAGAAAGGTCTATAGCAAGAGAGAATCAAACAGACATGGATGAGAGGCATGAGCAAGCTTAAATCGGCAACAAGCAAATTAGATTGCAACTATTGACTGTCGAAAAGGTATCAGTCCATTCAACTCAACTTTACCTTACTCATGGGAATACAGTTCTAATCAAATTTCGATACCCTGACAACCCAATATTGTTTGTCCGCCTAACCAATATAATCCTAGCACAAGCTGCATTGTTATCAAGCTATCATTTTCCAAAACTTACATTTTTATTTTCTCACACCATGCTGCATCTTAGTGAATCGGAGCTATAATCTCTCTGAAACTTTAAACGCCCTATCGTGTGGAGCCCAGTGCAGCTTGCTCAAAGACATTTGAACTCAACTTCCTGCACGCAGCCGGGGGACTTGTACATCAAGATTATCACCAGCAAAAAAGGAGGAAAATACAAAAACTCAACTCCCAATGAATCAGTGGAACATAGGGCAGGAAGATCCCAGAGTCAACCAATCTGTGTCGAGTTAGTTGATCTCAACCGGGATAGCAGAATTCAGCAATTGGCCTCAATGACTCTGGGTGGAGTTAAAGGGAAAAAGTAATCAAGCAGGGTTTCTACTCCAGGTGGTTGGCAAGTGTGAAAACTGACCAAGATTGCACAAAAGAGACACAGCAAAGCAGACTATTCCACCCGACTAAGACAATTCATCAATAGTATATAACCATTCCTGCACTTTTTTCCCCTTAAATTTAAAGTACCCAATTCATTTTTTCCAATTAAGGGACAATTTAGCGTGGCCAATCCACCTGCACATCTTTGGGTTGTGGGGGCATAACCCAGGCAAACACGGGGAGAATGTGCAAACTCCACATGGACAGTGAGCCGGGGCCGGGATTGAACCTGGGACCTCAGCGCCGTGTGCCACTGTGCTGCCATAACCATTCCATCACAACACCACTATTATTACAGAAACCTTTACCCCCAATGCCACCCTTTCTGTCCCCAAGATTACTGTTTCACAAGTTCATCACATAATAACCTTTACTGTTGTCACAAGTAGGCTTACATTAACACTGCAATGAAGTTACTGTGAAAATCCCCTGGTCACCACATTCCGCCGCCTGTTCGGGTACACAGAGGGAGAATTCAGAATGTCCAATTCACCTAACAAGCACGTCTTTCGGGACTTGTGGGAGGAAACCGGAGCACCCGGAGGAAACCCACGCAGACACAGGAGAACGTGCAGACTCCGCACAGACAGTGACCCAAGCCGGGAAACGAACCTGGGACCCTGGAGCTGTGAAGCAACAGTGCTAATTACTGTGCTAAGAACATCCTAATAGTGTGCTATCAACGAACATCTTAGGAAATTCAGCACCTGGATACATGGGCAAATTCAAACACATTCATGAAGACTACACAACACAAATAAGAGGTGGAAACTATTCCACACATCCAAGCTCATTCAACCATAACCCAAGTTAAAACGGACAGATTAGTGCTCAGACACAAATGAGTCGCAGGTGCAGCTGAAACACCAGTACCAGTAAAAGATTGACCAACATGGATCTAAGTTTTTAAAAATAAATTTCGAGTATCCAATTCTTTTTTTTTTAAAACAAAGGGGCAATTTAGCGTGGTCAACCCACATAACCTGCACATCTTTTTGGGTTGTGGGGGTGAGACCCATGCAGACACGGGGAAACTCAAACACGGACAGTGCCCCAGGGCCGGGATCGAACCTGGGTCCTCGGTGCCCTGAGCCAGCAGCGTCAACAAGGATCTAAGTTAAGCATAACCCTCAAACAGACAAAATTAAAGTCTAATCCGGTGAGAGAGAAATCAGTGTTAGAGGTCCATGCGGCCAGCACCTACCTTTCCTCTACATTCGCATCATTTATTGACTTGGGCGGGACTTTCCATGGACAGTTGATACGGCCCCCAGGGAGGCGTCTGAAGTCAAACTGGCAGCAGATTTTAGGGTCAGGCCCACAGCTATGAGGGACGTCGTAACTGTAGAACGGCATTAGATGACAGAAGATATCGGTGTTCGAATCAGTGTCTAGAACAAGGCACAGGGAGCAAAGCAAAATTCTTATTTTAGTCAGACATCAATAGGACCTGTTAAGGAATCATATTAACAATTAACTAGCTCAGATCGGGAAAGTAAAGGATGGAGACGAAAACCTGCTGGGAGACTCAAGAGGGGTGAACAAGGCGTTTAAGGAGTTTTATAGTAGGCTGTATGGGTCGGAACCCCCAATGGAGCCGGAGGGGATGAGGCACTTCCTAGGGGGGGGGCTGAATTTCCCGAAGGTGGACGGGGAGCTGGTAAAAGGGCTGGGGGCTCCGATTGGGATCAAAGAGATAGCCGAGGGGCTGGAGGTGGATACAGGATAGGGTGGTTTCCAGAGTGTGGGTGGGAGAAGGGAAGGTCTCTGACATCTATAAGGAACTCATGGGTCAGAGGATACGCAGACTGAGGAGCTGCAGCGCAAGTGGGAAGAGAGTTAGGAGGAGAGATAGAGGATAGTCTCTGGGTGGATGCGTTGAGTAGAGTCAACGCATCCACAACACGCGCCAGACTCAGCCTGATACAATTCAAGGTCGTTCACTGGGCTCACATGACAGTGCCCAGATGAGCAGGTTCTTTGGGGTAGAAGATAGATGCGCTAAGCTGTGCGGGGGGGCCAGCGAACCATGTCCACATATTTTGGACATGCGCAAAGCTCAGGGGATTCTGGCAGGGGTTTGCAGATGTCATGCCCACGGTGTTAAAAACAAGGGTGGCACCAAGTCCGGAGGTGGCAATTTTCAGGGTGTTGGAAGATCCGGGTATCCAGGGGGAGAAAGAGGCAGACATTCTGGCCTTTGCTTCCCTGGTAGCCCGGAGACAGGTATTACAGTAGTCCCCCGTTATACCGCGCTCCGCAATACCGTGGTTCGCGATATACGGCGGGGCGGGGGGCTTATGGACCCCAACTGTCAGCTTCCCTCTCCGGATCAAAGTGAGCCGGCTGCTGAAATTGACACTGCTGGCTGAAATTGACACTGCCGGCTGCTCCTCTCTCACTGAGATTGACACTGCCGGCTGAAATTGACACTGCCGGCTGAAATTGACACTGCCGGCTGCTCCTCTCTCACTGAGATTGACAATGCCGGCTGAAATTGACACTGCCGGTTGCTCCTCTCTCACTGAGATTCAGTGAGAGAGGAGCAGCTCACACAGCGTCCGGAAGTGGATAGTGCAGAGCTACAGCTGGTACCTCCATAGTGGTTGAGGTAGGGTGGGGGTGGGGAGGGTGGGGGTGGGGGTGTGGAGAAAGGCCTGAACTTCAGGGGTTTGGGACCGAGGAGAGATGCAACACCCCCCTGCCACTTGTTCCCAAACCACCAAGTTGACAGCCCTGACACCTAAAACTGAATCTCAGCCTTGCCTTTGAAACTGACATGCAGCGCAGGGTGCAAGCGCGTGCGGCAGATGGGGTGCAGGCAGCAAGACCTTGTAAGTTCCTGGTAAGTTTCTGTGGGTTGTTTTAATTAGATCCACGATGGGGGTTTTAAATTTATTTAAAAATCTATGCATGCGCTTCCCATTGTGAGTCTACGGGGGTCTGACCTCTCCCCCCGCCCCCCCGTAGATTCACAATGGGAAGCGCATGCATAGATTTTTAAATAAATTTAAAACCCCCATCGTGGATATCCGCGGCTCGGATGCAACGCGGGTGGCTGTCTTGGACCCCAACACCCGCGTTATAAAGGGGGACTACTGTATTAGCTTGGAGGGACTCAAAGCCCCCGAAGTCGGAGACCTGGCTATCTGACATGGCTAGCTTTCTCTGTTTGGAGAAAATCAAGTTCGCCTTGAGAGGGTCACTGTTAGGGTTCGCCCGGAGGTGGCAACCGTTCGTGGACTTCTTTGAGGAAAACTAATCGTCAGCAGAAGGGGGGGTTAATTTAGCTTAGAGTAGGGGGTTAATAAAGGTGGGACCTGTAAGGGAGGAAGAGGGCTTTTTGCACTATGCTTATAGACTCATGAATATTGTTCATTTTGTCGTTGTAAAACCAAAAAATACCTCAATAAAATGTTTTTTAAAAATCAATTCACTAGCTCTGACAAAGAGTCATCCAGACTCGAAACGTTAGCTCTGTTCTCTCTCCAAAGATGCTATCAGACCTGCTGAGAATTTCCAGGATTTTTGTTTTTGTTAACAATTAACCGGATTGTTCTGACTCCCACTAATTGCGCAACTTTACAGAGATTTAGAAAAGGAATATGTAGGAAACTGCTCGATCAGCTCACTCGGCAGCCGGGAGAGGGAGCTCCTTTTTCAGACACAATGGAGCAAATGTGCGTTTCCAGCTTCAGGCTGCTCTCACCTACCCCAGGTCTGTCTCCACATGAATTCCAGGTTTTTGGTGGAAGCAAAGTGTTTTTTGATGGAGTAATGCACTCGCTGGATCAGCATGCTGGTCAAGTTGGCTCGTTTCAGCAGATAGGACATGGTTGAGCTGTGCCCAAAGGGATCAATTGCCCAGCCAGACTTTGGAATCACTCCTGTCAATGTGAAAAACAGGAACATACACTGGGTAAACATCACAACAAAAGAAATGTAACAAAGCAACAAGGACACCACATTGTATGTCCCAGCTGTGGGCAAAGATACAAAATCATTAAGAAATCCTAAATATATTCAGAGTTTAAAAACACAAGTCTGAGTTCAGTCTACACCATTGGTAGCGCGAGATTTCAAATGGTACTTTTAGAAATGATCTGCTTCTCTCTACCTCATTACCAAACATGCTCTTTTCTTCTGCTACGGATGCTGAATGTGGTTCTTCATGTACCGTCCAGCATCCACACCTCCTTTATGAGCTTATAAAGGAGTGCTGGTAGACAATTTGAGTGTGCAGCTTTGGTGGTACTCCATGAGGAACCTGTGGTGATTTACAGCTCTGTAATCCCTCAGAACTGCTTCCATTTCAGCTGGATCTCCCAAAATTCTTCCATGAACATACTGCAATCCCCAATGTGCCCATTGCTCGAAGCTACACCTTAATTGGCAATCTGACTTGAAACACCAAAAGGCAGCCGGTGTTTAGAAAATGGCATTAGGCTGTCAAAGTTTGTGGCAGTGTCGAGGGACCTTCAGTTACTATCTAACCCCCGTGCTGTACCTGTCCTGGGAGTGTTTGATGGGGACAGTGTAGAGGGAGCTTTACTCTGTATCTAACCCCGTGTTGTACCTGTCCTTGGAGTGTTTGATGGGGACAGTGTAGAGGGAGCTTTACTCTGTATCTAACCCCGTGCTGCAACATTCACAGCAAAAAAACAAAATCCACCATTCCTTAATATAAAGTTACGTCAACATCACAACTCTTTAACGTGGACTCTTACCAATATTTTTCTCCATCCACTGATGTCCTTCGATTAGCTGGTCGATCATTGCAAAGTAGTGGGAGTTGGCTTCATCTGTCATTACCCAGCCTCCTGTCACAAACTCCAACTGACCATTAGCTGCGAGCCTGGTGACCAAACAAAACGATGCACATTCAGCAAATATTGGTCAGTCAGACACTGGCCCCATTTATCCCAAGGTATAACTGAAGAGCTGCCCATTGGAAGCTTATAATGAAGTCAATTTTTCATAGTAAACACTATCAACACCCCATTGGTTTAGCTCACTAGACCAAGCAGGCGAGCAACACAGTTCGATTCCCGTACCAGCCTCCCCGAACAGGCGCCGGAATGTGGCGACTAGGGGCTTTTCACAGTGACTTAATTGAAGCCTACTCGTGACAATAAGCGATTTTAATTTCATTTTCATTTCAGAACAAGGCCAGCAGTGTGGATTCAATTTCCGTACCGGCTGAGAATTCACCCTATGTGTACCCGGACAGGCGCCAGAATGTGGTGACTCGAGATTTTTCACACTGACTTCATTGCAGTGTTAATGTAACAATACTTGTGATATTTATTTTTATTTTGTTTTAGCAAGATAATAAAGCTGATAATGCTTCTGGGTTCTGGTGACAAATGCTCGAGGGCAGGGGTGATGGGGAAAAATTGAAAGCAACCGGGCTCGCCACCTGCAACCTCTGCTGGAAATGGCGTCAGATCAGGAGGCTGATCTGTGAAGCTTCTATAGGTCAGCAGCCTGCTAGCACTCAGGGCTTGATGATCGTCTCCTGGAGCACACTGGGGAAGGGGAGCTCAGGCCTGTGAAATGCTTCCCAGTGCGAGTCAGTGGCTTATTTAAGTGAAGCATCTTGTCTGAGCATACCTGCGCACGGCAGACCTTTTCTGAATGTCAATGTTGTCCCACCATTTGGAGAAGAAGGAAATCTCTGCCCAGATGAAGCGCCGTTTTGGGTCCTCCTGCAGCTTCAGCAGCATGTTATTCAGAATATGCTGCGTCTGGTCTTGGTAATATTTGTCAAATGTCTTTATCCAGCCTGGACAGAAACCAGAGTTAAAACCATCAGGATTTTAATACTTGGTACCGTTTCGCATCTCAGAAACAATCCTGAATATTTCACATGCATGCTGCTTCCAGCCAATGCTGTTATAATAGATACAGAGAGCAGCCAACCGGCACAGAGCAAGATCCCGCAAACCGCGACTGGATGAATGGTTCGTTAATCAACAATGGTGGCCCCATATCCCAGACTGGCTGCTTAATCCCCATCAGAAAGTGTGATAGGATATTTGACATCCAGCGGAACCGGCCTCAGTGCGGCACTCTCTCATACTGCACTGGACTGTCTACAGAAATTGTGCTGAAGTCCTGGACGGGGGCCTGAAACCCATGAACTCTCAAGCGTGTTAAAAGAAAACATATCTCCCCAACAACTAGTTGCTGCGAATGTAGCGTGCCTAGGCTCGCAGCTTGACAAGACCTACAAAACACCAGAACTAAGATCAATATTAAAAACAGCCACAGCTCCACAGGCTAGCTGGCTGCAAAACGTGCAATCCCCTTGTTAAACTTGGGTCACAAGCAAAGGTTGCAGGGATCACAACTTAGCCGGTTACTTAGGCCAGTTTTAATAAAGCCACCAGATGTGACATGTACATAAAAGCAAAGCCACGCTAAGTCCTTGATAAATTCACGCTAACGGACTCGAGACCCATTTCCCCTCCAATGGTATACGTTCTCAAACTCCCAGGGCTCCCCTCACCTGGATCGTTGTGGGAATGGGGAACCACGTACACCTGTAATGGGTCACTGTCCCACTCGTGTTCATCGTACGTGATCTCAAAGCCTTGCTTCCAAGCGCCACCGTCCAAGTTGTCAAACTTCAAGAGTGAGTAAACATCCAGCATCTGTCAAGAGCAAACAGCAGGAATTTACCCAGCAGCTCGAAGGAGGGGCGGGCGGGCGGGCGAGCTTGGACTGCCGAACTTCGCAAACACTGACCAATCCACGACAGACATCATCATTCATTCCGGCCTCAAGCCCCACATTGGAGCAGGGTCCGGTAACTGAGCAAGTGCATTCATCCCAATTACAAGCACTGATTACCTGCCCTTGGAACACTGCAAGGTTGACTTTGATTACTTTGTTTATTCCAAATACATATTTAGGCTTGCACTGCAAGATATTAATTCCAAATAAAAGCAGCCTCCGGAAGGCAGCGCTAATTACAATTTAAATTCAAATCATCGCGCAGTTCCAAAGCTTCTACTTCCCAAAGGGCAGGCTAATGGTACACTGGGTTATTAGTCTTGTCTCGAGCATGTCCTTAATGAATAAATCAGACATCAGAGAAAATGCTGAAAATTAAACCAGTTGATCGTCAGAATGAGAAAAGACAGGTGTAGAATCTTGCCAGAAGTGGTCACGTGCCAAAGGACATCCTGTCACTTTACTCATTGACTGCTTTTGTTTTAGATGGTCTGCATTTAATGATTTTAAATGTCTACTGCCGCAAATAAAACACAAACAGCTTGGTTCAGTAAATATGGATATGCAGAAATCTAGAAATTTTAATTGCACACACCCAGGCTTCACAAAACCAGTGTCCAGATGAAATGCAGAATTGATCCCTAGATCCAACAGCACAGGGATTACATCATTTGAATCAGATGATCTGGTTACGAACAGGTAACAAAGTCGGTATCCCTTTGAAGTGCTTGGCTATCAAGGTCACTTTCCTCTGCTTGTTACCCAAGTACCTGAGCAATGGAGCACCTTACTTGTGTGACTGACTATAAATGGTGATGCAGGTATAATGTGCCCACACTATCACCGGGGGGGGGGGGGATTCAAGAGGGGAGATGAGGGGTGAGTGAAGGAAATCAGGGCATTCTAATACCTGGATAAAATATTGCAGTCACATCGTAGGCTGTCAGTTTTAAATTAAGGCGATTATCTTTCCCATTGCAATCAAAATCTTATCTTGTCAAAAAGGATTTAGATAAAAGACGGTGTCATTGATCCATGCAGATTAGCAGACACAATCCAGCGGAAATATGTTCGATCACTGCTTCATCAAGTGTCCCCTACCTGCAAGTCTGTCTTTTGCCCTTTATTCCCAAGGGCAAACTGGCAATCCTGGGGTGACACAGAGAGAAAGGTCGGGTGATTGTCTGCGGGTAAAGCCCAAGAGCCATTTCCCTGGTAAGCGAGCAGTACTGGGAGACCCCCGGCATTCTCTGTCAACTCCAGCACAGAGTCCTTGATGTGGCTGATTATCTGGTGATTTTCTTCCAAAAGCTGCTCCAATTGCTCAATGCGATTCTGCAGCACAGAGATTTGACTCTGTGTTGGAAAAACAAAAAGGGGGAGAAAGGCAATGTTATATTTTTCAGGAATTTGACACCAGCTTTACCCTCCTAATTTGGTGTCATCCAGAACGGCTAAAAACTAAAATCGATTGGACAACTACGCAAAATGACTCCAAAAGGCACAGTAGTTAGCACTGTTGCTTCACAGCTCCAGGGTCCCAGGTTCGATTCCCGGCTTGGGTCACCGTCTGTGGAGAGTCTGCACGTTCTCCCCGAGTCTGCACGTTCTCCACAAGTCTGCGTGGGTTCCCTCCCACAAGTCCTGAAAGACGCGCTGTTAGGTGAATTGAACATTCTGAATTCTCCCTCTGTGTACCCGAACAGGCGCCGGAGTGTGGCGACTAGGAGATATTTGTTTTTTAAATTTAGAGTACCCAATTCATTTTTTGGGCAATTTAGCATGGCCAATCCACCTACCCTGCACATCTTTGGGTTGCGGGTATCCCAGCCCTGGGTGACTGTCCGTGTGGAGTTTGCACATTCTCCCCGTGTTGGCGTGAGTTTCACCCCCACAACCCAAAGATATGCAGTGTAGGCGGATTGGCCATGTTAAATTGCCCCTTAATTGGAAAAAATAATTGGGTACTCTAAATTTTTTTTTAAAACCCACGCAGACACGGGGGGAATGTGCAAACGCCACACGGACAGTGACCCAGAGCCGGGATCGAACCGGGGACCTCGGCGCCGTGAGGCGGTTGTGCTATCACCAAATCCCTCTTGTCCTTGTCAACCATAATCAGGATCCTGACACTGGCCAACAATTAATTTCAAGGTCTTTTAAGTATCATTGGCTGACACTTGGCAACAGGTCACATTTGGCATGGAAAACATCAACAGCCTCTTCCAGAATAAGCCCACACAGCACGAAAAGCGTAAAACAACAGGTACAGTTTTAACCATAGCCCATAGCTAACTACCCCAGTACTTCAATTAGATGGACATTGGGTTTCTGCAGCAGTAGGAACATAAAATCTCTGGCTTGTATTAATAATAATCTTTATTATTGTCACAAGTAGGCTTACATTAACACTGCAATGAAGTTACTGTGAAAATCCCCTAGTCGCCACATTCCAGCGCCTGTTCAGGTACACAGAGGGAGAATTCAGAATATCCAATTCACCCAACAAGCACGTCTTACAGGACTTGTGGGAGGAAACCAGGGCACCTGGAAGAAACCCACACACACGGGGAGAACGTGCAGACTCAGCACAGACAGTGACATAAGACAGGAATCGACCCGGGGCCCTGGCATTGTGAAGCAACAGTGCTAACCACTGTGCTACCCCAATTATGGGATGGCAACGTATGTACAATGACCCTCACACACGGTCACATCTTGACCAGTAGCCTTGACTAATTTCTCCCTCATACATGCTGTGCTCCAAACGTCCCCACAGTTTTAAAATTGGTTCCCTCATTCTGGCGTTCAAAACTTTCCTTACCTTCCTTAATATCCTCACCCCCACACTCATCCATTCTGTACTTCTATTTATTATAATCTCTTGCACTGTGGGCATTCTTAGCGCACCGAATTACACTGTTCTCACCAGGCACAATGACCTTGCTTCCTTCTGTGCTACATCATTCATTCAATGATTCAATGTGGGCAGCACCTTGTAGAACACAATCTGTTAGCTACCAAATCTAAAGGTCAGAGAAGCTTCCCCAGGGAGGTCCGTGCATATCATTGTCCTGATGAGAGGAAGAACAATGCAGTTCACAGAATCCTGACTCCGATACACAGAGATGCATTTCAGCTGACCGACCAGTCCCTCTCCATGACCAGTTTCAGTCCAAACAGCGGGCAACGTGAGGGACAGCCACATTAACCACTTATTTCCCCACCTGGCCCATTATTACCCCCCAGCAATTTCCATTTTTAAAATGTGCACTGCTTGTACAAAGATTTTTTTATTATGGAAAGCCAGTATGAAAAGGGCAGAAGGCCACACACGAATGAGTTAATTAAACCGAGCACCAGGATAATCAACTACGGAGCCTGAAATATACTACTGGGCATCAGTATAAGTATCTGACTGGCTAATCATCAATGGCACGTCTGATGTGGCACTCAGCCGTATGAAGTAGATGGGGCTGGTTTAGCACAGTGGGCTAAACAGCTGGCTCGTAAAGCAGAACAAGGCCAAGAAAAGGAGTGTTAAGGCTCATTATAGACTATTCTACTGCAGTGAATAGTACTGGGTTTATAGATCAGTACCGAATACACTCCAGGTAGCACACAAGCAGCACACTATCAAGAACTCCATTGTCTTTACTGAAAGGTTGATTTATTCGCCTGCTAGTGATTGTGTCACCACACCAGCGAGGCACCAACTCTTCTGTCGAATACACCTTTGCTGCAGTATAACCGATTTGCTTACAAAGTTCAGAGTAGAGTCTCACGGTTAAATGCTCGACATAACGGGGTTCTTAGCAAGAGGTTCAATCCCTGTGCTGCTTTCTTTAGGAATCAGAGATATATACTTGCTGAAAGCACCCCTAGGTTCAGGGGAGAAAAAGGAGTCCAGTGTTCCTCCCTGCATTCAGCAATGTGTGTCAGAAATGTCAGAAGCAGAATGGGGACTCGAGAGATTACCTACCATGGTTGAATAGAGCCCACTATTTCTTAGCTCACAGATGAATAAATACTCGGGAGAGGTACAAGAATGTTTGTTATTCCATTAGCGTTGTCAGGGAAAGAAGGGGTTAGAGGAAAGTAAAATCTGGGAAATGCTGCCAATGTCATCACTTCTTTAAACTTTAATTAAAAGCATTCTCTTGTCCTTCAATTTTAAACTTGGTGTTGCAGAAGTTGCAATTTTGGATCAAGAGATAATGAATTGTGTCAACTGATTTGCATCATAGATACAGCTAAACAGATAATGTGCATAATATTAAACTTCAATTGTGGTAATATTGCACTAAAACAAATATCTTGCATTATAAACATACACACAAAGTTTTACCTGACAAGTACTTTTCCAACTCCCCTATTAAAGCTATGGGTCCACCACGGTCATACCACAGCACATTGCAAATCAGTTTGCTGCACAAAGGATTCCTGACACATCCCCCCCCCCCCCTCCTCCGCTCCCCCTCACTCCCCCCACCCACTCCCCCACCCTCCCTCTGCGCCCTCTCCCCCCATCCTCCCCCGCCACCCTCTCCCCATCCTCCTCCCCCCGCCCTCTCCCCCCATCCTCCTCCCCGCGCCCTCTCCCCCCATCCTCCCTCCCGCCCTCTCCCCCCCCATCCTCCCTCCCGCCCTCTCCCCCCATCCTCCCTCCCGCCCTCTCCCCCCATCCTCCCTCCCGCCCTCTCCCCCCCATCCTCCCTCCCGCCCTCTCCCCCCCCATCCTCCCTCCCGCCCTCTCCCCCCCATCCTCCCTCCCGCCCTCTCCCCCCCATCCTCCCTCCCGTCCTCTCCCCCCCCCAACCTCCCGCCGCCCCCTCCCCCCGTCCTTTCTCCCCATCCCCTCTCTCCCCCATCCCATCCTCTCCCTCTCCCCCCATCCCCATCCTCACCCCCCCAATCCTCTCTCCCCCATCCCATCCTCTCCTCCCCCCAGCCCCTCCTCCCCCATCCCCACCCCACCCCCTCTCCCCCCCTTCATCCCCCCCATCCCCACCTTCATCCCCTCTCCCCCGCAATCCTCTCCCTTCCCCCTCCCCATCCTCTCCCTCCCCCTCCTCCCAACCCCCATCCTCTCCCTCCCCCTCCCCTCACCCCCCCATCCTCTCTCCCCCCCATCCTCTCTCCCCCCTCATCTCCACCCCATCCTCTCTCCCCCTCATCTCCACCCCCATCCTCTCTCTCTCCCCATCTCCACCCCATCCTCTCTCTCCACCCTCATCTCCACCCCCATCCTCTCTCCCCCCTCATCTCCACCCCCATCCTCTCTCCCCCCTCATCTCCACCCCCATCCTCTCCCTCATCTCCCCCCATCCTCTCTCTCCCCCTCATCTCCACCCCCCATCCTCTCTCTCCCCCCTTATATCCACCCCATCCTCTCCCTCCCCCTCATCTCCACCCCCCATCCTCTCCCTCCCCCTCATCTCCACCCCCCATCCTCTCCCTCCCCCATCTCCCCCAACCCTCTCCCTCCCCCCCTCATCTCCCCCCCCCATCCTCTCCCTCCCCCTCATCATCTCACCCCCCCCATCCTCTCCCTCCCCCTCATCTCCCCATCCTCTCCCTCCCCCTCATCTCCACCCCCCATCCTCTCCCTCCCCCTCATCTCCACCCCCCATCCTCTCCCTCCCCCATCTCCCCCAACCCTCTCCCTCCCCCCCTCATCTCCACCCCCCATCCTCTCCCTCCCCCTCATCTCCACCCCCCATCCTCTCCCTCCCCCTCATCATCTCACCCCCCCATCCTCTCCCTCCCCCTCATCTCCCCATCCTCTCCCTCCCCCTCATCTCCACCCCCCATCCTCTCCCTCCCCCTCATCTCCACCCCCCATCCTCTCCCTCCCCCATCTCCCCCAACCCTCTCCCTCCCCCCCTCATCTCCACCCCCCATCCTCTCCCTCCCCCTCATCATCTCACCCCCCCCATCCTCTCCCTCCCCCTCATCTCTCCATCCTCTCCCTCCCCCCATCCTCTCCCTCCCCCTCATCTCCCTCATCATCTCCCTCCCCCTCATCTCCCCCATCCTCTCCCTCCCCCTCATCTCCCCCATCCTCTCCCTCCCCCTCATCTCCCCCATCCTCTCCCTCTCCCTCATCTCCCCCATCCTCTCCCTCCCTCCTCCTCCTCTCCCTCACTATCCTCCCCCTCCTCACCCGGGGGAAGCTGACGCCGCTCTGCCGCCTCTCCGGGTCGTGCTGCACCCGGTCCAGCATCAGGTAGAGGGAGAACACGGCCACACAGAAGATGGCGCCGCCGCAGACGGTGATCTGTTTCTTCAGCTTCATCCTGCGGGTGTCCCGAGGCCCCGCGCTGCTCCGGGGGACCGGCCTCAGCGGCCGCATCCGGGCCGCGGGCGGCGCACCGGCATGGCGGCCAAAGCCCTGCCGCTAGAGGCCGGGACAGCCCAGCAGGCTGCACCCCTGTCAGAGCGGCCCAGCCAGGGACACTCTCCTCAGCTCAGCGGCCCTGCACTGCCCAGGCCCGCCACAGCGCCCCGAGCGGCCGGGAGGAGCAGCTACACCTCAGCTCAGCGGCCCTGCACTGCCCGGGCCCGCCACAGCGCCCCGAGCGGCCGGGAGGAGCAGCTACACCTCAGCTCAGCGGCCCTGCACTGCCCGGTCCCGCCACAGCGCCCCGAGCGGCCGGGAGGAGCAGCTTCACCTCAGCTCAGCGGCCCTGCACTGCCCGGGCCCGCCACAGCGCCCCGAGCGGCCGGGAGGAGCAGCTACACCTCAGCTCAGCGGCCCTGCACTGCCCGGGCCCGCCACAGCGCCCCGAGCGGCCGGGAGGAGTAGCTACACCTCAGCTCAGCGGCCCTGCACTGCCCGGGACCGCCACAGCGCCCCGAGCGGCCGGGAGGAGCAACTACACCTCAGCTCAGCGGCCCTGCACTGCCCGGGCCCGCCACAGTGCCCCGAGCGGCAAGGAGGAGCAGCTACACCTCAGCTCAGCGGCCCTGCACTGCCCGGGCCCGCCACAGCGCCCCGAGCGGCCGGGAGGAGCAGCTACACCTCAGCTCAGCGGCCCTGCACTGCCCGGACCCGCCACAGCGCCCCGAGCGGCCGGGAGGAGCAGCTACACCTCAGCTCAGCGGCCCTGCACTGCTCGGGCCCGCCACAGCGCCCCGAGCGGCCGGGAGGAGCAGCTACACCTCAGCTCAGCGGCCCTGCACTGCCCGGGCCCGCCACAGCGCCCCGAGCGGCCGGGAGGAGCAGCTACACCTCAGCTCAGCGGCCCTGCACTGCCTGGGTCCGCCACAGCGCCCCGAGCGGCCGGGAGGAAGGGCACGGTAGCATTGTGGATAGCACAGTTGCTTCACGGCTCCAGGGTCCCGGGTTCGATTCCGGCTTGGGTCACTGTCTGTGCGGAGTCTGCACATCCTCCCCGTGTCTGCGTGGGTTTCCTCCGGGTGCTCCGGTTTCCTCCCACAGTCCAAAGATGTGCAGGTTAGGTGGATTGGACATGATAAATTGTCCTTACTGTCCAAAATTGCCCTTAGTGTTGGGTGGGGTTACTGGGTTATGGTGGGGGTGCTGACCTTGGGTAGGGTGCTCTCCAAGAGCCGGTGCAGACTCGATGGGCCGAATGGCCTCCTTCTGCACTGTAAATTCTATGAACCTCAACAGGTGCGATCCAGTTGAAGCAAAATTACTCGGCAAGGCTACCTAATTCAATCACAAGTTTAAACTCATGCAGTTTATATTTCCTTTATAAAATCTTATGATCATATTTGTGAGGATAACTGCAGATGTACTCTGTCATATTAAAATTGCGCACTCTCACCTGTGGTGATTCTGCAATGCCCTCCACTGGTGGGAGGTTAAAGTTATAGCCAAGCGTGACAGGTTTACATTGGTATTTTCCATTGTCAGTATGAACACAATCATTTATATTGAATAAGTACAAGAGGAGGGGCTCATAGACATGAGGGGCGGGATTCTCTGACCCCGCCCACCGATTGGCGGGCCGGCCTCTGTGGCTGGGGGGGGCCTCCTTCCCTACACGCCGGCCCCTGTAGTCCTGCGCCATGTTGCGTCGGGGCTGGTGCGTTGAAGGAGGCCACTGCGCACTACCTCGTTGGTGCTGGTGCAACTGCGCATGCGCGGGTCCCGCAGCACGCGGCGCACGGCGAACCGCTCCAGCGCTGTGCCCCCTGGGAGCGGCCCGTTCACACCGTCGTAAAACGCGCGATGGTGTTTACAGCGGCATGGACCCTCTGCCGCGGGACTGGAGAATTGCGCCCAAGATTTTAAAAATATTTTGTAGATGCCTAGAATCCCGTCATGTCATTCAAACCCCCTCAGGATACACTCAATATTTTGTTTTTCATTGCTCGTGCAGATGTAGTGTGAAGATAGCCTGGAACTGACTCCAGGGCCAACTTGACAAGCAAAGTGAGAATCCTGCGTGAAACAGTTTTGCTCTGCATCGCTTTCAAGTCAGTTCAGGCTTTGATACTCAATTTACACTCCAGTAGTTTAGCAATAGTGTAAAATCGAAACTGCTTTGTTGCCACATTAGCTTCTCACATTGGTGTAAATGTGCAATCTGAAGCACTTCCCTCTCCTACTTCAGGCACCATTCCCTAAGAGGGTGTTGATGACCATGTGTTGGTCCATGTTTATGTTTGTCACGGTATTACAGTGCTTTGCCATTAGGGTTGCCAGCTCTCCGGGATTCTCCTGGAGCCCGCAGGAATTAATCTCCAGGAGAAAATACTGAGGGTTTAGAAAGTCAGCTTTTTATAGTGCTTTTCAAAGACTCATTTATTAGTTGCAAAATATTGGAGTTGTGAGGTCATGTGATGAAACTTCCTGGAATACATCCAACCTTGCAGATTCTGGTAGGCAGAGAGACCCTCTTGTTCCTCTCCCCCATCTGCTGTGTGGTGGACTGAATTGGAAGTATTTGCAGATTGAGAATCAAATTTATTGGCCGCATTATGGCCACCAAGTCCCAGAGTGGGACTGGAACCTGGAGTTTCTGACTCAGAGGCAGGGTCCCTACCTACTGTGCCACAATACCTCCTAAAGCATTCCGCAGAGAGTACGTGACTTCTTGAAATAATCGCAGGCAAACAAACTAGCTACTTAACACCCAGAGGGTTCTGATGAACAAGTGGTGAGATAGTTTATTGCTGGTGGTTGAAAACATTGTTTGCAAGGTCACTGGAAGATGTCCGAGTCCCTCTTGAACAGACAGCTGAACATGATGGGGGGGGGGGGGAATGTGTCACCTTTCTAATGAATGGGCTTAATGGCCTCCCCAAATATACCGGTTTGCTGAAGTGGAGACTCCGAGTCGAGTCGATATTATCAGCACAACCTTACGGGGAGACGGTGGCCTGGTGGTATTAGAACATAGAACATAGAACAGTACAGCACAGAACAGGCCCTTCGGCCCTCAATGTTGTGCCGAGCCATGATCACCCTACTCAAACCCACGTATCCACCCTATACCAGTAACCCAACAACCCCCCCCCCCTTAACCTTACTTTTATTAGGACACTACGGGCAATTTAGCATGGCCAATCCACCTAACCCGCACATCTTTGGACTGTGGGAGGAAACCGGAGCACCCGGAGGAAACCCACGCACACAGGGGGAGGACGTGCAGACTCCGCACAGACAGTGACCCAGCCGGGAATCGAACCTGGGACCCTGGAGCTGTGAAGCATTTATGCTAACCACCATGCTACCGTGCTGCCCCTATTGTCGCCGGAGAGTAATCCAGCGAGCCAGAGTATTGCTCTGGAGAATGTGGGTTTGAACCCCACCTCAGTAGATGATTGTGGTAAACACCAGTAGTGGTATATTATATGTATTACGGCACTGCCCGTATATTAGAGGTGCAATGGTAAATCCCTGCCTGCTGGCTCCGCCCAGTAGGCGGAGTATAAAAGTGTGTGCTCGCCGGTACTGCAGCCATTCTGGTTCCAGCTACAGGAGGCACAACATCTTGCTGAATAAAGCCTCGATTGTTCCACCATTCTCGTCTCCAGGTAATTGACGCTGCATCAATGATGAAAAACCTGGAATTAAAAGTCGAATGATGACAATTGTCAGGAAAACCCATCTGGTTCACTAATGTCTTGTGGAGGAGGAAATCGACCATCCTTACCTAGCCTGGCCCACATGTGACAATGTCTTAAATATGCCCAGTTCAAGGGCAATTAGGGATGGGCAATGAATGAATAAAAAAAACAGAATAATAATCTGCAACTAAATTCTCAAATGCACAATTAATTTGATCACTGTAGTTTATTTCACTACCCTGCAGTAAAATGTCTCAACATAAAAGCTAAAGAACCTAGGGTCCAGTTTATGACATTGCAGAATGTTGTACTTGGTGCTTTGTTTTCACAGTACATTACACATGGCTGGAGCACTTGAGGTTTCTGTTACCACGGCTCACCGAGCAGAGAGAACCACAGGGACTGCAGCGGTTCAACAAGTCCGAGTCCTCACCATCTTCTCGAGGACAATTGGGGGCGGCCAACAAAGGCTGGTCTCGCCCACACCCCGTACAAGAATTTTTAAAATTAGCAGGCTACATTTAAAGTTTTGATCAAGGTCTCCATTAATCTGCTACAGGTACCGACAGATCATGCTCCGATTTTAAGATTTAATACTGGCGAGGAAGATCTTGTGAGGCCGTGGTTAGCGCCCCTTCCACGGAACCAGACAATCCAGGTTCAAATCCCAACGCTAGGACATGTTGGCCACCAGATGGAGAGCTCATAACGCGGTTCAACAGACTGATAATCAGCTCGGGAATCCCTCCACCACGATTCTCTAAAGGGAAAAACAATGGGAAGGTCTGCTTAAAAAGAAAAAAACTGGCGAGGAAAAACGTTTTTCCCCCCATAAATTTAGAGTACCCAATTCATTTTTTCCCAATTAAGGGGCAATTTGGCGTGGCCAATCCACCTAGGCTGCGCATCTTTGGGTTGTGGGGGTGAAACCCACGCAGACATGGGGAGAATGTGCAAACTCCACAGGCCAGGATCGAACCTGGGACCTCGGCGCTGTGAGGCAGCAGTGCTAACCGCTGCGCCACCGTGCTGCCCAAAGGAACTTTTTTAAAAAGGCACCTTTTCAAACCTCCAGCACCATATAGGACATTCAAATAGGACAAAACAAGAAGAAATGTAAGCACAAATATAACAAAGGTGTCTGGGTGGGTTGTTAGGCCTCAAATTGATCCAAGGCCGCAGTTTGCTCATCTCTGAAGGTCACGCTTGTACAACAGAGGTGGGGCTGGCTAATTCCAAGATACTAATTCACCATCAGTTAGCACGTACAGAAGCATTGTGCACACTGCCTAATTAAGATCAAATATTTCTCATAATAACATGGTGTTACTCCCAAGTCCTGGGGGGATCCTTTGATGGTTCGGCGAGGTACAAGGGTGAGCAGGTAAGCCACAACAGGAAGCTCTCAGGCTGAATGGCAGTCCATGGTGTGTTGAAACAGCAATTGGGGTTTGACAATCGGCCTCAGGAACACTGGGTTGAGGAGAGTTTAATAAAGGATTGTCTCGGGTTCAGACGGCCATCCCAGTGATTCTGACTGAATGTCGACGATATTGGGCTAGGAGAGGTTTAGGGGTGGGGATCGGTGCGATTCCGCCACAGTTGAAGAGTCTTTCAGTGTGAAGGCCTGTGACCAGATGGGTAAAGTGACCGAAAGGATCATCACCTGTAGTATTTCAATCAGGAGTGACGAAACCTGATTAGACAAAGGAACAGGTAAGGGGATGCCTGATCGGCCAATGGAATAACCTGGCTTTTCTTCAGAACCAATGAGAACAAGTGATCATAAATACTCAAAGGTTATTCCAAAGTCACCACTTGATGTTCCTTCATTTATTTCCAATTGGTTCTTTGAGTACGGCCATGCTGCTAGGGAGCAGAGTCACCGGGGGGGGGGGGGGGATTTGTCTTGATTCCATTGGTAATTTCCATCTTAGAAAATTCCATTGGGGGTGGGATCAGGGGCTCGGTGTGGCCTCATTTCAATGCTAATTGGGCGTACAGTGAGTAACTCCCCCTGCCTGTGAAGGGCCTTTAGTGAGTTGCGTGTGAATGGTCCCATTGGAACACCTATTGGATGTGAGAGAACGGGAAAATGTCACCGGGGTGGGTTGGGGGGGGGGGGGAGGTTTTTTCTGAAGTAGAGGCAGAAGCACAATGTCGGGATAGTGGACAGGGAACTTTGTTCTGCATCTAACCCGTAGGAACAGGATTAGGCCATTCAGCCCCTCGAGCCTGTCCTGCCATTCAACGAGATCATGTCTGATCTGTGACTAACTCCATATCCCTCCCTTTGGCCCATATCCCTTAATCTCTTTGCTGAACAAACATTTATGTCAGATTTAAAATTAACAACTGATCCAGCTTCAGCTGCTGTTTGTGGGGGAGAGGCCCAAGCCTCTACTTGGGTGAAGAAGTTCTTCCGAACATCTCTCCTGAACGGTCTAACCCTAGTTTTTAGACAATGCTCCCTAGTTTTAGAATCTCCAACCAGTGGAAATAGTTTATCTTTATCTATCCTGTCTTTTCCAGTTAATATCTTTTTTAAAACTTAATTTGGAGTACCCAGTTCTTTTATTTCCAATTTTGGGGCAATTTAGCGTGACCAATCCACCTACCCTGCACATCTTTGGGTTGTGGGGGCGAGACCCACGCAGACACGGGGAGAATGTGCAAACTCCACACGGACAGTGACCCGGGGCTGGGATCGAACCTGGGACCTCGGCGCCGTGAGGCAGCAGTGCTAACCACCACGCCACCCGCCCTGGTAATATGTTGAAGACTCGCCCTTAAAATTTGAGCGAAAACAGGCCCAATCCCCTCGTAACTCAACCCCTGCAGTCCAGGGACCATCTTGTAAATCCTACATTGCAGTCCCTCCCATGCCAAAATATCCTTCCGAAGGTGTGGTACCCAGAACTGCTCACAGTGACTCGGGGTGCAGTCTAACCAGGGTTTTGTAAAGCTGCAGCATAACCCCTGTATCTTTATATTCCAACCCTCCAGGTATAAAGACTAGAATTCCATCGGCCTTTTTGATTTTTTGTTTTTTGCACTCGCTCGTGCTCAGTGCTGACACCTGGTGTCAGAAACACAAAGTGAAACAGTTTAAACACCACCCCCACCCCCACAGCTCTGCCTGTCTTCCCTCTCACGCACAGCTTTGCACCTCACCGACGAACCCCAGCAACCCAACCCCCGACTGAAACAAAAAGCTTTGTGGAAATATTTTATTCGTTTGTTCTTTGGATAGAAGAGTAGCTAGCAAGGCCTTAATCACCCATCCCTAAAGCACTAAGTTAAACATATGGCGCAGCTCCCCAGTTCTGTCGGTCTCTGTGTTTCACTGAAGGAAGTGGGGAGGAGGTTTATAAAAGTAATCGCTTCCAGTTTCATTTCCATCTTTTCCTGACAGTCACAAGCTCCTGGTGAATGGTACTGAAACTTGGCCGGTTCTTCGGATCGTATTGCCAACAGCGACACATGATACCGTAAATCTCGTCTGGACAGGAATCGGGGGCACTGAGGCGATAGCCTAGGGACACGGAACAAATCGATTAGCAAATCACTGAATTTCCACATGTCCTGATAATATTTTTTCTCATAACCTTAGAGTTCCGTTCATGTTTGTCGCAAAGTCGGTCGTACATTACAGACATGGGCATCCTCCACATGTGAGACAGCATTCCTCACCATTAATGAAGAAAATGCAACACTTCCCATTTTGGGTTCCCTACTGTCCCCATCAAACACTCCCAGGACAGGTACAGCACGGGGTTAGATACGGAGTAAAGCTCCCTCTACACTGACCCCATCAAACACTCCCAGGACAGGGACAGCACGGGGTTAGATACAGAGTAACGCTCCCTCTACACTGTCCCCATCAAACACTCCCAGGACAGGTACAGCACGGGGTTAGATACAGAGTAAAGCTCCCTCTACACTGTCCCCATCAAACACTCCCAGGACAGGTACAGCACGGGGTTAGATACAGAGTAAAGCTCCCTCTACACTGTCCCCATCAAACACTCCCAGGACAGGTACAGCACGGGGTTAGATACAGAGTAAAGCTCCCTCTACACTATCCCCATCAAACACTCCCAGGACAGCTACAGCACGGGGTTAGATACAGAGTAAAGCTCCCTCTACACTGTCCCCATCAAACACTCCCAGGACAGGGTCAGCACGGGGTTAGATACAGAGTAAAGCTTCAACTACACTGTCCCCATCAAACACTCCCAGGACAGGGACAGCACGGGGTTAGATACAGAGTAAAGCTCCCTCTACACTATCCCCATCAAACACTCCCAGGACAGGTACAGCACGGGGTTAGATATAGAGTAAAGCTCCCTCTACACTGTCCCCATCAAACACTCCCAGGACAGGTACAGCACGGGATTAGGTACAGAGTAAAGCTCCCTCTACACCGTCCCCATCAAACACTCCCAGGACAGGTACAGCACGGGGTTAGATACAGAGTAAAGCTCCCTCTGCACCGTCCCCATCAAACACTCCCAGGACAGGTACAGCACGGGGTTAGATACAGAGTAAAGCTCCCTCTACACTGTCCCCATCAAACACTCCCAGGACAGGAACAGCACGGGGTTAGATACAGAGTAAAGCTCCCTCTACACTGTCCCCATCAAACACTTCCAGGACAGGGACAGCACGGGGTTAGATACAGAGTAAAGCTTCCACTACACTGTCCCCATCAAACACTCCCAGGACAGGGACAGCACGGGGTTAGATACAGAGTAAAGCTCCCTCTACACTATCCCCATCAAACACTCCCAGGACAGGTACAGCACGGGGTTAGATATAGAGTAAAGCTCCCTCTACACTGTCCCCATCAAACACTCCCAGGACAGGTACCACACGGAGTTAGATACAGAGTAAAGCTCCCTCTACACTGTCCCCATCAAACACTCCCAGGACAGGTACAGCACGGGGTTAGATACAGAGTAAAGCTCCCTCTACACTGTCCCCATCAAACACTCCCAGGACAGGTACAGTATGGGGTTAGATACAGAGTAAAGCTCCCTCTACACTATCCCCATCAAACACTCCCAGGACAGGGACAGCACAGGGTTAGATACAGAGTAAAGCTCCCTCTACACTGTCCCCATCAAACACTCCCAGGACAGGTACAGCACGGGGTTAGATACAGAGTAAAGCTCCCTCTACACTGTCCCCATCAAACACTCCCAGGACAGGTACAGCACGGGGTTAGATACAGAGTAAAGCTCCCTCTACACTGTTCCCATCAAACACTCCCAGAACAGAGACAGAACGGGGTTATATACAGAGTAAAGCTCCCTCTACACTGTCCCCATCAAACACTCCCAGGACAGGGACAGAACGGGGTTATATACAGAGTAAAGCTCCCTCTGCACTGACCGAAGCAGAATGCGAAGTTGGGAGGTGAACGTGTTCGCCCATTTGTTTTGCTTATTATTTTTTTAAAACTTGTTCTTGTTGCTTTAAGATTCCTTTGTTTTAATTCTGACCTTGTTCAACCTCTTCTCGAGTTTGCTGGTTTGTCATGGTTGGGTAGGGGGTTGATCCCAGAGAGAACGTCTCCCACAGTAGGATACCATAACTCCAGATGTCACCCTCAGTGGTAAAGCGGCCTGTGAAGTAATCAACTCGGTAAATCAACAGACGGAGAGATTTTAAAGAGGATCAGTCATCATCAGAACGGCACCCACTTTTTAAAAAGATATTTCCAATTAAGGAGCAATTTAGCGCGGCCAATCCACCTACCCTGCACATCTTTTTGGGTTGTGGGGGTGAGACCCACGCAGACACGGGGAGAATGTGCAAACTCCACACGGACAGTGACCCGGGGCCGGGATCAAACCTGGGACCTTGGCGCCGTGAGGCAGCAGTGCTAACCACTGTGCCGCCCATCCCGATGGTGTCGTACTGAGTCCCAGGGCCTTAGAGGCCCGAAGGAGAGAAAGGGGGAAAGAAAACTTTGCCGGGGCTCCTGATCAATTCTGAGCCTTCACTGAGCAACAAGCTCAATCTCAATTCATTTTCCATTCATGCGATGTGGGCAATGCCGGCAATTGTTGCTCATCCCCAAATGGCCCTTTGAGAACGGTGAGGAGTCAGCGACATTACTGTTGGTCGAGAGTCACCTTTGGGCCAGACGGGGTAAGGAGGGCAGATTTCTAGCCCTAGCCCTAGTAAACGAGGTGGGATTTTGTGACAATCAAGGGTAGTCTTATAGTTAGCCTACAATTCCAGATTCCACCAGCTGTCATTGCGGAATCTGAACCTGAGTATAATAATAATAATCTTTATTGTCACAAGTAGGCTGACATTAACACCGCAATGAAGTTACTGTGAAAAGCCCCTAGTTGCCACATTCCGGCGCCTGTTCGGGTACACAGAGGGAGAATTCAGAATGTCCAATTCACCTAACAGCACGTCTTTCGGGACTTGTGGGAGGAAACCGGAGCACCCGGAGGAAACCCACGCAGACACGGGGAGAACGTGCAGACTCCGCACAGACAGTGACCCAAGCCGGGAATTGAACCCGGGTCCCTGGCGCGGTGAAGCAACAGTGCTAACCACTGTGCTACTGAGCCGCCCAGAATATCCCGTTAATCAACCCGGACTCCTCTTGGATTACTGGCCCAGTGACGTTACCTCCACAGCCCTGTGACTGATTGGCTTGTGAATACTTACCCCAGTGGCAGGTTGACACACAAATGCTCACATTTATTAGTCCTCGTTTTGCTGAAGGTGTGGAGCCCGTGACATACCATAATTGAGGGCCTCGGGCGCTGTCCACTTGATAGGAATTTGCCTCATTCCTCCAGTGGAGGAGTACACTCCATTCTCTTCTTCACGAGACATCCCAAAATCGCTGATCTTCAGAACATGCTTCTCTGAAACCAGGCAGTTCCTGGCTGCCAGGTCCCTGTAACACAGTCCAAATCAACTTTGTTTTCAATTTGTGCTCCGCAGGATCCCAAAAACAGAACTAAAATGAACAACCGCGTCCGTTTTCCGAAGGTTGGTCTGAGGGATAGATATTGGCCAGGACGGCTAGGAGATCTCCCTTGTTCTTCTGTGGAATAATGTCGTGGAATCTTCGACATCCAGGTGAGCTGGCAGATCAGATCTAGGTTCACCGGCTCATCCAAAAGACAGCACCTGATAGTGCGGCACTCCCTCAGCAGTGCGGCACTCCCTCAGCACTGCGGCACTCCCTCAGCAGTGCGGCACTCCCTCAGCAGTGCGGCACTCCCTCAGCAGTGCGGCACTCCCTCAGCACTGCGGCACTCCCTCAGCACTGCGGCACTCCCTCTGATAGTGCGGCACTCCCTCAGCAGTGCGGCACTCCCTCAGCACTGCGGCACTCCCTCAGCAGTGCGGCACTCCCTCAGCACTGCGGCACTCCCTCTGATAGTGCGGCACTCCCTCAGCAGTGCGGCACTCCCTCAGCAGTGCGGCACTCCCTCAGCAGTGCGGCACTCCCTCAGCAGTGCGGCACTCCCTCAGCAGTGCGGCACTCCCTCAGCAGTGCGGCACTCCCTCAGCAGCGGCACTCCCTCAGCAGTGCGGCACTCCCTCAGCACTGCGGCACTCCCTCTGATAGTGCGGCACTCCCTCAGCAGTGCGGCACTCCCTCAGCACTGCGGCACTCCCTCAGCAGTGCGGCACTCCCTCTGATAGTGCGGCACTCCCTCAGCACTGCACTGTAGTGTCACCCAGGACTCTGCTGGAGCGAGAGGGAGGAAAGTCTGTGGAATTGCACTGTTTGAGGTGACATACCTTCTCCGGTGCCTCTCTATCCTTTTCACAACACGGAGGGCAGACCTGTGAACAACACCCCGTTACTCGCCCGCCACAGTTGACCCTCACTGTCCTGGGATAATGAGAATGGGTTGAGAATCCCCCGGAATTTCCACTCATGGCTTGATGGGGGGGGGGGAGCTGAATTTGCTCTCGACCCGCCGACCCCCCCCCCCCCCCCCCCCCAGGAGGGGGGAGAGGGGGAATGTGACAAAGAGAGAAACAGGGTGACAGATAGCGACAAGAAAACTAACAATCGGCCGGCTCTGTGTTTCCACGCGGCTGTAGAATCAGACCGATTCCCGTAGATGGGCCTGTGCTAACCTGTGGATACAATGCTTGCTTTCCAAATAGGCCATTCCAGCAGCAGCATTCTCCGCCATCTTGATCAGGTCTTTGGTGCTAAGATTGTTTGCCTCGTTGCGTAAGAATGTCAAGAAATCCCCTCCTGATTGGAGAAAAACACCAAGTGAATAAAGGCTTTTCTCTTGACGTTTGAATGATTTGATAGTATAATCAGTCATGCGAAACATGGCCAAAATCTAACAGCGCCCATGAAGGCCATTGACCTGAAACGTTAAACCTCGTTCTCTCTTCACAGATGCTGCCTGAACTGACGATATTTCCGGCTTTTATTTCAGTTTTCCAGCATTTACGGTGCTTCACATTTATTATGAGCAGGAGAAAGGCCATTCGGCCCCTCGCGGCAGCTACGCTATTCGACGAGGCCATTGACTGTTGCCCCATCTCCACATTCCTGCCCGCCCCCGATATCCTTTTGACTTCCTTGTCAGTCAAGAACCAATCTAATATATTCAATGACCCAGTCCCCCCCCCCCCCCGCCGCTCGCTCCCTGGGAAAGACCAACAGCCCTCAGAGAAAAATAAACACCCCCCCCCCCCCCCCCCATCTCCATCTTAAATGGGAGACCATTTATTTTTAAACCCTATCATAAAAGCAAATTACCGCAGATGTTGGAATCTGACACGAAACAGAAAATACTGGACAATCTCAGCATCTGGGGCTGGTTTAGCTCACTGGGCTAAATCGCTGGCTTTGAAAGCAGACCAAGCAGGCCAGCAGCACGGTTCGATTCCCGTACCAGCCTCCCCGGACAGGCGCCGGAATGTGGCGACTAGGGGCTTTTCACAGTAACTTCATTTGAAGCCTACTCGTGACAATAAGCGATTTTCATTTCAATTTTCATTTCATCTGTGGAGAGAGAAGGGAGCTGACATTTCGAGTCTGGGTAACTGAGAATTCAGAATGTCCAATTCACAGTCTTTCGGGACTTGTGGGAGGAAACCAGAGCACCCGGAGGAAACCCACGCAGACACGGGGAGAACGTGCAGACTCCACACAGACAGTGACCCAAGCCGGGAATCGAACCTGGGACGCTGGCTCTCCCACAAGAAGAAACATCCTCCCAACATCCACCCTGTCAAATCCCCTCAGGATCTGATATGTTTTAATAAGATCACCTCTCATTCTTCTGAACTCTAACGGATTCAGTTCCAACCTGTCCAACCTTTCCCTCCAAGGATAGCCCCTTCATCCCAGGGAATCAGTACTTAATGATTCGACAATGTTTTATCAGTTATTTGTTGTACAGCAGTGAGTGTCAGTCCACACGCAAACCAGCCTCCCATCCATTGACTCTATCTATAATTCCCGCTGCCTCAGAAAGGCAGCCAGCATAATTAAGGACCCCGCACACCCCAGACATACTCTCTTCCGCCTTCTTCCGTCAGGAAAAAGATACCAAAGTTTGAGGTCATGTACCAACCGACTCAAGAACAGCTTCTTCCCTACTGCCATCAGACTTTTGAATGGACCTACCTCGTACTAAGTTGATCTTTTCTCTACACCTTGCTATAACTGTAACATTATATTCTGCAGTCTCTCCTTCCTTCCCTCTGTACGGTATGCATTGTTTGTACAGCATGCAAGAAACAATACTTTTCACTGTACACTAATACATGTGACAATAATAAATCAAATCAGTGTTGATGTCTAATAGTTATGCCACTGGCAGATTGCCCTTCGGATAGGACAATGAGATCCGGCTGGAACAGGTAAACACAGCATCAATTGTAATATCTCTCCCGGCAATCACTCGGTTGTCTGCCAAAATCGCTGGCTCAAATCCTGCCGCCAAGTTCGATCCCCGCATCTTCCTGATTTAGAGGTGAAGGGTGCGACTGACTGAACAAAACCTGGCAGCCTTAAGGAGATTACATCGAGTCCACAGCCCAGAAAGACTCCATTCAACCCAACTGGCCTACACCTGTGATTTTGTTCCACGATTCGAAGGACGCCCCCTGTTCGGAGAGGCCGCGGTGGAGACTTTGCTACATTAGCTCCAGGGATGAAGGGATTTAACGACAAGATTAGGCTGGAATTTATACTCCTCAGCGAAAAGGAGAGCGAGGGGAGGTTTGATGAGAGCTGTACAAGATGATGACAGGTTGGGACAGGTTGGGTCAGGTAGCCCCCCCCCCCCCCCCCCCCCCCCCCCACATTGCCTGATGGTAGGCGGACGAGGGGACACAGAGTTAAGGTTTTGGACAAGCGATACAGAAGGATGTGAGGAAGAATTTGTTACGCAGCAAGTGGTAATGACCCGGACCCTGCTGCCCATGAGAGTGGTGGAAATGGAGCCCAGCAGTGATTTCAAAAGGAAACAAGGATGGGTATTTGAGGAAAACAAACTTGCAGGACCATCGGGAAAGAGATCGGCTGGCGCGCTCTACAGGGGGCTGGCATGGATGTGATGGATCGAATGGTATCTTTGTGTGTGTGTCGTAAAGATTCTACGACTCATGCGCAGAGTTGATGCGACAGGTCGTGGACGATCTCTGGAAGGAATAGGTTTGAAGGGTTAAATGTCCCCCCTTTGTGCTTCTCTTGGAGATAGCCAGTGTCTAACCTCCTCACCTTGCACCAGCTCCATTACGATATAAATTGGCTGTTTCTGAGTGCAGACACCAATCAGCCTGACAATGTTGGGATGGTCATATTGTTTCAGGATTCTGGAAGAAAAATGGAAAGATTGTCAAGATATCGTGAGTTTTCTTTAACGGCGTTTAATAAGTGACCTGCCACAGACAGAATCGTTCGTTTTATATCTTCGCGTGCAGATTTTTCCATTTGGGGAATAGCGGGGAAGAGAGGAAGGATTAACAGGCTGATTATCAACCTGACCAACTGCGGAACGTATGCTCCCTCTGTAGCCAACAAAAGCTGGAGTTGGATTTGAACTGGCTGCTCCTAGCTCAGAGGCAGGTTTGCCGCACCACTAAACCTCCCCAGAGACAGAATTTGTGTGTGCCAACATGCCCAACCATACCATGTCGGTGTTTACCCGCTACATGAGCAACGATCTGAACCCCGTGTGCCTGCTCTCTCCCTGTATTCCTCACTTCCCCCTTCCTTCAATTGTCTATTGGACGTATTCTTCAGTATTGTCAAGGTTTCAATCACTAATTCACTCCCCTGTTTAAATGTCTGTCCCTGTCCCAAATGTCTGGCCTGGTGCACAGGGCGCAGTTCAGCAGACGTCTGCTTTTGGGCATGTTTGGCAAGGTGCTTCTCAGCGGCCACGTTGGCGAGATCGCGGCCTGTTTTCAACGGCACTTGGCCCCAAAACTGACCCCCAACGTGAATCCCGCCATTCCTGGGCCCCAGGCCATCTGATTTGCCCGACTCAAACCTCAGCTGCTCGCCGCTAACAAGGGGGAAACTGCTTTTATTCGCTCCCTCACCACTCACTCCCCGTCAACAAGCCGGGATGGCAGCGTTGCAGACCTCTTGCCCACTTTGGCAATGCCGGCCTGAGCAGGCTTCTTGATGCTGTGGATAAGAGGCGGGGCAACTTGTGCCCCCGAGGAGGTCAGAGAAGCAGCAGCAGGGTCAGCAATGCTACCTGGGGGGGGGGGGGGGGGGGGGGGGGCAGTGGGTGCGGGTGGTATGATCAGGAGGACCACCATCCAGTGTCGGAAGAAGGCGATCGACCTCCAACGAGCAGCAAGGGTAAGTTGCCACCCCTCTCCTGGCATCACCTGCCCACCCCTCAAATTCCCAAACCTCCCCCTCCCCAATCCATTGGCTAACACCTCACACCCTCCCTACATCCGACGTCGAGCTTGTTCCTCAGAACCCCCGGCAGCACAACCCTACATGTCTAGGTATGGTGCCACCTGCTGCAGACCTCCCCCCGACCCATTAAGCATGTGGCTCACAATATTCTCTTCTAGTTCCCCCGCAGGAGAAGATAGCCCATGGTAAGAGGAAAGAGCGAAAACGAGGGGAGGAGTCCCAGAGGTACGAGTCCTCACCCCGATGAGGAACGTGCCCTGGAGATCGCGGCGTTACCCGAGGAGAGATCGGCCTGTGCTAGAGAGGTGAGGATCCACTGCCCCTTGACCCAGATGACCATCCACTGCCCCTTGACCCAGATGACCATCCACTGCCCCTTGACCCAGATGACCATCCGCTGCCCCTTGACCCAGATGACCATCCGCTGCCCCTTGACCCAGATGATCTATCTCAAGTGAATTGTTGATGTACCACAAAATTAACCTTTCACTGACCAAGTGGCACAGTGGTTAGCACTGCTGCCTCACAGCACCAGAGACCCAGTTCAATTCCGGCCTTGGGTGACTATCTGTGTGGAGTTTGCATTTCCCCCCCTCCCCCCGTGTGTGCGTGGGTTTCCTCCGGGTGCTCCGGTTTCCTCCCACAGTCCAAAGATGTGCGGGTTAGGTGGATTGGTCCACGCTAGATTACTGTCCAAAAATGTGGGGGTATGGGATAAGGGGGATAGGGCGGGGGGGCGTGGGCCTAGGTAGGATACTCTTTCAGAGAGTTGGTGGAGAACTCGATAGGCCTCCCCCCCCCCCCCCCCCCCCCCCCAACCACCCAGTGGAACACCTTGGAGGAGAGACCCGAGGGGATGATTGCCAAGGGATCACAGTTACCACCCACACCTTCTATCAGTGCAGGGGGACCCACCTCAGTGCCCAGGCATCACTATCTGGTGAGCACCACACAGTTACTGATGCACATCAGGAGGAGGCAGGAACATCCAAGGGAGCCGACAGTCGGAGGTTTACTGGTTCCTCGGACACAGCTGGGTCCCCGCCAGATGTTGAGCCTCTGGACAAAGTTCTCCCAAAGTTGATTCAGATGATAGGCCAGAGATGTGAGGTTCAGGAGGCGTGTGAGTGGACAATCCAGCGACTGCCGATTGGAGGAGTCACAAGGCCTTCAGGCGCAGGATATGGTGCCGGCAATGCGTGGCACTGAGGCCAACACTGCTAGGGTGGCAACTGGACTGGGAAACCTGGAGCACAGTGTCCGCGTCGTGAGTGGCGATGCCGAAGTCTGTGACGGCTATGGCTGAGGGCCTCGGCTTCATGTCCCAGTTACTGAGGGACATGTGGGCATAGGTGGACATTGCCGAGCCACTCCAGAGCATGGCCCAATCACGGAGGAGCATCGCTGAGGACTTCAATACCATGATGCAGACAGTGGGGAGCCTCCAGGACTGGCACAGCCAGATAACCTGGAGGGTGTTCGAGTTCGTTCCAGCTGTTCCTCCATCCCATGGAGTCAGCCAGGCCCCTACGGGCACCCTCAGGGAGGAGGAAGCACCGGAACCCAAACCCGTGCCCGCCACCAAGGAGACAATGGCGGTCTCCAGTTCTTCTGAATCCCCCCCTCCTCACACCGGTGCAGCTCAAGGGCAGCGGGCAGAATAGGGCGGCACGGTGTCGGTCGGCCGGGGGTCCTCCTGCTCCAGTCCCTCCAGAGGACATCCATCAATGGCATCAAAGGGCACAGGGCACGGAAAGCAGCAGGCTGCCCTCAGCTCTGTATCCTGGGGACACATCGAGACATAGCGGTAGACCACGGAAGGTCAAGAAGAGTGAGGAACACTGAGTGGGCAGTGGTGAGGTCACTCTCTGTAGCTAGGGGGAATGGAAATCTGTCACAGTAAAACATTCACCATTAAAACATCTCACACCTGATACATGTGAAGCTTCTGTCGCAATAATCTTCACAGTGGATCACCCCCCCCGATACTGGACAAGCATCCACCGGTGGGCTGCTGAACCAACTCTTCCAAAAACCATCAACCCTTTGGCAATAGACTGACAAGTACGGCAACTCTGGCTTCAAAATTGAAACATCACCAGAACATCCTACAGCGGCCGTCACAACTGTACCACTGTAAGGGTCAATCCAGGAGGTGGTTTGGTCACATTGGCTTTGCTGGTTTCGCTGTAAACTGGGATTATCACAATCCACCTACAGGTTCCATCACTGACCTGGCCTCCATCAGGAACTTATTCTTCTGATCCGCTGGCAGACTTTCCCGGCACATCTTCACGGCCACCAAGGTGTTGTCATTCCTCATTCTCCCACTAAACACCTCGCCAAAGTTACCCTGCGGCCAGAAACAGGAGGAAAGAGCTCAGCTGGGGGCACAGTTTCAAGAAATTGGATCTCCCATTCCAGAGGAGGAATTCTCCCAGGGGGTCTGTACATCTTTGGAATCCCCCCCTCCTCCTCCCCCCCCCCTCCTCCCCCCCTCCTCCTCCCCCCCTCCTCCCTCCCCCCTCCATCCCCCTCCTCCCTACCCCTCCCTCCTCCCCTCCTCCTCCCCTCCTCCTCCTTCCCCCTCCTCCTCCCTCCCCCCGCCCCCCTCTCCCTCCCCCCTCTCCCTCCCCCTCTCCATCCCCCCACCCCCCCCTCTCCCCCCTCTCCATCCCCTCCTCCCCCCCCGCCCCCCCCTCCCCATCCCCTCCTCCCCCCCCCCCGCCCCCCCCTCCCGCCCCCCCCTCACCCCCTCACCCCCCTCCCCTCCCCCCCCTCCCCTCCTCCCCTCCCTCCTCCTCCCCTCCGAGACCACTGGAGGCTGTGGCTCATTGAATATATTCTAGGCTCAGTTAGACAGATTTTTGATCTACAAGAGAGTCAAAGGATATTTGGGGGGGGGGGGGGGGGGGGGGGGGGATCATAGACGGTCAGTCATGATTTTATCAGAAGGCAGGTTCTCAAGGGGCCAAATGGTCTACTCCTGCTCCTATGTCTTATGAAAGATGGGTAAAAACCAACAACACACACAAGCGCCCCCCCCCCCCCCCCCCCCCCCCCCCCCCGCACCAACCGTGGTAGTACATCAACAACAACAATTGTTTGCGTTTATATAGCAGCTTTAATGCAGTGAGACCTCCCGCTCTGCTTCACGGGAGTGTTTTCAGATAGAATTTAACACAAATGCTACAGAAAGAGATGTTTTGTCAAAGAGGTAGGTCTTAATAATAATCTCTATTAGTGTCATAAGTAGGCTCACATTAAAACTGCAATGAAGCTACTGTGAGAATCCCCTAGTCACCACATTCTGCCGCCTGTTCAGGGACACAGAGGGAGAATTCAGAATGTCCAATCCAGCTAACCTGCACGTCTTTGGACTGTGGGAGGAAACCGGAGCACCCGGAGGAAACCCACGCAGACACAGGAGAACGTGCAGACTCCGCACAGACAGTGACCCAAGCCGGGAATCGAACCTGGGACCCTGGCGCTGTGAAGCAACAGTGCTAACCCCTGTGCTAACCGTGCCGTCCATAAGGTGCATCTTAAAGGAAGAGAGAGAGAGAGAGAGGGATAATGACAGAGGTTTAGGGAGGGTCTTCCAGAGTTTGGGGACCAGGCAGCTGAAGGCACGGCCATCAATGGTGCAGGATTTTGGCGATGTGCAAGAGGCTAGAATCAGAGCGGTATCACTATCTCGGAGGGCGTGGGGCTGGAGGGGAAGGTAGTGATTGGGAGGGGCGAGGCCATGAAGGGATATGAGATCAAGGATGGGAATTTAAAAAATCAAGGTGTTGCCTGATGGAAGCCAGTGTAGGTCAGCGAGCACAGGGCGATCGGGGACTCAGTGAGCACAGGGTGAGCGGGGACTCAGTGAGCACAGGGTGAGCGGGGACTCGGTGAGCACAGGGTGAAGGGGACTCAGTGAGCACAGGGTGAGCGGGGACTCAGTGAGCACAGGGTGAAGGGGACTCAGTGAGCACAGGGTGAGCGGGGACTCAGTGAGCACAGGGTGAGCGGGGACTCAGTGAGCACAGGGTGAGCGGGGACTCAGTGAGCACAGGGTGAGCGGGGACTCGGTGAGCACAGGGTGAAGGGGACTCAGTGAGCACAGGGTGAGCGGGGACTCGGTGAGCACAGGGTGAGCGGGGACTCGGTGAGCACAGGGTGAGCGGGGACTCGGTGAGCACAGGGTGAAGGGGACTCAGTGAGCACAGGGTGAGCGGGGACTCAGTGAGCACAGGGTGAAGGGGACTCAGTGAGCACAGGGTGAGCGGGGACTCAGTGAGCACAGGGTGAAGGGGACTCAGTGAGCACAGGGTGAAGGGGACTCAGTGAGCACAGGGTGAGCGGGGACTCAGTGAGCACAGGGTGAGCGGGGACTCAGTGAGCACAGGGTGAAGGGGACTCAGTGAGCACAGGGTGAGCGGGGACTCAGTGAGCACAGGGTGAAGGGGACTCAGTGAGCACAGGGTGAAGGGGACTCAGTGAGCACAGGGTGAGCGGGGACTCAGTGAGCACAGGGTGAGCGGGGACTCAGTGAGCACAGGGTGAAGGGGACTCAGTGAGCACAGGGTGAGCGGGGACTCAGTGAGCACAGGGTGAGCGGGGACTCAGTGAGCACAGGGTGAGCGGGGACTCAGTGAGCACAGGGTGAGCGGGGACTCAGTGAGCACAGGGTGAGCGGGGACTCAGTGAGCACAGGGTGAAGGGGACTCAGTGAGCACAGGGTGAAGGGGACTCAGTGAGCACAGGGTGAAGGGGACTCAGTGAGCACAGGGTGAGCGGGGACTCAGTGAGCACAGGGTGAGCGGGGACTCAGTGAGCACAGGGTGAAGGGGGCTCAGTGAGCACAGGGTGAAGGGGACTCAGTGAGCACAGGGTGAAGGGGACTCAGTGAGCACAGGGTGAGCGGGGACTCAGTGAGCACAGGGTGAAGGGGACTCAGTGAGCACAGGGTGAGCGGGGACTCAGTGAGCACAGGGTGAGCGGGGACTCAGTGAGCACAGGGTGAGCGGGGACTCAGTGAGCACAGGGTGAGCGGGGACTCAGTGAGCACAGGGTGAAGGGGGCTCAGTGAGCACAGGGTGAAGGGGACTCAGTGAGCACAGGGTGAGCGGGGACTCAGTGAGCACAGGGTGAGCGGGGACTCAGTGAGCACAGGGTGAGCGGGGACTCAGTGAGCACAGGGTGAGGGGGGACTCGGTGAGCACAGGGTGAGCGGGGACTCAGTGAGCACAGGGTGAGGGGGGACTCGGTGAGCACAGGGTGAAGGGGACTCAGTGAGCACAGGGTGAAGGGGACTCAGTGAGCACAGGGTGAAGGGGACTCAGTGAGCACAGGGTGAAGGGGAGTCGGTGAGCACAGGGTGAAGGGGAGTCGGTGAGCACAGGGTGAGCGGGGACTCAGTGAGCACAGGGTGAGCGGGGACTCAGTGAGCACAGGGTGAAGGGGACTCAGTGAGCACAGGGTGAGCGGGGACTCGGTGAGCACAGGGTGAGCGGGGACTCAGTGAGCACAGGGTGAGCGGGGACTCAGTGAGCACAGGGTGAGCGGGGACTCAGTGAGCACAGGGTGAGCGGGGACTCAGTGAGCACAGGGTGAAGGGGACTCAGTGAGCACAGGGTGAGCGGGGACTCAGTGAGCACAGGGTGAGCGGGGACTCAGTGAGCACAGGGTGAGCGGGGACTCAGTGAGCACAGGGTGAGCGGGGACTCAGTGAGCACAGGGTGAAGGGGACTCAGTGAGCACAGGGTGAGCGGGGACTCAGTGAGCACAGGGTGAGCGGGGACTCGGTGAGCACAGGGTGAGCGGGGACTCAGTGAGCACAGGGTGAAGGGGACTCAGTGAGCACAGGGTGAGCGGGGACTCAGTGAGCACAGGGTGAGCGGGGACTCAGTGAGCACAGGGTGAGCGGGGACTCAGTGAGCACAGGGTGAGCGGGGACTCAGTGAGCACAGGGTGAGCGGGGACTCAGTGAGCACAGGGTGAAGGGGACTCAGTGAGCACAGGGTGAAGGGGACTCAGTGAGCACAGGGTGAAGGGGACTCAGTGAGCACAGGGTGAGCGGGGACTCAGTGAGCACAGGTGAAGGGGACTCAGTGAGCACAGGGTGAGCGGGGACTCAGTGAGCACAGGGTGAGCGGGGACTCAGTGAGCACAGGGTGAGCGGGGACTCAGTGAGCACAGGGTGAGCGGGGACTCAGTGAGCACAGGGTGAGCGGGGACTCGGTGAGCACAGGGTGAAGGGGACTCGGTGAGCACAGGGTGAGCGGGGACTCAGTGAGCACAGGGTGAGCGGGGACTCAGTGAGCACAGGGTGAGCGGGGACTCAGTGAGCACAGGGTGAGCGGGGACTCAGTGAGCACAGGGTGAGCGGGGACTCCAGTGAGCACAGGGTGAGCGGGGACTCAGTGAGCACAGGGTGAGCGGGACTCAGTGAGCACAGGGTGAGGGGGGGACTCAGTGAGCACAGGGTGAGCGGGGACTCAGTGAGCACAGGGTGAGCGGGACTCAGCGAGCACAGGGTGAGCGGGGACTCAGTGAGCACAGGGTGAGCGGGGACTCAGTGAGCACAGGGTGAGCGGGGACTCAGTGAGCACAGGGTGAGCGGGGACTCGGTGAGCACAGGGAGAGCGGGGGCTCGGTGAGCACAGGGTGAAGGGGACTCAGTGAGCACAGGGTGAGCGGGGACTCGGTGAGCACAGGGTGAGCGGGGGCTCGGTGAGCACAGGGTGAAGGGGACTCGGTGAGCACAGGGTGAAGGGGACTCGGTGAGCACAGGGTGAAGGGGACTCAGTGAGCACAGGGTGAGCGGGGACTCAGTGAGCACAGGGTGAGCGGGGACTCAGTGAGCACAGGGTGAAGGGGACTCAGTGAGCACAGGGTGAGCGGGGACTCAGTGAGCACAGGGTGAAGGGGACTCAGTGAGCACAGGGTGAAGGGGACTCAGTGAGCACAGGGTGAAGGGGACTCAGTGAGCACAGGGTGAAGGGGACTCGGTGAGCACAGGGTGAAGGGGACTCAGTGAGCACAGGGTGAGCGGGGACTCAGTGAGCACAGGGGGAGCGGGGACTCAGTGAGCACAGGGTGAGGGGACTCAGTGAGCACAGGGTGAGCGGGACTCAGTGAGCACAGGGTGAGCGGGGACTCAGTGAGCACAGGGTGAGCGGGGACTCAGTGAGCACAGGGTGAGCGGGGACTCAGTGAGCACAGGGGGGAGCGGGGGACTCAGTGAGCACAGGGTGAAGGGGACTCAGTGAGCACAGGGTGAGCGGGGACTCAGTGAGCACAGGGTGAGCGGGGACTCAGTGAGCACAGGGTGAAGGGGACTCAGTGAGCACAGGGTGAGCGGGGACTCAGTGAGCACAGGGTGAGGGGACTCAGTGAGCACAGGGTGAAGGGACTCAGTGAGCACAGGGTGAGGGGACTCGTGAGCACAGGGTGAGGGGACTCAGTGAGCACAGGGTGAGGGGGACTCAGTGAGCACAGGGTGAGCGGGGACTCAGTGAGCACAGGGTGAAGGGGACTCAGTGAGCACAGGGTGAGCGGGGACTCAGTGAGCACAGGGTGAGCGGGGACTCAGTGAGCACAGGGTGAGCGGGGACTCAGTGAGCACAGGGTGAGCGGGGACTCAGTGAGCACAGGGTGAGCGGGGACTCAGTGAGCACAGGGTGAGCGGGGACTCAGTGAGCACAGGGTGGGCGAGGGACCAGTGAGCACAGGGTGAGCGGGGACTCAGTGAGCACAGGGTGAAGGGGACTCAGTGAGCACAGGGTGAGGGGACTCAGTGAGCACAGGTGTGAGGGGACTCAGTGAGCACAGGGTGAGCGGGGACTCAGTGAGCACAGGGTGAGGGGGACTCAGTGAGCACAGGGTGCAGGGGACTCAGTGAGCACAG